>NC_046380.1:16616556-16932442 GCF_011125445.2 Fundulus heteroclitus | reverse complement strand
TTAATTTAGTCAGATTACATCTTTATGCACTTGAGGTTAGATTAGGGTTATGTTAGAAACTGGTGAGGACAAAATGTTTTTTTTATTACTATTTCCTAATGCAAAAAAAACAGAATTTAAAGAGAACCTTCTTTCTATTTAGCACAAAACTAGGCCTACTCTATGTCTTCCATACTTTTAAAGAGTGATTTGGGATAAAATGAAGAAACAACCACATATCACATCATTAAGGGAGACTAATGTATACTCATGGGCTGATTTCTGTTCCTTTGAAAGATCTGATTTCCTGCCTGTTTGTCGATCTTTGTTAACCAGAGGCTAGTTGTACCCACATAATTACCTATAAGACAAAAGAGAAGCTCATCTGCTTTTCTTTGTGTTATATTCGACAGCTTAAATGTGTGAAAACATATGCATGCAACACATCTGCTGCGTGCGATTATGAGAATGAACACAGTTAATTACTGTTATATGTCCATGTGACTTTTTTTTCATCAAACTGTAACCATGACTGAGCTGATCCAAAGGATTTACAACTATTTACCAGTCTTTACTAAACTCTGGAATGGAAGTTCATTTTGTGAATAATAAATCTTCCTTGGATCCCCGCTGGTGTCGCCCGTCTAGAGCGCCCGGGAGTCATCAGAGATCCAGGATGAGCTGAGCGAGAAGGTGGAAAGACTGAAGGCCGAGCTCGTGGTCTTCAAGAGCCTGATGAGTGACGTGAGTATTTGCTCGCTCTACGATGATGTCACCGTCCCTTCCTTAAGTCTGACAAAGCCTCCCTTTCATACATAAAGACCTGTGTTGACTCTTCTCCTCAAAGTGCACATTAGAGCATCATCTACAACTGTTTTCTCAGGAATTATCAGAATAAATGTTTCATTTTCATAGGTCTGAATAGTAACACACCCTTCCTTCCTTCCTTCCTTATTTAGAGACATAAAAATGTAAAATGCCATAAATCCCCTAAGATAAGCATTCATTGGACTGAATAGAGGCTTTAGATCTGTTGTACTTCCTGTCCTGTACAGGCCTGTATTGTTTCCAGCCAGGCGTGCTCTGGTGTGATATGCGTTTAAAATACACCACAGCATTCACAGCTGTCGCTCGGTCGCAAATAAACAGCCAGGCTCTGTTATTTTGGAAGATCTCCATTGTTTCTCATGCTTATCTCCACGTTGTCATCTGTTGACTGTTAAATTTTCATGCTATTCTCTGTTCTTTACTTCATCCCTGATGTGTGAATGCAGAGACTGGTAAGTTGCAGAGAACCCCAACATTGTTTAGGAGGCGTAGATTATTCAATGTGTTTTAGAAGTTAGTCGCTGTGTGCGTTATGTGGTTGTTGATGTGACGTTGAATCCGTTGATCCGACCTTTGTTGCATTAGTTTATCCTTTACAGCTTGATGTCTGCTCCTGAAAACATAAACATAATTAACGTTTTTTTTTTTTACTTTACTTTTTGAGGAAGAATCTGGGTGCATAATTTGAAATTTATAGAAATATTGCTGTTTTTTTGTAAACTTTCAAAACTTAAAGCATTGTCTAGAGCAGGGGTGTCAAACTCATTTTGGTTTAGGGGCCGCATACAGCTTAATCTGATCTCAAGAGGGCCACACGAGTAAACTCATTGCAAGATTAAATAGAACTAATAAAAGTGGGCTTGTTGTTGATTTTTATATAAAATGAATTTCACTTTTATACAATATATTATGAATAACTTCAACGTTTTCAAGAAAAGTATGTGCAATTTCAACAATACTTTTACTCAGTTAAACATTTACTTAAGTGCATCATGCATAAGAACTGATCACAGTGATTGTACAATGTTGAAAAACATTTATTCACATTTTTTGGAACTTAAAAACACTGTCCTGCATGACAAAATACATCAAACAGATAAAAAGAAATGATTTAAAATCAATTTTCCACATCTGAAGCTCAGTGCTACCATCTGCTGATTAAAACACAGCGCCCCTCGTGGACAATATAGGAACTGCAGATTTCCAATTAAACAAAGTACATGTTTTTTTAAATAATTGTTTTATCATTCTCTTCCATTTATCTCCTCTTTCTTTCACCTTTTCTTTTGTTCTTCTTTTGAATAATGATAATGCATTTAGCCACCGGGCCGGACTAAATTGTTCGGCGGGCCGGAACCGGCCCACGGGCCGTATGTTTGACACCCCGGTCTAGAGGGTTTATAATAAGCAAATCAACAGAGAATGACAAGCTTCCAATTTAAATTAGTTAACAGAATTGTTAAACATGAAAAAACCTGTTTAACAATTTCAATTAACATTTCAAGAATAAAAATGAGCAGTGACAGCTGAGATCTCACAGTGATGCCTTTTCAGGAGCAGTCAGGGTTTTTCATTACAAACCCTTCATTAAGTTGCAGAACTTACAAGAAAAAGATTGAAGTTTATATTGTAAAACCCAAATTTTTGAAAATCTCCTTTCAAAACATTTAACATACCAAGGAGCTAAATTTCCTGGATAAATTGTGGGAATGCCCCTTTTAAATAAAAGCTGGGATGGTGACATTCTGTCAGTTTAACCCAGCATCATATGGTGGAGGTCAAATTCATGAAAACATGTCAAACAGGTATAAAGAAAAAAGTTTTCATCCACCATCTAACTTCATCCTTTTGCAGCAAATGTCTGACCTGGACTCAAAGATCCAGGAGAAAGCCAGGCGGGTGGACATGGACATCTGCAGGCGTATCGACATTACGGCCAAGCTGTGCGACGTGGCTCAGCAACGCAACTCAGAGGACATGTCGAAGATGTTCAACGTCAGCCCCGCCAGGTCCCTCCCAGAAAAGGCAAGTCACCGCGTGAATGTGTTCTCCAGGAAAAAGCTGCCGCAAAAATAAATCTGAATTTTTCTCTGGAGGAAACATTCAGCTCAAATGAAATCAGAGCCGCCAGTCGCTCAGGGTGTAGAAAACTGATCCTGTCAGCGACAGCTGATGCTGCACTTACTGACTTCTCAGTGAAGGTGCAGGTGTGCATGCTCCCAACTGTCCGTGTTATATCAATAAAATATTTAGGTTTTTCTTTAAAGAAATGACGTGCAAGTTGTATATTTTGCTGAATATTATTATCCTATTTTCTCATATACCTTTGAGCTAAAGTAATCTGTGTCCGTTCATCAAATTTTTTTCATCCTGCTCCAAATGCATTTTTAAATACACTATAGTTGTTATTTGATTTCCAATATTCTATTCTATATTTTAGTTTTAATTCTTCCACTATGTTAGGTTTTCTTTCCCCACATACTGTAAACCTACGGTCAATGTGCGTATTTGCGTTTGAATAAAATTCAGGTTTTTGATAACTTTTCACAAAAACTAAAGATTTATCATTCCTATCTTGGATAACACATCCTTAACCGGCTAAAGCTGACATTGTATTTGTAATGTATGGTGAGGACCAAAATTATTGGTATTCAAAACTTCGACGAGCACATTTGGTGTCAGCAATGTCTTGCACCTTGACAAAAAAAAAACAACAACCAGTTTCAGCCATCGTTTTTAGATTATCATGCTCAGATAATAGCTCAGGCATCACCAACCTTTTTGAGGGGGTTGTTGGTGACCCCTGTAATAGCCTAACCACCCGGTGTTTTGAGGTAAATAAAAATCATAAATATTCATTATGTATGGTGAAGACTGAAGTTAATAACTTTCATGTGAAAAAAGCAAAAATATAAATTTTCCAGCAATCTTTCAAGCTTTTTTTCCTGTCCAAGGAACACAAATAAAGCAAAACAAGAAGGAACTTCAAAGGGTTCGTCGTCTAAACTGTTGTTTAAACCGGCCAGAGGGCCGCGTTTTACCCAGAAAAAGGGACAAATTACCGTTTCTCATAAATAACAGTAAAATAGTTTCTACGGTGTCGATGCTGTTAGGTTTAAGCTGAGCGTGCTCGTGTCCGTGTGTGGGTTTCCGCAGGGCGCCGCGGCGTGCTGCAGGAGAAAGGAGCGTAAGACCATTTCCGACGAGGAGAACTCAGAGATGGATGCCGAGCCGAGCACCTCTGAGGAGGAGGTCCCCGGATCGCTCAACATCACCGACGAGATGAAACGCATGCTCAACCAGCTGTGAGTGACGCCGCCCTCCGCAAAGAAACGTTGGACTCAAACCTCAAAAGAATGCACTTTGTGTTTTAGACTTTCTAGACGCTGTTGTCCGCGCTCCTTCAGTTCCCTCTGCTGTTAATTTCAAATACTGCCACTAGCAGGCTGCATGCTGTGTAAGCAAAGCTGCAGCTCTTTATTTTGCCGTTGATGTGCTTTTTTTTTTTTTGGTATTGACAGTTAAGGAATCATTTGAGCTATGAGCTACACTGGCTGCATCCTTTATTGCTATTCTTCTCTATAAACTTTGTCTAATTTGTGACCTATTCATTTCTTCTCTGCGTGCAACCTCTGCTGAACCTGCTGGCTGTTACACTTTTCTATGCTTTCCTCCCTCCCCTCTCTCTTTTCTCCCCCCTTCCATCCCCTTTCCGCTCTCTTCTCCCCGCCCCACACAGACATTGTTCAGATAACTCCTTTGTTGCCAGGCGCGAGACGTTCGACATCGACGACGACTGCGACAGTCTGACGTGGGAGGAGAACGAGGACACCCTGTTGCTGTGGGAGGACTTCGCCAACTACAACATGCCGTTAACCATGGCCGCGGCGACGGCCACGGCCGCCTGCCCCGGCGACGGCAGCGCCGAAGCCGCCGATCCGGTGCGTTCCAGTCTGAAGGAAAACCTTTCAGACCTGTACAAGTCAGAGCATCCATCATCGCCGTGGATGCACTGTAAGACATCAAGTCATGCATGATGAATGAGGCCTCTGTCTGTGCTCTCTAAGGATTCCCAGGATGGAAGTCTTGGAAGCCTCATCGATGAGACGGAGTCACTATTTAAGAGCAGGGAGAAGGAGTACCAGGAGACCATCGGGCAGATTGAGGTAGGCTGACACGCATATGATTGTGTGGTGAAAGAGGAAAGCCTGACAGAGGAGCACTGGAGAGCATAGACAGCTGCTTATTCCAAAGAGAAATATTGTTGCAAGTGTTGCAACAAACTGCCACAGTTCATGGTATGAAAGAAATAATTGCTGCTATTGGAAACTTCCTGGTTTCGGTTGTTTTGATTCTTTAGTTACATGGGAGTGAACCTCTCCTGGCCATAATCAGTAAAACATGGGCCAGCTGTCCTGGAGTCAGGACTAGAAACGCACCAATCAGGGTTTCTCCTGCCCATAACAATTTCTTTTCTAAAAGACTCTTAATACACACAAAAAAAGCAAAAAGAGTTTATGCAAGTTCACTGATATTTGTGGTTATTTTACAATCCCTGCTCATGGCCCCATTTTCTTACATAGAAGTAGGCATCTTATAAATCTGCACCTTTAGACCTATTATACAACACAGGTGCTGGTCATATAATTAGAATATCATGAAAAAGTTGATTTTATTTTTGGTACTTCCATTCAAAAAGTCAAACTTGTATATTATATTCGTTCATTACACACAGACCGATAGATTTCAAGTGTTTTTGTTCTTTTAATTTTTATGATTAGAACTGACAATTAATGAAAACCCCAAATTCAGTATCTCAGAAAAGTAGAATATTGAGAAAAGGTCCAATACTGAAGACACCTGGTGCTACATTACTCAGCTAAATAACTCAGAACACCTGCAAAGGTCTTTAAATGGTCTCTATCTAGTTCTGTAGGTGACACAATCATGGGAAAGACTGATGACTTGACAGTTTTCCACAGTTTTCCACCTTGCACCAGGAGGACAAACACAAACGTTCATCGCTAAAGAGGCTGGCTGTTCAGAGCTCTGTGTCCAATCACAATAACAGAGGTGAAGGGAAGGAAAAGATGTGGTAGAAAAAAGTGTCCAAGCACTAGGGATGACCGAAGAGGATTGTGAAACAAACGCATTAAAAAATGTGGGTCAGATTCACAAAGAGTGGACTGCAGCTGGAGTCAGAGCTTCAAGAACCACCAGACAGACGTCTGGAAGACAGTTTCAGCTGTCGCATTCCTGGTGTCAAGCCACTCTGGAGCCAGAGGCCCCGTCAGAAGCGTCTCGCCTGGGATAAAGACAGAAAGGACTGGACTGCTGCTGAGTGGTCCACAGCTATGTTCTCTGATGAAAGTAAACTTTGTATTTCGTTTGGAAATCAAGGTCCCAGAGTCTGGAGGGAGAGAGCAGAGGCACAGAATCCACGTTGCTTGAGGTCCAGTGTGAAGTTTCCACAGTCAGTGATGGTCTGGGGCGCCATGTCATCTGCTGGTTCTGGTCCACTGAGTTTTCTGAGGTCAAAGGTCAACACCGCCGTCTATCGGGACGTTTTAGAGCACTTCATGTTCCCTGCTGCTGACCAACTTTATGGAGATGCAGGTTTCATTTTCCAGCATGACTTGGCACCTTCATACAGCGCCAAAGCTACCAGTACCTGGTTTAAGGACCGTGGTTTCCCTGTTCTTAATTGGCCAGCAAACTCACCGGACATTATTGTGAAGAGGAAGATGCTATACGCCAGACCTAAAAATGCAGAAGAGCTGAAGGCAACTATCAGATCAGCCTGGGCTCTCATAACACCTGAGCAGCGCCACAGACTGATGGACTCCATGCCACGCCACATTGCTGCAGTAATCCAGGGAAAAGGAGCCCCAGCTACGTACTGAGTGCTGGACATGTTCAAATTTTACATGTTCATACTTTTCTGTTGGCCACCATTTATGGAAATCCTTGTTTTGCATTGGTCTTAAGTAATATTCTTATTTTCTGATATACTGAATTTGGGGTTTTTCATTAGCTGTTAGTTATAATCATCAAAAGTAAATGAAATAAACACTTGAAATATACCAGTCTGTGTGTAATGAATGAATATAATATGCAAGTTTCACTTTTTGAATGGAATTACTGAAAATAAAATCAACTTTTTCAGGATATTCTAATTATATGACCAGCAGCTGTGTTGTATAATAGGTCTAAAGGTGCAGATTTATAAGATGCCTACTTCTATGTAAGAAAATGAACTTTTTGAATGGAATTACTGGAAGAAAAAATCTACCTTTTCATTATATGATTCAGTTATATGATCAGCACCTGTACTTTTAGCTCAGACAGTACTGATACACTGCAAAAACAGAACTTAAAATAAGTAAAATTTTCTTAAAATTTGTGTATTTGTCCTTGATTGTAGCAGGTAAATAAGATGATTTGCCAATGGAACAAGATTTTTGACCTTAAAATAGGAACAACTCATCTCCATCATCTTATTTCAAGTGCAGGATGTCTAATTATCTTATTTTAGGGGTCAAAATAATTATTCCATTAGCAAATAATCTTATTTACCTGCTCAAATCAAGGACAAATACACTAACTTTAAGAACATTTTACTTATTTTTAGATCTGTTTTTGTAGTGTAGTCATGGTTAGGATGTATTCTCATCTGGACATTTGATTCCTTTAGCATTGACAAAGGCTGTAGTTTCTTTCACGTTAAATGCATTTAAAAGCTGCTATAAAGTTTGACCTGGCTTCACCGTCTCACCTCCTAATCGTGCTGATATTCCTCCAGATGGAACTGGCCACAGCAAAGAGCGACATGAACCGACACCTGCACGAGTACATGGAGATGTGCAGCATGAAGAGAGGCCTCGACGTGCAGATGGAGACCTGTCGGCGGATGATTAAAGGCGGCAGGAACTCTCCCTCTTTCAGCTCGGTGGCCAGCAGCGACTCAGGGAACACAGACGAGATCCAGGATGAGATCTCGGACAAGGACGCGGAGGCTGAGGTGCCGCTCAGCTGATGGCCGCCCCGGCTGCCGTTCGTCCCCGTCTCCTCTCCGGTTGTCTGCCTCGGTTAATGGTTGGAGTTCAAATATGAGCAGAGCGTCATCCTGGCTGGAGGTGGAACAAGCTTAACAATGGTGCAGGCCCAGAACTGGTGCTTTTATACTGTTTCCGCTGTTGGGGAAGTGGTGGTGGGGGTGTCTTTCGCTCCGTAAAGCGACGACACCGAGCTGTGCTCTCTTTCTTGCCGCTGATTCCAGGGCTTCAAATCATTTTGCAGAGGAGAAAAATAAAAATATTTTAAACAAGCTGAAGAGTATTTTCTATCAAGTTAAGATCCTTTTTTTCTAAAGGAATTGAATACAGTACATATTGTACTCCTCTAATCACCAGAACGATTCCTATCCATCTCTTAGATTGAGAGACGTGTGTTCCTGCTGATTGAAATACTCTCTTGTTTTTTTGTGTGATTCGAGCCCAGGTGTTGTATTTAGAGTCCAAATTTACGTGTTTAAGTGTCTTCTGTCAGGGAGACATAGAGAAGTGGAGGCAAATGGTGTTGAAGTTCTGCTTGTTTCTGGGGGAATTCTGCAGGCTTGCCAAAGTCAACAGAGGAAAGGAGCACAGCCTTTTTTTGTAAACGCACCGGTGCACTACTGACTTCTATGCAATTTAGCGAGCCTTATTCCTTTTTTTTTTTTTTGGACTGGCTGTCACCCTTCTTAGCTTCTCTTACAGCCATTTGCCTCGTTTAAAGAAAGCAGGTATTTTTTCTTTTTTATGTTGTACTGTCTTCGTTGGGGGGGCATCAACTGGAACGGGACCCCTGAGGAATGAGTGCTTTTTGCAAAAAGGATTCATAACCTGCAAACCTTTCCACATTTTGTCACACCCAGCCAGGAACATTTATGTTTAATCGGGATTTTAAGCCACAGGCCAACACAAAACCTCCCTAATTGTGAGGTAGAAGTAATTACATGGCTTTTCATTTTTTTTTATTCATATAAAAATAAATCTGAAAACTGTGCTGTGTACAGCTGCATATCATTTGGACTACGTCTCCTCCAGCTTTGCATTAGAGATGCTCTTCTTTGGAAAACCGCCCAAGCTCAGTGATTATTTTAAGACCTACCAAAGTTCGGGTTGTTGTTCTGCTGCAAGGCGAACCTCCGCTCTGATCTCAAGCGTTTTTGCAGCCTTTAGCAGGTTTCCGCTGCTGAATAAAACAATCACCAGAGCATGATGCTGCCACCACCATGTGTGGAAGGTGTATTCATGGAGGTTTGGATTGTTAGCATCCCGCCACATTAACATTTTCAGTCCTTTCGGCTGCTCCCCGTTTCAGGGGTCGGTACGACCTTCCACGCAGACTTGGCAGATCTTTCACACCGGATGCCCTTCTTGACGCAACCGGGACTTGCACCCAGGGTACACTTAATCCACAACACCACGGAGGGACCTGCACTAACATTTCGCATATAGGCAATACATTTCCATGTACATTTCCATCTGATCTTCTATACGGGTCAGATTTGTTGCGTACACAACTAATAATTGTCCTGTCCAGGTTTGTGGCTCACTGCAGCTCCTCCATAGTTCCCATTGAACTTCTGGGCTGCTTCCTGTCCTGGCAGGAAGCGTCGTACGCCTTTCATTACGGGTGATTGAACATCGCTCTGTTAGATGTTCAAAGCTTGGGATATTACATGTTAACAATAACCCAAGCTATTTTCCAATAGTTGTATTTCATAATTCAACCAGCTTTAAAACTTCTCCAGATCTTTAGCCCTGACCTGTCTGCTGTCTTCCTTTTGGTCTCCATAATGCGGTTGGTTCACAGATGTTCTCTTACTGACCTCTAAGGCCTTCATCCAGCCTCCAGATGGATTTACGCTCAGATTTAACAACATAGATGGACTCTTATCTACTAATACAGTGACTTCTGAAGGCAAATTAGGAGTATCAAGGGGCTAAATACAAAAGCACGCAACACTTCAGATTTTATTAGAAAGAATCATTTTCCTTTCACGTTACAAATCTGCACTACTTTCTGTTGGCCTGTCGCCTAAAATCCCAATACAACACACAGACGACTGTGGCTGTAAAAAAAAAAAGTGAGCCGAGGTTATAAATTATTACTACTTTAGCAAGCCAGAGTAATTGTTTGCCGCGGCGTTGCTTGCTGCTGAAGTAGGCAACGCTCTGCTGTGATTCAGATGCGTTTCACCGAGGAAACGCCACTCACGTGCCGTGCCGCTGATTTGCACAAAACCGACACTTAGTTGCTTGTAAAAGAATGAGGCAGAGGGGAGTTGGGCTGTAAGAATCTGCATCATCAACAGCAAAAAACAACCCTCTTCAGAGTTTCACGCTAAACCAAAGGGCATATTTAAAACACATTTCAGCCATTTTGCTTGGGGGCGATTGTCGTCCATCTTCTGCTGCTCTGCAGAGTCCACTGCAGGCGAGGCGACTCCGTTTAGTGCTTGGTTTCTTTGGAACAGGGCTAGGAACGTTGGTCTGTGCTTGAGGTCTGCGAGCATGTGATCGTATATACCCCAGGGGCCTTTTTGTGTTTATGTTTGTCGTTCTGCTGCAGACTGAGAACCTAATTCAGCACAGAAACTAATCAACGGATGGCGAGCCCATGGACGTGTTCTGTTTTAATCTCCTGTTTATTTCATGGTTAAGTGTCAATGACTGGATCCCAGACTAAGAGCTACTTCTATCTTGAAGTTTAAGGGGGGGGCAGAAACTGCTAAAGCATGCTGATGTGCAGAAATTAAGCTAGGGGTCTTTTTTTAATATATACTTTGAGCTCAAAAGCTGCAATAGACGATGTACTGTCATATTCGTTACAAAGTTGTACTTGTGGCGAAAGGTGTATTCCTTTTTTGGGTTGTTTTTTTTGTTAACCACACTGTGTTAACCCTTAAACTGTGTCGCTACATTTAGCTTTTAATAACTTAAACACCTTTATTTTTGTCAAACACTAACAGATCACAAGACACAATTAACACAACAGAACAGTGAAGAGCGGGCCTCGCTAATGGAGAACATTTCAAACAGAAACAAAACAAAAACAGCTAACAGAGCGCCTTTCTGTTGTTTCTACTGGACTTTGCTCACCTTTTTTAATGACTGTATGGCTGCAGCATCCACGGACAGCAGGTCTGATGCATTTATCGCTCCTCTGATCTTCACACTAACCAGCCAACCAAAGCAATCGTGTACAGTACCGTGATGAAGATGAACACCCAGAGTTAATGACAGGGTTTCCCCCCTAACATCTGTTAACTCCTGCAAACGACTGGATGTCAGGTACAACATCTCCACCCTCCCGCCACCTAAAAGCAGGTTTCCCCTTATTTTCGTTCCAAAAGCTGTAGCGACTCTTCTTCGTTGAATGTAGCTTAACTGGAAGCATCTACAGACCTTAAAAATAACGTAGCCGTTAAAAAAATTAATAAAAAAAAAAACGCAGGGATACACGGTGTTTGCCTACCTGCTGGGAACCTCCAGTGAAAGTTTCCCTTCGCTGTTCCAAGTTCTCGAGCTCTCCACCAACAAGGCGTATGTAAATCTGCTGGATGTGAATGTTTCATATTAAAGAAAAAAAAAAAGGGGTTTTATACGAGGAGTTTTTCAATCAATAAAGCGCAGGGGCTATTTGGTTAACAGTTTATCGTCGCTTGCAAACATATCTGTTGTTTTAGCTCCTTAAACGAGACAGGGAGGTCGAAGTCGCAGCGATATTTGGATGAAAGCTGCCGATGTCTATCAGGTCCCAGTCTTTATCTCTATGTTTATTTTTTTGCTCACAATGTAACATCTTTGTTTTAATTACCCATTGTTTATCATCTTTTATTTATATTCTTTTCGTTTAGATTTGTAAGTTTATTATTCTTAATATTTTTGTTGAAATTATTTATACGGTGTACTCGTGTGGGTGTCGGGCAACGTTGGTTTCAAAATGATGTACTCAGTCGATTTTGGGGGAAAAGTTAAATAAAGCGGTGGATTGGTTAAAATTTTTGGTATCTGGTGTCTTTTGTTTTTTTACAATTCCTATACTTCTAAATAATATTCTATAATTTAAAGAGCCAGCTCAGCAAATATTGTGTTCATATGAACATTTAACTTAAAAAGAAACTAATATAGTTCATATATAGTTTGTTTGACCTGTTTTATTTTTTTTTAAATGAGAATATATTCCTAAATTATTTGTTTTGAGGGCAAAACTATTTCCAGACTAACATCTCAGACTGTTAGGGTCGGTTGACACCTCTGTGACTTTTTCAGGTCTGCATTCCTGATCTTATCTGCATCTATGCAGACTCTTTAATATCATAGCGGGGGAAAAAGTGTACAAGATGAGAACAAAGCGATTAGCTTTTTTGAGCTTTTCTGATAGGATCGTAAATCTTATTGGTCTCAATTTTAGGAAGCATTATTGAAAATGTTTCCATTCAGGGTAATTTAATGTTGAACAACAAGAGATCCATCCTGAATTTTGTCAGGGATCTTAACAGTCTCTTCTTTAATAATAAATTAATAAATACCATTCTTGTGGGTCTGTGCAGGAACTCATTCTTTGGGCCATGATCCACAGCTCATGACCTTAGGTGACGTTCGGGAAAACGCTCAGCTCTTTCTTCACCACAGCAGACCGGAGCAGCACCTGCATTCCTGCAGATTAATCTGTCCATCTCTTGCTCCATCATTCATGAACTCGACACTAAGATACATATTCGTCCACTTGAGGCAGAGACTGACCCTTGACCCAGAGGGGGGAATCAACCTTTTTCTGGTCGAGGACCATAGGCTCGGACTTATGGTGCGATCCAGAATTAGGTTTGAGCGTCAAAAAGGCGTCCAACGCCTCAAATTGGACACTTGTGCAGCAAAGTTGGAAGGAGCTACCCTGTTCTTTTTCTGAAATGCGGGGGAAAATCTATCGTGTTTAAAGTTTTGAGGTCCTTTAATGTCTATGTAGTGATAGCTTGACTGACCATAAATAATATGAGGGGCGCAAACAGTGACCATGAGTTTGTCCTACATTGTCCTTCCGTCCAGTTGCAAAATCCACCACTACATTACAAAGGGGTCTATCTCCGCATCCAGCTGCAAAACTTCATATTTTCCAAATCTAGCGCCTGCCGCTTTGGACGCTCAGACGCTTGAAATCTCAAAACGCGCCACAGGATCTCTCGACGCTCCTAGAGGCGCCTCCACCTTAGACTTTGCAAATAAACCAGATACCCCTGACGCTCCAAACGCGTTTGGTGTGAACGCACCATTAGAGGGAATCTGTTAGAGCCAAACCAGCTTTATGTGTAGGAACTTTAAAAACAAACTGAAACCAAAGTGCTGAACAGACATCATATACAGGAATTAAAACTAATTCCAGAAGGATTTTACAAAGGAACTCGAACAAATTAAATTTTCTCTCATGCCGAGTCATTAACAGCCAATAAAAAATATCAGGTTTTAGAGCAGATTTAAGACTAACAAGCCAACTAAAAGGGAATAAATATCGATCATTATGTTGTTATGATGGTTGACAACCCAAATCGTAATCAAGATCAATATCCGATTAATCGCCCATTTAATAACCTATTTTTCTTATCCTTGGTTTGCGTCATCTTACAACAATGAGAAACATGAACCATATTAAATAGTACATATTTATTAGGCAACACATACAATGACGTATTTTTATACCAAAATGCATCAAATATTCTTCTAAAACCTCAATAAAAATAACCTTCAAATATTCTATCCTAATGTATAGATATAGAGTTAAATATGTAAAAGCTTCATTAAATGGTTCATCTTGCTTTAAATCTTACATTTTCTGGTTTAAGCAGTAGTTGTTGATGTGTTCTGGAACAAGAAACAGCATTTTAAGTTTTTTGATCAAATGTAAGAAGAAAAATAAAATAAAGCAAAGGTGTAATAATTAGCAGCCTGTGTGGCACTTTGTCAGCAGGAAGCTTGTCTCACAGCTGTCCACGTCTCCTGTCTCATCTTCCCGGGTTAGGACGTTTGCGTTTTTATCCCTCCGTTTCCAGAAACAGGATCCTCTTGGCCACGTTCTCCTCGCCGTATTTCTCCTGCAGCTTCTGACGGACGACGGGGTCGGCCGAACGCAACAGACCGTCGTCGCGGCGGATCCAAAATGCCGCAGAGACCGACGAGGGATTCAAAAGCAAATCAGCCGCGGCAGCGAAGTCTCCGCTGGTCTTTAGCAAAGCTTTGGTCACGCTGACCAGGCCCTAGAAAAACCAAACAGGCTTAATAAAAACCGGGATGTTTGCGACGGCGCAAAACTGGAGGTGCAAGCCTGCGGCACTCACCTGCTTGGTCTGGTTCATCAGCTCCCTGATTCGCTGCTTGTCCTCTTCTAAATGCACCTGAGTCAGAGAGAACGCTGCGTCCCCTGACCGCTGTGGGTGAGATGGAGCCGCTGAGCCTTCACCAACCACAGGCTGGGAGTCATCTTGCTGAGATTCACTGTCAAATATGAACAGGTGGGCCTTGGAAGGGGCGCTGACGGGCCCTGAAGCAGTCGGCCGGGCGGCTCCAGCCTCTGGGGAGCCGGTGTTTGGGACGCGGATGCTGCATGAGGCCCGGGTCTCCGGTACAGGCTCCTGTGGGCTGGGTCCGGTGGCAGGGTTGGCCTGAGCACAGGGTAGGTCTGCAGATGTGTCTGAAGGCTGCGGAGTGGCGGCTGACAAAGCTGCTGCTCCAGAACTTTTCTGGAGATCTGGACCGTCATTTTCATCAGGCTATGAGAAAAAAAAAGGTGTATAAATGAATCAGTTTAGATTTATCTGCATGTCTCAGACACACTTGGGATTTATGAAGCATCAAAGTCTCATCCATTTTCTGCAGCCATTTTGCTGTCACCACTTGTTTGATTTCTGCACTAGATTCTAGATTCTGCTCTAGATTCACAAAGCAGATTACACCAAATACATGTCGGAGCAATCCCCTCCACCAATTTCTAGCAGAGGGGCACAATTTGCATCTGTTGTTGCATCAGGCTCTACTTGTTCTCAACTTAAAACACTGCTGCTGCAGATGCAGAGCAGATTGTAAAGGACACCACTTATATGTTTTTTTTGTGTAAACCCAGAGGCAAAACAAATAGACTTTTTCCCTATTTTTTATCTCCTGCGCCAAAGTAACACCAGTTTAAAGCAGGCGGCGTTTTTCCCACACAATCTGCAATATGCAAGCAGCCCTGGGGTTTCACTTATAAAGCTTAAGCACGCACAAAAAAAGGCCTTTAATGTCCACGCAAAAACTGATTTATAAATTTAATACACGCCACTCTGTGAAATTTTCAGAATCTAGGCTCAGTCTAAATATCATTAGGTTATTTGGACTAAATGAAGCAATATCGGTTTTGAATGATACGCAGAGAGGTATAGATTATTTTCAGACACAGTGAAAAGAGGATGTTTAAAAAGGAGGTGTAGTTCTTTCAAATATTGCTACTAATGATGTTTCTGTAAAAGCTCTTGTGATGCACCAAGAAATCTGTAGATGATCAAAATTGACTGGATCAACAGGTAAAATAATTAAATACTGTTGCTGTTGTTTTTTTTTTACTGTGTTCATTAAATGCATCAAAACGAAAAACTCAAATTTTGACCTGCAAATAGAGTGAGCTGTGTTGAAAAAAATAAATTTTCCAATTCTGAATCTGTCCTCCTCTTAGTTCCTAAAGATTGATGCATAAAACCAAAGAAAAATATAAAGTTTCCACTGTGAACGTAAATGTCTGAGTCGGCATTTCTGGCTCACACTCCACTCCTCGAGGTGAATTTTTAATGTCATATTTTTACTAATGCAACAGGTTAGTGTCCAAATATCAGCTGTAGATATCTATGTGTCTCTATTTTCTACCCCTGATCTGTTTGGGTTTTCTGCCCCTCAGCATATTTGTGAAAACAACGTCTCAACATTCAGAGAGAGGGTTTGGTCCTTACAGCCGCCATTCACTACCATTACTTTATTAATTAGCTGTTGAATGTTAATATAATATTAGTATCAATATGTTGCATAATTACAGTCATGAAATTCAGGTAACATAATTTGTTTTTTAATACCAGCAATCCAATTTGAGATCGGATAGAAAAAAATCAAGTCTAAATATTGAGAATCGGAATCAAATCGATTCTTGAAATTTGAATCAATGCCCAGCCCTATCTGCAAACCCCTAAAACAACAGCAAGGTCTTTAATATGCTTTGATTTTAGCTGGACAGAAAACACTGCATGAAGGCTTTGAATGCATTTTGATGCATAAACAAGAATTCTGTTGGATTCAGAACTGCTATTGATGAACTTACAAAAAACATTTTCTTTCAAAGAAATGTTTCAAAGTTCGCTACCTTAAAATGTTGAGTTAAAGCAGAGTTTACACAAATGTCTGCATTCGTTATCAGAAGAATATCTCTGAATAGTAATCCGTTTGTCAGACATCAAACAAACTGTCGGCCAGAAACAATCTGATGGGTGCGGCTCAGAAACGGCAGCATCCATCCTGGATGGTATCACACAGTTAACTCTACTGGTGAATGCTCTAGTCGTGGTGACCGTACTCAAGAGCCTACCTCAGAATCATCTTCAAACTCTTTTGTTGCCATTTCAAGAATTCCCAGCTGCCTTTTCTCCTTTGCCGTTTCCTGTGGGGCAGATTTAGCTTCATCTTGAAAGACAGAGAAACAGATTTATTGTCAAACATAGAAGAACATTCTCTGCCACATCTAAGTAGTGTAAAAGCTAGTAAAGAATAAAATGCAGTCTCTACTTCTCATATATTAGTTCACGCCAAACCTGCTTGTGCTGTTTTAGTCTCAGCATTGTGGCTGTTCTGCTCCACCTGGCTCTCCGCCTCGGCTGCCGCCTCCTCCCCCCTGGCTTTCTTCTTCTGGGGCTCTTCTGTTAACGGGGCTCTTTGGTCAGCAGCCATTACGGCAGATTTGGGTTTTTTCGATGGTTGTGGGGTTCGTATGGACCGCTTAGGGGTGTTTGAAGATGATCTCAGTTTTTTGCCGTACGGCTCGGGGGACGAAGACGAGGCTTCCAGCTCCAGCTGCCTGCGTGTTAATCGACGCTGCGGTTGTTCCTCCATCGACGAAGCCTCCGGCTTTTCCTCTGGTTGTTTAGGTGAAGTGGTTTTAGCTGAGAGTTTGAGCTGAGCTGGGCTTTTTGATAAATTAGGTTTTTGTGGAACAGCAGCTGTCAGAGGTCCATTTCTTTCTGGTTCTGGGGTCTCTGTGTCGGCTTTATTATCTGCCTGTTCCTCAGACTGACAACAATGAGAATTTTCACCTTCAACACTCCCAGATTGGACGTTGTTATTCAGTTCTTCCTCTGTTGTCTGGATCTCTTCCACTCCAACAGAGGCCAGTATCTGGGTTTCTACATGTTCAGATGTTCTTGCTGCTGGTATCAACTGGACGTCAATCTGTGGGAACAGAGAAACAGGTCTCTGTGTTTGTCTTGTATTAAAACTGCTATCAAAAAAAATCTTCAAATGACAAGCAACATTTAAACAAAGAATCTACGTTTTGATCTATCCACACAGCGGTACCTGTGTTTGGTCTGAGTCTGCTGAATGTGTGGGAAAAGGACCAACGGTTGCATCACAGGAGCCTTTTCCAGCATTCAATTCTTCACTCAATTTCACCTGAAAACAGAAATATGAAAGGCTGCAAATAATATGAACATATTCCACAGCTGGACCTTTTAATGTCAAAGATTGTTTAAGAAAACGAAAACAGCAGATAATTGTAATTGTTAATGGAGCAAACTTATACAAACTGCAAATGGGAACTAAACCAGGACCAGCGGTGAAACCTGCCCAGGAGAGGTCAGCCTCCAAGAGCGCATTAACAGCGGATCCAGAAGGTCACAAAAGGAAACCAGAACGACTTCAGTGCCTCAGTTAAGGTCACTTTCTTGATTATTATTTTATTATTATTCCTTTATTTAACCAGGAAAAGTCCCATTGAGATTAACAATCTCTTTTTCAAGGGAGTCCTGGCCAAGATAGCGGCAAAAGATTACATTACAATTTACATTACAGTTTACAATAACATCTATCTAAATTTGAATTTCATAAAACAGTTACAAACCATAGATCTCATTTCCAAACCTTTGAGCAATCGTTTAAAATGTCCAATCGGAATCAAATCCTTCAACTTCCAGTCTTTCTGAAGATTGTTCCATGCTGTGGGGGCAGAGTACTGAAAAGCTGTCTTTCCAGCTTCAGTGCGGATACTAGGCACAGACAGAAGCAGAGACTCTTGAGAACGTAGAGAATACAGTCCAGCCGCTCTTGGTTGAATGAACTCACAGAGGTATGAGGGGAGCAGACGCAGAATACCCTTATAAATGATCATATACCAGTGAGTGAGTCTACGTGTCTCTAATGCTGGCCAGCCCACACGTATATAAAGTTCACAGTGGTGTGTGCGAGGCTTACAATTTGTGATAAATCGTAGAGAGGCATGGTAAATTGAGTCTAACATTTTTAAAACTTGATCTGGGGCATTAATATAGATTAGGTCACCATAGTCCAGAATGGGTAAAAACGTTGCAGCTACCAGTCTCTTCTTCGACTTAAAAGAGAAACAAAGCCTATTCCTGAAGAAGAAGCCAATTTTCAGTCTGAGTTTTTTAAGCAATTGTTCAACATGAGGTTTAAAATTTAGATTTTCATCAATTAAAATTCCTAAATATTTAAAAGATTGAACCCTTTCTATTTCTGACCCATGCAAAGTGATAAGAGGATAGCTATTTTGCAATTTTGTCTTTTTTCTTGAAAATAGCATCATTTTACTTTTATTTGAATTTAAAAGAAGATCTAATTTTAAAAGCCTGTACTGAACCAAATTAAAAGCAATCTGTAACGTAAAGTTGATTCAACAAATAAGAAGGGACTCGACAAAAATGTCATCCATGGGAGAGTTAAAAGGTGAAAACTGTCTTCATTAGCTGTCTTTGGCTTAACCAGATGTTAAGTTTCAGAAATCCTTTTACTTTTCATTCAAATCTCCATTCTGTGGCTATTCACATTACCTCTGTCTAAATTTCTTACTTATTTGATGAGGTGAAAAGAGCAACAACAAAACCAAAACAAACAAAAGTATGGAAAATACTTTGTTTAGGGGAAAAAGACTGTATACAGCTGTGTGGTTACTAATTTTCTAACAGTTTGGCGCCACCCTGTGGCAGCAGCCTGATCTACAACAGAACTGAAGCAGCGTTTATTCCCCTGCCTGTGCTAATCAAATCAGCCAAAAAAATGTATTAAATGTTATACTTTACATTTGATATTGTCCTGTTAAAAGAACCTGGGTTTGAATTTATAAGTAGAAGCCAAAAATATACAGTTAAGCAGTTGTTAATGTCAGACAATGATAAGCTATCTCTATCGGATAATAAAATGTGTTTGGTCATCTGAAACATTTACGTGTTGCAAAACAGAAACACAGAAGTGTGCGTGTGTGTGTGTGTGTGGGAGGGGGGGGGGGGGGGGTGATTTCACAGCACTGTATTTACCTCTGTATTTTTCTCTGGCAGCTTGTTGCTGTCGTCTTTCCTTCGTTTCTGGCATTATGGCTGCAGGCTGATTCTTCGCCAGTCGGTCTTTGTATCTGGATTTCATCGACTGCCAGCTGTGACCGGTCACCCGCTGCTTCTCCATCTCCTGCCAAAGCCGGTTCCCCGTTGTCTCTGCCTTGCGCTTGCTGACGAATTTCAAAATGGCATTGTCATCTTCAGCGGTGTACGCAACCCTGCCTAATAAAAATTGAGGAGAGTAAATATAAATAACAGACTTAATTAAGTTTTATACAATTAACACATTCTGGAAAGTAACCAAGGACAAAATTCTATTTAACATAAATTGATTTAGAGACATTTTAGTTGTTTTTAATATTTATTTTTTATCAATTGATTGAGTAAAATACTGAAAGAAGATATCTTGGATGCCCTAAACTCAAGAGTTTGCGCAAGATGTTCTTTGTGTGGCCTACGTCTTAAATATTTTTCCTCCAGATCTTCACAACTGCCTACGATACTTTTTGGACCAAAAAGCGCACCGGATTATAAGGTGCACCAACTATTCTTCCCAAGTGTGTAATATCACTCCGCCCCTTCCCGTACACAGCTCTCTATCCGTCTCTGCCGGGAGGACAGAGTAGTTGGACTAAACTGCCCTGTTTCTAATATAAACGTAACTTTTATATTTAATTAACTTACTAGGTTTATTGTTGCTAGTGTGTACTCCAGGTACGGGCTGCCTAAAGACTCCCACATACCTGGGCGTACTGTACGCATACGGACGTGGACGTATGCAGACGTTTTACCCTTCATAGTCGAGCGTACTGTTGCCTACATTTCTTGTGGCAAATTCCTACAATTCACAAACTTTCTGCCAGTGGGACGAAGCGGCGGAACGGATGTAAAATGTGTGATTAGCTAGCTGAGCACCTAGAACCGTTTCTTTTCCAGCAGGCTCCCACCTGTCAGTGAGAACAGAGAAGGACTGTGATGCCGCGCGTCCTTGTGACCGCCTGCTTGGAGCAGTTCAGTATATCAAGCTCAGTGTC
This sequence comes from Fundulus heteroclitus, assembly GCF_011125445.2. NCBI lineage: Eukaryota > Metazoa > Chordata > Actinopteri > Cyprinodontiformes > Fundulidae > Fundulus > Fundulus heteroclitus. The sequence goes on along the minus strand of NC_046380.1, from coordinate 16,911,982 downwards.
AAATATAAAACAGTTTGATGTAACAACGTATTGCCCCAAAAACCCCAGAAACATGACATTTGTTGTTATGGCCCCTTTAAATAGTGGGATGAAGTAATTGGGAGGCAGTGTGACAAGAACCAAGCAACTAATCTGGCTCAGACTATGCTCCTCATGAAGTCTGTATCAATCCAAGGTTTTTTTTTACAAAAGATTTCTTATAAGGGGCCGAGGCCTCAAGAAAAGAAACAGGGTGGTCATAAATTTTGCTACAAGTAAATAAGTTAAGAACGTTCAAGCACAGCTATGCTGTTACATAATCTGAGCAATTCAATAAAGGCAACAATGATTCACTAAATCCTATTTTTAATGGCAGAAAGATTTATTAATCATAAACGTAATGATAAAAATAAATCTTGTTTAGAAGGGATGGATGCCCAAAGAGAACATACATATACATATGTATATATAGAGAGAGAACATATATATAGGAAATAAAATAGGATTGTGCCCAGAATAGACCCCTGAGGAACTCCAAATGTAAGTAGAACAGGAGTAGTGATGGCGAGATGAAGCAGTCAATACTTTTCATTCAAATTGCTCGACTCTTGTGTCGAGGCGTCAGGATTCCAAGACAACAAGATGTGACGGGGGAGTCAGCACCCTTTAGCTGCCCACGTGCTACGGCTGGCTCTCAAACGTCAGCGCCTACGTCATCGACACAAGCTTCAATATGCGCTTCACCAAAAAATCTGCCTGGATTACGCGTCACACCATTCGAGGCATCGACACGCTGGACACATCACGAAGCAGGAGCTCCTCCCAAAAAACAAACGTTACGTGCTGCTGTTGTACCTCCTGAGAGTCCGCTGGGGCTCCCACCACTGCTGTTTGATCTTCGAGACGGTCTCTTGATCACTTCTGGATTCAGCCTGTAGTCTTCGATGTCCAGCTGCTCCTCTTTCTCGACGCAGTCAAGAATATACTGGGTGGAAACATACCTGGAAATGAAGTAAGAGAGACTTACCATAACACTCCTTTTAAAACAACTAGATGCCTTGCTCGTTGTCGACATTAAACGGACTGTACTATATTTGAAATAATGTCGAAAGTCCAACTCCCACCAATGAGCAGCAGATTCAGGAACACAGGGCTTTTCCTCAGGATCAATCAGCAGGATGGCTTCTCGTTGCTGGACCTTACATAGCGTCCCTCCTCCTGCTGTGATGAGCGGCTGAAGCTTACGTTTGAGCGGACCGGGTCGCAGGTAGAACGACATGGGTTTACCCTCCACGGTCAGGAAGAGGACCGGGGAGATAGACTGGGCTGCATCTTGCCGTGTGGGAGACATTTTCTGGAAACCTGGCACGAGAAATTAAAAAAATAAATAGTATCTTATATAGGGGCGGAAAAAAAATCAATATAAACATATACTGCAGTATAACTTTATTCAATAAAGGTGATATGACATTTCCAATATACATTAGAGTCTATAATTACAGCATTGGTCACTGACTGGAGTTCTGGGTTTCATGTAGTTTTATGTGGTTTTTTTTTTTTTAAAGCAATTATTTCTAAATGTTATATTGGGGTAGTTTTATAAACACGGTAAAATAAATGTCATAAGTTTGTAAAGACATTTGTTGTGGCATTCTTTACGGTCTTTCTGAGGCTTTTATTTTGTTTATACCGTTATCGTAATTATTTCGTATTGACCGAAATTAAGAAACACATCGTGATATAAGTTTAGGCCGTATCATCCAGCCCTATGCATATATTAACAATAGAGAGAGCAGCCATCCTGAATATTTCAGCAAAAATTTGGTTTTGCTACTTCACTTTTGTTTCTTAAGATCACACATGGAGGTTATATCCCCAAAGCTGTTTCCAATTCCTTACAAATTACCAAAGACAATAACACCAACTTGCCAGGTCAAAGGTGTAGCTGAGAGCAGATTGATATTAGATACATCAATGCGCCCAAACAACATAAACTTTGTTGACATCCATGATTTCATAAATGCCTTTGAGATCTTTATTTTTAGAGCAACTATTTTCCTCTTTAGTGGCATAAAAGTCTGACTGTCGTCTGCCTAAAAACCGAAGGAGAGAAGAGGCCAAAAATGGAGCCTTGAGGCACTCTGCAAGAGCGTAAAAAAAAAAAAGAAGTGTAATATTTCCAGCAAGAACTTAAAACGACTTTATTACTTTATTCAGTGATTATTTGTACATTTGGGGTCTGTTTCATTTGATCCACTCATGCGGGTCTGTGGAGATACTAAATCTGTTCTAAAGCAGACAGCTGGAATGGACTCAGGAAGGTGGAGTTTTTGTTGCAGCAAACAGGATTTCTGGAGATGAGCGACAATCAGAACAAACTGTATTTTCAACAGAAATCAGGAAACTACCACAGATAGATTGACTTGTTTAGGTGCAATACCGAGCGTAGATGTTGTGAATGTAGATTAAACATATGGAGATTCCTGTTTTTAACTCACTAATTCAACAACAAAGTGTCGACACTCCACTTTTATTTTTTAACAAAAGTAAAACATGTCTACTTCCATGTCTAGATGGTTAAAAATGGGACGGAGTTGACTGAATTCGCTCCTCCAGCGTCCAGTTGCCGTGACAGCGAAACAGAAATTAGTTTAAAACTACATAATTTAAACACGCATAAAACTGTTGCAAATCGAAACAAACAGCAACATGACCGCGTGACATTGAAAACTGAGACTAAATATAACTTTTAATACAGATTTTACGTTCAGCCTCACACTCAGTTCTCACTCAGCCGAGGTTGCATTTCCGCGTAAACACATGTAAACACGCAGCTGCGTAGGTTTACATATTTAACTAAACAACAAACCTACAGAAGCGTGTTTAGCTTTCACAGCGAAGGTTGTGTTCGGCTAGCATTAAGCCGTCAGTCAAATCTGGTTAAAAGGTTTGTGCTCCGCTGGAACCTGAACACAAACTGTTATAAATGTTATAAAACGATGGTTACGTGTTGCTAACACTACATGAAAACACATTTTAAAGTTAAAATCAGCTGCAGTAAAAACTTACCATTTAATCTGCTGCTTTTCCCGCCCCCCCAAAAAAACAAAAACAAAACGTACTTCCGGTTTGTTTTCTTTTTCGGCGAACTTCAGCAAGGTGGCGAGGAACTAGCGCCCCCCACTGTTTGAATCTATATTACACTAAATTGTGATTTCCATAAGTAGATAGATAAATAAACAAATGATTAATTAATTAATAATGCATCGAGTATTAAAACAAAAAAACGGAAGTAAAAAGCAGCCTTTTTTTAACTTTTTCTTTTTTAAACTAAATATAAATTTTCAATGAAGCAAAAAAAAAAAAAATGCATTAACTATTGATTGGCAAAGCAAAATTTTTAATTAACAGATAAGAAATAGTAAATCAATACATGTTTTATGACAATTCTCATCAGGACTATTGATCATTTTAATAGTGTTATAGTTTTTTCAAAATATTTTTGAAAATGTATTGTTATTTAAATCACATTGGTTAAATTGACCTGAACTGATAAAGCTGCCTTTCGTCATGTTAGGCTATACATCAAAATGTGAATACGTGATTTGACTTATTTCTCTCTCTCTCTCTCTCTCTCTCTCTCTCTCTCTCTCTCTCTCTTTCTTTTTACACTTTTCTCTTCTAGACTATGAACTAGCCTTTGATACTACTTCTTGTGGATTTAAGATATGTAATGGAAGTAAACTAGAAGGACTGCATTAAAGGGTGATTTGTCTCTATGGACTTATCTCGATGGGCTGAGATTAAAACCCTTACCTTAAAGAAACAGTAAAAATTTCAAGGGAGGTAAGGTTTTATTTTAATTCTTTTTTCCTAGACCACATATTAAATAAATATGCATCAGAACTCAAAAGTCACAACTCTGGAGAATTAATGTTCATCACAGAGGAAGAAACATTACCCAAATGAGATACAAATGTGCTCCATCAAAGAAAAAAACTGACATTTCTCGGTAAAAAAAACAAGAAAAATCTGTTTGTTCGTTGTGAGACACCCCTTCTGATCAGCCCACTGTCCCCCCAGAGGATGATAGCTGGGATGGATTACTACTCCATTGATTTCAGCACCTCATTATAAACACATTTTGTTTGCAGAAACCAAATCTGGTGTGTAAAACACAAACACAGTTCTCTTTTTATAGGAGCTCATGTGATTAAGTCCAGCCAGTTTTAGTGTTGCGGGGACATGAGTAATGTTTGGTTTGCGGGAGAGGCTAAAACTGTAACAAACTGATGACATGCACATGGTTTTTCTGCGGCGTAGTTAAAACCTCGACTGCTGAATCAGCATTTCCCCTTATTTCTTCCACTTTTGGAAAGTTATTCAACTTTCTAAAACTTTCCCCTTCTGTCTCTCAGTGCTGAACTGATTTGTGATTTTTATTTTATTTAACGTGGTCTTGCATGTTTAACAATAAAGTTTTTATAAATGTATAAAAAGAGAGATTCATCCACCCAAACATCCAAGTTTGTCAGGAAGACATCTGTTGGCTCCTTTCTTTCCTTAGAGTAACCCAGTCCAGTCTTAAGGGTGATGAACTACAGTTCCTTCAAAACAGAGATAAGGAACCAGACTGTTATCATGTCTGAGAATCTGAAATCCACAATAGACCCAGGAGGGTGAAAACCTGTGTAATATCTTCTGTGAGACTGGACGTGAATGGGTGTTGGAAGAAGGAAATTAAGGCCCTTTCCTCCCTTTCTCTCAGATCAGGTTGGTTTAGACGTTTTTATGTCAGATTTTATAAAAATCGGAAGTCTGGATTAAAATTTGAGACATATCAGTTGAAAAATGAGCTTGCTGAACATTCATTAACTTTTTCAAAAAATAGTCCTGTTATTTATACTTATTATGTACTTATTAGTGAAAATAGTCTTTATTTTTCAGTCTTTATTGTCATAGCTTTAGCTCCTGCCTTAGCATTAGTCTTTTGTTTTGGGTTTCTTTTAGGTTTTGTCTTTGTGGTTTTAGGTTCTGGATTGGTTTAGTTTAGTTCCTGTTTCCCCTCCACTTATCCTGTCAGCATTTTCTCTTTGTCAGTCACTTCACTTCCCCTGATTACCTCCACCTGTCCTGTTTAATTAGAGTCACTTGGTTTCACCTGTCCACCAGTCTATTTAAGCTTGCCTCCCCTGTCACTTCTTTGTCAGAACGTTGCTTTTCCCCTAACTGCACGGTCTGTCTGCCTGGAACCCTTCTTCTGGAATCCTTTTCCCTTGGACTGCCTGCCTGTAAATTGCCGAGCCTGGCTAATGCCCTTGTGCTTCTGAGTTTCTCAGACCCTGTGTGGACCACCTTCGCAGCTCAGGCTCTCCCCTGGGTTGCTCCCCTGGTCTGCGCCTGCTGCCATGTAGCTTCTGGTCTGTCCCCTCTCTGGACTTCCCTGAGGACTGTTCTTGTTTATTTAACCCCCCCCCCCCCCCCCCGCCCATTTTATTCATCTCCCCTATTAAACTTTTTCCTGTGTCTGGCTGGATATCGGGTTCTGATCACAAATCATTGCACTTTATATTTAATTTATTTTCAGTTCATGACTTATAGTCAGTGAATATAGTCTGTAAATCATGTTGACTAATAATAACTTTCAGCTCAGAGCTCAATTTCTCAGATTAAAAATAAATCTAATATAAAATCCTTGTTTAATGTACAAGAATCGTTCAATGGAAAGGAAAATAATACACGTCAGATTAATAAATCTGATACTCATAAATATGTATAAACGTGAGGGTAATTGACAAATTTAGCAGTAGTTTAATTAAAAAAAATTAAGCTACTTAAGTATAATTGGCAGCCGGGCCTTTGAGGTTTAAGTTTAATGCAGTCTCCTAGGAGTGACTGCATGGGAGAAGACTGGGGGCAGAGCCTTGTAAGATAAGTGAAAAACAAAATGGACCAAGAGAGACCTGGGAAGACACGGACATCATTTACAAGTATCAACAATTAGATTAAGATGGGGACATAGGTTCACATAGTTTTAAAAGCCCAAATAAGGAAATCAGTTAATAAAAACACGACTGACTTAAATGCAGTTGGAGATGATACAGTTCTTTTCTTTCTTCAGTCTTTTGTATTTAAATACCACTTTACCCAGTTATGTTCTGGCCTGATTCTGGGAACTATGATGAAAAGCCTTGGAGAACGGCCCATACCTGGTGTGGTACCAAGTCATAAAAGCAGCCAGGTAAGGGGGAAGTAGTCCCTGTTTACTTTTACGCATCAAAAGGAGAATGCGTGTGTCTGTCTGCTAACAGAAAGGAGACGATGACCAGCAGCCGCATACAGCTGACGACGGTGAACACGATATCCACCTCCAGTGGGAAAATGTAAATGACACACTGAGTCCATTTTCTTGAGATTTTGCTTAGGCAAATTCATATACAAATTCATATACAGCAAGTCACCACAAACCAAAAGAGGAAGAATTTCTGCTGAGATTAACAAACTTCAGACTTGTTGAGAGAAACAGGGCCAGAAACCCAGTTTAGATTTTGATTTAGACACAAGACTGTTAAAGAAGAGCTCACATGTGCAATCAGACTTAATAATACATTAGATAGTAGTATTTTCTTGAAGTAGGAACACGTTCATGTCCAAATAAAGGGCCAAAATCATATTTTTTTTCTCAACGTGTAAAATGTTTTTATTTGACCTAAGCAGAAAATAACATCTTTAAAACCAACTCAAATTCTTTCAGATACTGATCTTGTCAGTCAACAAAGACCAAAAGCCGATCAACATCTTCTTCCAGCTTTTGATCACACGTCTTGTTATCCCGTGTGCAACTTTAGCTTTAGGAGAAAGTTTACTTTCTCTTTGTAAAGCAAATCTGGAGGTTATGGGAAGGAATGGGGTTTGGCCTGTTTACTGTATCGCCCTCCTGACCTTCCCTCCCTCTCGGTCCTGTCAGATACATTATTGTTTCTGGCCTCCGCTGCTCCTCTCCCTCCGTAGCCCAACCAGCTGAAACAATACAACAGCCGCTCCTCCACATCGAGACGTGTTTACCCACAATCAGTAACAAGTAGAAATGATGACAGATATTTACTTCTTGGTGCTGATTTTAATCCGTCAATGACCAGCAACTTTCAACGCATTCCTGAGTCTCCGTCCCACCGGCGCGGAGGTCGTCTGTGCTGAGTGAACATTTATCACCCTCAGAATCAGCAGCTGGGGAGACGGTGTGCAGCAAGTTCATCCCAGCTTATAGCTTGGGTTAGGGTCAGGAAACTCATCCTGTTCTGTGACGTGAGGGACAGCAGAGGGAGATGTTGCATCATTCCCGTGAACATCAGTCCTGCCAGTGAAGCCTCTCTTAAAATTCTTTGATCACTCTTTTTATTCCTCCCAATACCCAGATTCATCAATAGCTCACGTCAGTAAGTTTAACTTTAGTTTATTTACTCTTTATTGTAAAAACTGACGAAAAACCATCTCAAGAATTAGGTAAAACTCGCTGAACTCTAGAGATTCTACCAAGGACATTATGCTTTTATATTCTCCAAGCGTCTAGTTCTGGTTAGAGAAAGCGAACACATTCCTATAAATAAAACAGAAATTTGGAACGAACTTAGAATGGCACATTGGATTAAGTTCACTGAATTAGTGTTGAGACAGAATGTTTGAATGAATCACCTGGAAAACATTCACGTGACAAAAGGTGATGCTGATGAAACGAACCCCGTGACATGTGAAATGACAAGCATTTTTCCATTATTGCGACACGGCTGTCCAACACAATACAGTTCATCGGGCTCTCATCCATCCGCCTACCAGTTTTCACCTTGTCACACTATCTAATCTGAAGTAATAACAGAAAGCTTGATGGTAAAACCCAAAAGAGGTAGAACAGGTTTACATTTTTTTAAATGACAAAGCTTTTTTTTTATTCAATGTTGCAGGCGACGATGAATAACAGATTTAGAATATTTTAAGGGATTAATGTCCATCATTGTACTAGATCACTTAAATCTGGAATGACTCATAGCTGTGTGATCAGAGCACAGCGTCACACAGTTTGAAAGAAAAGCTTGCTCCTTCCACTTTAATCACTTAAAAGCCTAAAAAATGTAATTAAGCAAAAGTAAAAGGTATAGCACAACATTTTCCTTTAAAATACTGGATGTGCTGAACAATTAAACGGTTTTGTTTTGTCCAGACGAGAGTTCCTGGAAATAAGGCATGCTAACTGTCTGTGGAATAACCGTGTCGCTATTTCTTGTGTATTCCTGGTTTACTGAGGCGATGTAGGCTCCTGGAACATCTGGTGTCAAAGACATGAAAAGTGAAAAGATTATTTTACAATACTTAGAGCTTTCATCCAGTATTTGCCATCAATAACTGCCAGGCCAAACATAACTTACTCCGAGGAGGAGAGGGAGACACCAACAGCTTTCTCAGCTCTTCTTCTAAAACCGTAGAGCCCTCGTCACTGTCGCGGAGCAGTGGTTTTGATCTGATGAAGCTAAATGTTGAAGTATTCACCCACAATTGTCTCAGTTTGAGGGAAAGCGGACATTGAGCATTGTTTGTGTGGCTGGATCATTCTGATGGGATTCTTTAGTTCAGGGGAAAGAAAGGCAGATGAAGATAATCAAAGAGCAATCCCAGATGAAGGAACATTTTCAAAGTGACCATGATACCAGTGGAAACATGCAATAAGATTAATTTTTTTTATTTAATACCAAGTAGCATGGTGGTATTTCATCTCTGATTTTTTTTCTGTTATCTGCTTTTATGGTTATATGTTTTTATGTATTGTGGTTTTACCGTTAAGTGCTTTGGTCAACTTGGTTTGTTGGTTTAAAGCGCTATATGGATCAATAAATCCATCTATGACCTCTGAGGGCGGAGGTTTGTATATTTTATAAAGAAAAATTACTGAAAGAATCCCACAAGGAAAATAATTGCTTGAGACAAGTCGATATAAATGTCCAGAAAGTTACCCGCTCAGTATTTTGAACCCACAACTGGATCTCTATGAAAATGCTCTAAAAGTCTCTCTGTAGTAAGATAAACACTTCTTCAAGGCAAATGTGAGAAATTTCAAAACAGGGTTGTAGCAAGATTTCAAATATTATTTTCAAGACGGAATTCCAATAAATTTTAAAATGCATTAATAACTGAATATTAAAGTGCTGAGCAAGTTGTCGTGCTCATAACTTACCAAGCAATCAAAGATGGCAATTATCCCATATTTAAAAATGTCAATTTTGAAAGCATATTAAGAGATTTTGACACATATAAATAAAGGCAGGAAAAAATTAATGAATTGTAATTGTAATTTTAAAAGAAGAAGAAAAACGCAGCTTCACCAACATTTCTGAAGAACCTAAAAAGAAACACACAAAGAAACAAAACTTCCTTGTAAAAACCACAAACGCTTTCTTTGGACCTGGCTTTGTGTGGTCAAACAACAACAGAAATATGCTTTCTGAATATTATTTGGCGGATCTGTGCAGGAATCTTGGCAGCGTGCAGTCAGCAGAGACCGAGTCCAACAAAGTGAGGATATGCTGACTTGACATTGAATAAATAACCCAGTTAATTACCATCGCCATCAGCCGTCCACGGCAATCCTCCAGCTCCGAGCCAGAATCCCCCCACAGTCCTGTGCCAACACAAAGACTTATTTTTAGGAGCAAACTTCTCCTTCCTTCTGTTTCTCACGTCCTACAGGATCTTCTCCCTACAGTTGAGCTGGGTTTCCCCTGTTAGCGGCTCACTTACTCATCCTGGACAGATAGACTTGTTCCTATCATTAAAACCTGAGAAACATCAACAGTGGTTGAAGAAGCCATCAGATGATTTGTATTCACGAAAGGTTAAAAGAGCATTTCTCTTCTTCTTTTTTTTTAAATTATACAAATACTGGTTAACATTTTTAATGGGAATGTTTTTATTTGTTCACTGAGGGAAAGGTCTAAGAAACATGATCAAATTTCACTTGTTCCTCCCTCATTAAAAAGAAAACAATCTGGATTTTTGTGAAAAGCAACACGTTACTTCCCTTCATCAGCATCAAGTATTCATATTTTCATCTCAGTAAACAAACTTATCCTGTCCAGTTCGTGAAGAAAAGGTAAAATTTGAAATACTACAACTGGACATGGTTCTCAGGATATACAGTACTGATTTATAGACTTGGAAAGTAGATAGGATTTTTTTTTATTGGTGTGCTAAATTGATTCAAAACCTCTACTCGTCATTTTGGGACTACTTGGGACATTTTGTATTTATAAATCACACATGGGGGTTCTTCATGGCTGCCTTCTCAGGTTAATTTTATTCAGTGTCTATGAGTCCCATGTAGCTCAGATTATTAAAATGTCTCTTTCTATACGCTGATGTCTGAACTTTATGTTTCTGTCACCACATGACCACAGACCATTACACTCACAGGGTGAGTGTGTCTATAATTTCCTTGAGGGTAACGAGCAAAACCTTCTAGATCTTATTGCAGAAAAGACAGAGAACAGTATTTTTTTATCCCCAACATATACAATTAGAGATTGTACCTTTGTAGGTGTAGCCTAAAGCACCATAAACCAAATTTTGCACACTACTCATGTCTGGTTGTTTCAAAAGGAAGAACAGAAATGGGAAAGACAGACTTTTAGGGGTTAGCACATCATGCTTGAAACAGCCTTCAGTATGTGCTATATAGATATGAGTTACTTGTCAAGTATGAATTATCTAAACCCATGTGTTGTTTTGTGTAAGTACATACATTTGTTTTCTCCCCTAAACGTTTGCTCATTTAAATTTACCTCAAGTTCTCTGTTTATATTAAATGAGTCAGCTTAACAATCCTGAACAAGTAAAAAAAGTGCTATGTAGTGTAAACAGTTCATGCTACACAGCTATTACAATTTTCTTTTGTTTAACAACTGGCGTAACAATTTATAGGTTGTGTTAAAGTTCAATTAAGACTTGTTTTTAGAATTTCTATGAATGCTTTTTTTTTTCTTTAGAGAAAAAGAAAAAAGAATTTGAATCTTTTGTTTTGCTGATTATTTCTCGATCAATGGCCAAAAAGTAAATAAATACTTTTACAAATCCCCAAACTATATAGCTAAACTAATCAACCACCTAAAAAAACTGAACTAACTCAAACTTTAGCTTTAAGTTGAATAAACGTGCTCTTTTCTGATTCTGCACAGCTCAAAACCATCTAACAGCACTTTTTATCTCAGGCATTAAAATTGTCTTTGTGCTGTTTTACACAAACTTTCATTTCATATTTAACGCCGTTGCTGGCAGCTGAACTGCACATTTTTGGTTTATTCTCACAGTTCTCCTGTGTATTAAGTCATGTTCAGAAGAAATGCACATTTAAAACAACTAACTACTTCAGCGGCAAAAACCCAAATGATAGAAAAGCTACTTACGAGAGTTGTATGAGAAAACAACATAAAAAGCAATATATAAGATTGATACCCACGTAGCATCAAAACATTTGCAGGTTTTTGTTCTGCTTGATTATCCAGAAGTAGACATAAAACTGCTGTTGGACAGAAAATGGATAGTAAATAGATAGAAAACGTGGTTTTCTATCTAATAATATTCGGGGTAATTTGTGAAGGTCTTGTCTGTGGTGCATGTTGAAAAAGCAGAAAGCACTTGAGAGCTGTGACCAAGAAGAGGAGTAGAGCCAATTATAAATGGACTGAATTTCCATAGTGGTTTTCAAGTCATATAGACCACTGAGATCACTTTAGTCTAGCGCCACAATCACCCAGTCACAGTGATATACAGGTGTACAGTCATACACCGATACACAGATTGGTAGGCAAGTCGGGGTAAGATGCTTTGCCCTGGGGCACATTGAGACATGGCACAAGGAAGAAAGATTGAAACTCCCCCGACAGCCAGATTTCAAGATGATTACTTTACCCACTGAGCCACAGACCAAAGAGTAGGGAGCACAAAATCAGGTTTCACTAGTTTGAAACAGACACTCATCAGCTATCATTAAATAATAAGGGATTAATGATTGTGCAAATTTTCTATCCATGTGATGCAGTTTTAAACTTATATGATAAAAAAGGCAGTATTCAGACAAATATTAAAATTTTTTTTTATTGATTAATGAAAGATGCTGTTTTAAAAATCAGCTTTTTTCTCATATAGAACAAATTGTCCAGTGTGGTTCATATTGAATTTGTCATATGTGGGGTTTAAGCCTCCTGGCTGACTTCTCTGACAAGAAGCACCTGGCATGAGTTAGAAATACAACATGTGACGACAACATGACCAGACAGCGAGGAAGCTCTGTGTAAACGAACCCGTGCCATGTATCGAAGTGACCTGGCGCTCACTGGGTTAAAGTTTAATGTCCCGAGTTTGAATGTTACCCTGACCTCTGTTTCGCACGCGATCCGTCCACCGACCTATCCTAATACCTAAGCTCTCCAAACGGCTAAAACTACAAAATGTCATGAAAAGGTTACCCTAACCAGAAGAAAGCATCACATCCAGAAAACACAACCTCCATAAAGTCAACCGACTTCCCTTCCTGCAGATGAAATTAGAATCCACAGACTCTGATTTTCCGGCACAGTTCAGCAGAGTTCAGATGTTGCAATCGAAACGGCGAGGGCGTGTGTGAGTATCTGGTAATAGGCACGGTGGACGGCTGATGTCATGAGCGTAAAGCGGGACTTCAAAGCGTCTGAGCGTCTTGGATGCCTGCAAGGAAGATGTTTGGAAATCGTTTTTTGACACACGCCTTACATCGCCTCTAACCAAGAAACAAACTCCCAAGAGAAACGAAGTTAGAACATATTGTATCAACAGGTGATTTCCCGGAAATATTTTAAGATTGAAACTCACTCAAGAAATCAGGATATTTTGGACAACATAAAAGCACTAATGGCTGCATCCGAAAAGGTATTTTGGGTAAGGACTCTTCAGCCAAAGAGGAAGTGCGTCAGCGGTCACTAAGATAAGTGCTGTCCTCATAGTGTAGTCAGTAAGGAAGGAGGTAGGAAAAGGAGCCTGCATGCTTCCTCTCTTAGCTGCTTTAGCATAGGAACCTTGCAATGTCCCTTACCGACGCTAAGGAGCTATAAGGGAATCCCACAATCCTTTGTGTGACAGGAATGTCTGGGCCCACACTTTGTTGTTCTTATTAGGAAGGCTGTAGGCCTGGATTTGACTAAAATCATCCATGTGCGTTAATGTCGCACAATGACGAATAAGGTAGAGGCTGTCTGAAATCTCCTTGTTTCCTCCCCACGATAGACTTCTTACTGTTGACCTCATGAAAGGTCAAGGAAGAGGAGCCAGGAGCAATAATTAGAACATTTCGGATGCAGTCTGCTCCTTTACTTAAACATGGTGGTGGCAGCATCATGCTGTGGGGAAGTTTTTACTTTGGCAGGGAGGCTGGGCAGGATTTTAGCATTCATCTCAGACCCAAAACAGGAAGTCTGATATTCTGACGGACACTTAATCATCTTCGAAAAACAAAACGGACAAAATAAAAAATAAAATAGATCACTGACACGTAGCTGCAAAAGGCTTGAGACTTGGGCAGGGATTAATCTCTCAGTACGCCTAAACTGCAGCCAGACGCAGCAGTTGGAAACAGTTTCGATGCACGCTCGAATGCCTTTCGGCAAAAAGCAGACGCCGAGTAACAAAAGTTAGAAAATATTTTATTTACAGGTAATTTCTCACTCTTTATCTCCCCCAGTAGTTATGAATCCAGTCTCTTTGTCTGCGCAAAAGACTGGATTGACATTGATACAAAATAATTTTACATTGAAAAATTAGAACTCAACCAATTCGCTGAATCTAAAGGCTCAAATGGAAGCTTGGTTCAACAATTTCATCCAAACAGAAACAAAACAAGGGATTATATCATACATTGAATATGTACAATGTGTTTACAAACAACATTGAATCTTCTGAAAAAAAAAAAAAAAAAAAAGCTAAACGTCTGATCATTAAGGCATATTTAAGAGCCAACGTCATCCCTGCTGTGCCCTCTGTTGGCTCGCGCTCACTTTCTCACAGTTTCTAAGCGGTGTGCAGGACCAGAATAAGTTACAGGCACTACTCTGATTTCTGTTTTTGGATGCAGCTGATTAAAACGAGATAGCACCTTCACCCTGATGCCAAAACAGAAAACGACAGTGCACAGTTCTGCGCGTGCGAGCGTTCATGCGTTTGTGCGTATTCACATGGATATCGATGCATGTGCACACTACGACCACTGCCTATTGATGGGTGTAAAGATAAAAGCTGCGCAAGAACAACATATGTTGCATGAGACAAGGCGTGAAAAACGGTTCCGTTTAAGGCACGTGAAGTGTGCCCTAAGTGTGTGGTGAAGCAGTCAAGATTTTGCATTAACTTTGCCAACCTACGGTTCCCTCTCGTTGTGTTAGTCACAGTCTGCTGCGATAGGTGGTAGTTTCGTACTGAAGTCGACAGACAGCCCATAATAAACTGTTCAGGCTATGTGGTAGCCAAATGACTGTGCACCACAAGTTCTGTCTAGAAACAGACCCAAAGCCGTATCTCTGTTCTTGATTTTTCTGTTCCCGTTCTCCTCCATCTTCTGGTAACTGATTAATTTCAATTCATGATTCATCCGCCTCTGATCTTTCTTTTTTTTCTTCTTCTTCTTCTTCTTCTTCTTCTTCTTCTTCTTCACATTTCAGTGTGTGCCCACTTTTCATTTTGAACTCTAATACAAGTCCTTCATGATCTCCTGCAGCAGAGGGTGTAGGAGCATGTCCACTTCGGTCTTCTTGAGCAGGTCGATGAGGTGCACGTGGTCAGTGACAATCTGACGCAGGTCCGTCATCTTCTGGAGCAGCTTGGCGAACAGTTGCAGGGAGTCTGGATGGTTGAGCTTCAGCTGCAACTCCAGCGAATGAAGCACCGTCTCTTGAAGCTGCTCGATGGGCTTCACGTTCAGCAGGCCGGGCCGGTCTGGGCACAGAGACAGAGGGCATAAATTATTTACAAATCTCACCCTGATATATTAAGACCTTTTTAAAAAAATTCCGTGCTCTGCAAAGTGTTCATCTGCCTTGAAGGTTTTTACATCATGTTCCATCTCAAAATGTGACATGATGTAAAAAAATAAATAAATAATTAACTGATTAGCAAAGTGGACTACAGATAAAAATCTGAAAAGTGTGGCATGCTTTTCTGTTCGGCCTTTTCCACTTTCCCAAAATAAAATCCTGAGCAACCAAGTAGTCTGCATCTTATTTAATCCAAATTTGAATTCATAAGGGTCTCATATGTTTGCTGGAGAACATTAGATACTAAAAAGCCTCACCAAAACCACGGAACACACCAGACAGATAATAAATAATGTGGAGAAGATCAGAGCAGGGGTTAGGCTATGAAGTAGAATCCCAAGCTTTGAATATTAGTATGAAATTAGTGTGGCACAGCCGCAAAACTACCAAGGCGTGGCCGCCCACCTAAACAGGCAGCTATGGAGGCAGGCAGGGAGCCCATTTAATCAGACAATCGGCCAAGAGTCTTTGGAGGAGCGGCCGAGATCCACAGCTCAGAAGGGAGAATCTGTTGACAGGGAAACTGTCCACTCTTATGCAATGGTCGACAAGAAGAAGGCCAACAGGGCCACAAGAGTTTGTGTTTGCAGTTTTCCAGAAGCCATGTAGGAGAAACAACAAACACGCTGAAGAAGATGAGACCCAAATGGGACATTTTGGACTGTCTGAAAATCATCCTCTTGGTCAGACGTGTCCAACTCCAGGCCCCAAGGGTCGGCCTCCTTCATGTTTTAGATCTGTCCACCACATCCGCTTCAAATGAACGATTTGCCATATCAGTCTGTCATCTAGGTCTGCAGAGGCTTATACATTAGATTCAGCAGGACACCAGGACTGACTTTGGACACCGCTGCAGCATCATACTGTGGGGATGTTTGTATTGAGGAGGAAGCTAAATCCAGGGCAACCCTTGAGGAGGTTGAAAGAGACTTGAGACTTCTCCTAAACGAACATCCAGGTAGAGACACCTGCCATCTTGTAAAGATGAATGGGAAAAATGTTCAGTCCAATTATGTGCAAAGACGGTAGACACCTACCCCAAAGGACTGTAAGAGCCGCAAAAACTGGTTCTACAGGGATTTGACTCACCAAAGCGGAATACTAATTCAAAGCTTGCTTTTTGAAAACCATTCATCCTTGTCCTTCAATTTTTCAAGTCGTTATTTGCTACAACTGACGAAATACATTAAAGTTTTTGGTTTTCAGGTGAAAAACTGTGAAAAGACTCTGGCCAGGTCCTGTGAACACAGGAATGAGAAGCACCGACAAAACCTCGAGTACTTAAGTTGTTTAAGTCAACTCTGGCTTATTAGCTAGATGTTTTTTTTTTTTTTTGCTTTGCACAAAATGCTGCTTATCGAGCCATAATCAGTAATATGAGTTAATAATTTAGCTATTTGTTGGATTTTAATCTTAGTAATGTTCAAAGTCAGGTTTTTATCAAGCTAATAACCAGCGGGATTAGGCAAGATCATAAGGCTTTGCTCCGATATTACCTCGTTACATATTTATAACATGCTTGGACTTCATAGCTTGCTTCTAAGAAACTGAGCTCATATGTGTGAAGACAGAAAACCAAAGGTTTGACGCCTCTTCCCACCTGTGCTTTTCCTTTTACTATAAATCCTCCCAGCTGGTGTAGAAACGTGCACAGGCGGGAGTTGAGCGATTGTTGTTCGCTCCTGTGGTTGTCTCTGAAACCTCACCTCTCTTGTCTTTTCTTCCCCCGTCACAAACGCAACCTTTGCAGTTATTGATTCTCGTGATGCAGCTTTTTTATTGTTCTCGTGTGAAGCAGATTCTTTTCGTTGTACCTTTAACTCAATTAGTAACTTGATAAATGGGTTAAGGCAGTCCAAAGATAGCGTGTTTATCACAGACGGCTGATAGATTGTCGGCAGGAGACAGCTTAGGTCTCTGTACGGTCAGACATCAGATAAATCTTTAGTAGTAAAAATGAAGAATTTAAAGAGCTCTTTACATAGCAGTAAACTAAATGAATTGTGGTGGTAAATATGATGTTGAAGTGTATTGTATTTACAGGAAGTGGTTAGTTTAGCTTTGTACAGAGGTGTAAAAGCGACTTGGCTTTAGTGGTTTTAATGGCTACGGTGTCATCAACTTGTATTCTGGGCACATCAAGTTTAAAAATTATCCCCTGCATCCGAGCTTTACATCAGACTCATCCAACCATTAAAAACTCTCCAAAATTTTCATAATTTATGAAAAAAGGAGTAAAAAATATTCTATGCAGTGAGAGTAAAAAGTTGATAACAACCCTCCCATAAGACACCCAGGTAAAACCTGAACGCTCACCCCCACTGAGGATGATAACAGCCAGAAACAGCGCCATGTCGCTGTCGTCCAGCTCCAGCGTGTTGAACTTGACTCCGAACTCGAACTTTGGCTCCATCATTTGGCAGAAAGGTTTTCTGAGACTCTTGAGGAACTCCCGCGTCATGAAAATCTGTCCGTAGGAGATCAGGGTGCCGTCCTTGTTCATCAGTGGTGACATCATGATGATGAGGACTTCGATCACTCCGTACTTCAGCAGCGTTACCTGGACGAAATATTCACTGGTTAAAAGGAGGCTCTGACGATAGATCCATAATTCTGTGATATATTAGAACATAGCAAAACTTGACAAGTTCTTGTTTTTTAATGGAAAATGACAAGGAATACGATAGTTTTTTTCTTAATTTTTACATCTTTAAAATGTTGTCCAGAAATAAACACTCAGTGACCCTCTGATTTTTAAATTTTTTTTAGACACATTACCAAATGCGGCAGCAGCTCAACTGATGAAGCGTAATTTGGAAAGCTTGCTAAAACAGTAAATCTGAACGTGTTTCATCAGAATGTGTTTCATTAGAAACAAATCCACTTACATGCTACAGACACTGTTTGAAGCTCAACCCCCCCCCCCCCCCATCCGCCCCCTTATTCATCACGCTTTAACCATATGGGGGTTAGTAACTACTGCCTTTTAGCTATGATGCGTGTGATCACATCTGTGTGATTAAAATTTTAAAATGGAACAATAAATCTCATACATTTTTAAGAATAATTCATTTTTCAGTAATTTCTATTTTTACATTAATACATATTTCAATTTGCTATATAATTCTACTGTTATTTCTATGAATTATTCCTCTATCTACTGTTTGTTTTTTCTGGAAAAAAACAGCATGTTTCCAGAAACATTTATTTTGAAATATATTTGTTTTGACACTGAAGATGCTTAGTTGTACCACAGCGTTACAATTTACCCTGCAGCGGTAAATTTCTCTCAGGTTCACCTTGCATTGGAAAATGTGCTAATTCTCAGACAATAGTGCCGTTAATAAGACATAAAGCTGGGTTCAGTGGGTCAAACAGACTATAGCTCACTATCTGAAACTCGATTTTGTTTTGTTTGCACATCTGCTGAAGTTTAAGTGGGAAATACGATTTTCTTTAGACATTGTCTTAGACTGACTGGACGAACAAACCACACCACCCTCATCTACAGCTTGGTCCGTGCTCCCTCAGTCTGTGATTTATTTGCGTGTTTTGACTCTGGAGAGTGGCTTTTAGGTAAATTTCTCACTTGATCGTTGAGATCCAGGTCGATGAATCCCGGGATGCTCTTGGCAAACTCTGTCACTTCTCTCACTGCTTCTGCAGAGCGTGACTGACAGCTTTTGAAGAAACGTAGCTCCGCCCCGTCAGGTGTCTGCACGCCGATCCCCGTTCCCAAAGCGCCAAAATCGGACCCTGAGTGGGCTCCTGGGATTCCTGTAACTGTGAGAATATGGAATAAAAATCAGAAAAAAAAGAGCTGTATGGCATAACTCTATAGTAGAGTTGTTGAGACTACTACACACTACAATTTCTTTAAGAATCAAGATGCTTTAACGTCATTATGTGTTACCATAATGACATTTTTGATGAGCCAGACCCCGGCTCAGGATGCACACAATTACAAGATGCAGATATAACAAGACATAATATTAGTATCTTGTAAAGATAAGACGAAATAGCAGACTCTAAGAGGTATAAAGCTGTATGCAGTTGGCTCAAAAATGATTCATACTCCTGCAAGATTTAAAGGTTTACCGTAATCTTTCAAGGTTTTTTTTTTTACCTATTTATCTTTTTTATATCTGAAATAGTATCAACGATTTGGACCGGCCCAGTCTGAGTCCCGACTTTAACCTGATAGAGAATCTGCTGAGGTAAGAGTGATGGCTAGTCTCATTTATGATCAGAACCAAACTTCATAGTTGAAATTTGTTTTTTAAATCTGTATCTGCCAGAGGTATGAATAACTTTTAGCTTAGCTGTAGTTTTAAGGGTAAAACTATGTTATATGCAGCATCAGGGCATAGATGTGCCTAATTTAAATCTTCTTTCTGTTATGTTTATAAAGTTCAGACTTTCTTATGTTCATTTGTCTCATTTCTAACAACATTAAAAAATGTGCTCAGGGTCTCCACTTCTATCCTTAGCGGGGAATCGGAGTCGTTATTATTTTTGCATTTGGTAGTTAATTATTAACACAAACAAGACCTGAAACAGCTTGTTAAAATTTTTACCAAAAATATTAAAGGAATGTGCTAATGTCTATAAGAAATAATGCCTTCTTTTGTTCCAATGAAATTGTGTGTAAATACCTAAATCAACCCTAAGTTGTTTCTTTGAAGCAATTATTTGCTGGCTCCACTCACCTCCGTGTCCAACTGTAACGGCAGACATCTGCTGCTGGTGCTCCCAGGCTGGTATCTGCTTACAGTTGATAAACTGCTCCCCTTCTATTAGAGACTTCATGTCGTGAATGATGAAAGGCTGCAGACGGAAAAGAGTTTTTGAATTACAAAAGTGTTGGTAAAAATAAATTATAAGACTGAGAAGAAAAATGGGAAAACAGATGAAAAAAAAACATCAAGAACTTTCTCATTTTGTAAAAACACATGAACTCCAGATATAACCGCATCCGTTCTGTTTGTTCACTTTGGTTATGGCTCGTGTATCAGGCTTTAAGGGAAAAGTTCTCATGTGAAATTGGAGATCGTGATTATATATTTAATTGCCGATCTTAAAGATATATTGAAGAAAAGTAGAAATACGAAACTGCTCCACTCCTGAGAGAAAATATAACAAAACCTCTTTGTAAATTAAGCTTAGCTGCGTCCTGTTCTATGAGAAGACTGAAAAAGGCATATATGGGCCTGAAGATAAATACTACAGCCACATGCTTAAATGTTTGTGGCTGAAAAACGAAAAATTGATAATTCAATGTCCAACTGAATGTATTACATCGAACAGATCAAATAAATACAAACCAAACATAATTCATCTTGGAAAAAATTAAATGGTGTGAAGCTCCATTCTGTTTACATTACCTTTCTATTTCCTTCACAGTCAGCACTTTTATATTGGTTCTGTTTCATTTCAGTGAACCTGTAACCATGTAACAGGTTCACTTTCATTCACTGAACCAAGATTAAATTCGTAGAGTAACGTTTTGCGGGCGTGAAAAGAACCATTTGCCTTTTATCCACGTTGTCCTTCAAACATATGCATCCTATCATGAAAACTCCTACATGATATAACGCTATAGCTGAAAGGTTTATACAAGTTTTGTTGAGGCCATTTGTGGGATGGTTATAAGATGGTGCAATACATAAACATTTCAGGGGGGCAAGCATGCAAGGAGCCCATTAAAACATCTTCTACACTCTTACTTTCCCCAAAACAAAAAAGTGAGAAAGATCTGTTAAAGAAATTAATAAAAAGGGCTATTTTCCTCATTCACAAAAAAACAATATACTGGGAATACCTCTTCCTCCTGGATAATGAAACAACTGGAACCTTAGCCTGGATAAAACTGTACGATTTTCTGACGTCTTGCCCCATACCGTCGGGCAAAAAAAAAAAAGAAAAAAAAAGCCTGTGGTCGTATTCTAAAATCTTTGGTTGTTTAATGTAACATACAAAGCAACCATTGATTTATTGCTCCCATGACCTGAGATGACATACAACAAACATTGAGCACTTTTAGTTTTTTTTTTCTACAAGTATCACGTGACTGCTGCTGTGACCAACGTCTGACTCTTCATGCAGAGACCTTCTACCTCTTTGACCTTTCTCTTGTTCTCATCTCCCTCTTCTCAGCATCTTACTCTAATAATAAGTGCATTAACACCCACAGGTCTCTATTTACATCCATGTATTAATGCACTGATCTCTTTCAAATCTATATGACATGTGCTATGTGCTGCTGCTGCAGCAACAATCTGTCAAGTTTGGCATCTTCCATCATGAAGGTGTGACTGGAGATACTGTCCTGTTGAGCTTGTAGAGTGTGACGAGTTTAAGTTCTGTACAACTTTTCAAATCTTATAGTGTGTTTGACCTGAGGGGATGAGGACAAAACACAGTTCCTGCTATGGTGAGCCAGCTAGCTTGAGCTATGAGTGAGCCCGATCATGGAACCAGCAGCTGTCGCTGTTTGTAAGAACAAAGTGTTGAAGGTAAGTTGTTTTACTGTGAGTTTTATTTATTACTTATGAGTGTATAACTACTCTCTGGTTAATTTCTACCCACCGTAACAGATGTAGCAGCAACTCATTGCTCTTATGTGCCCAGCTGAGCCGAATAATCGACAGATTGTTTATCAGTACTTTGACTCTCTTCTAACCACCACATGTGGAGCGATGGCTTGTAGGAGTATAGCACGTTCCAGGATTTTTACAGAAGTTTGCCCCCTCTGGCGACAAGTTGAAATGACACCAGTGTTGTGCACGGCAGGGGGAGAAGAGGAAAAGCATCTGCCGATACGACACCTCGGGTCTTTTGTTTAGAGGTGTAATGTCTTCTGAGGCGAGAATGTTATAAATATTGAAGTTAGCCCGCGTTCTCTTGCTAATGCATTGATTACAGCGGAGACACAACAAAGTGGCCGGGCGTGCAGCGGGTGACAGTCATGCGCACGCCCAGAGGATTCGGCCTGAATAACTCTCTCATAAACTGACTGATGGAGCCTATAGAGGCAACTGCGGTAAATAGAGGAAAACTCATTTTACAAGTCGGGCAATTGTAAGGGCACAAATGGGAAAGAAAATAAATAATGTTTAACTTAAAAAAAACTTGCCCTTTTCACCTTTAAAGTGACTTTCTTGGCAAATGAAACACTGTCTTGAGAAAACCAAATGCAAAATTACTTGAGTTTGACAAATGAGACAAAGTCTTATATTTTAGCAGCAACATTATTGTAGTGCAGTTGTACCATCATGTGCAAAAAGTTCACTGTACAACTGTAAAAAAGTAAGACTTTCAACTGCTTCCATTCACAGGTGCTGTGTTTTACAAATCCACTAAACAAACGCGCAGATTTTTTAAATGCTGCCAGAGTCCTAGCCCTTTAAAGTAAAGTTAAAGCAAAACTTTGAGTCACCAATATACTGACAGACACCATTTCTCAGCACTTCCTCCTTCTCATTGGACAAAACCTAGTGTCAGGACTTTTGTCTTGAGGCTACTGTGTTTCACACTGATCTTGAAGTTTAGTGTTCCAGACGGACAACAACACCACTCTTCTACAACTTTCGCTGCCTTGCCTCTTTACGCTTTCTTAACCTCACGCATGAAAATTAATGTATAATTATTGCAAGCTGCAATCCTGAACACAAATAAAATATTTTTTTGGTGAATTTAATCGTTTATCTGTATGGAGTGATTTTAAAAAATGTACAATGATCTGGTCAAAGGTAGGAGTGCATAGCCATAAGCATAATCTTATCAGAAAAACGTTCTGCCACCCACTCCTATCGCCTGCTTTTGTGGATTTCCCAAAAAAATAAATAAAAAATCTTTGCTTCCTTACTGCAGTAAAACATAATCAAACCTCAACTCGTATCTCGACCTTGGATGTTAAAAAAATGTAAATATTCCACAAAAGCAAAAATAATTTAATCCTGATTTATTTTATGAGGTACGCAATGATTTCGTAAATGAGCAAGGAGTGCCTCAAACAAAATGCTGATTCAGTGTCATATGGTGGCTATTGCTGTAGCAAACAGTCATAACAGGCTGAACGTAGAGATGCAGAGCAACCTTGAGGTCATCAGACTTAACCAAAAAAAAAAAAAAACTCAAGAAAGGCTGCAAGAATGTACAAAAGAAAAATAAGAAAACCAATACAATTATGATACTGACAATAAGGTTTTAAAACTTGCTTTTTTATTCTACATGTAGTATTAACATTATTTTATACAGAACTGCAAAGTTTAATTAATAATAGCAATAAAAAAACATTTAGATTAGCTTTGGGCTATCCATTATGCGAGGATAGTGACTGCTTTCAACCTTTTGGGCTACAGCAGCATAGGGTAAATAGGGTAACCTACCCTTTTTCCTCAAGTCCTTTTATTCGATCTTAAAACTAACAAGATTGATGGTTGAATGTTGTGAAAATCTGAGTTAAAGAGTATTGTTTAACCATGCAGAGCGTTGCAGATTAAAAGCTTTTTGTCCAATTCACAGAAAATCAAGGGCTTCTTAGCCGAGAAGTAAAAAGGGAGACCATATTAATTAAAGAATAATAATCTTTCTCAGCTTGTAATAGTGGTCAGTTTGAAGCAGCTTTGAACTGCCTGTCTGAAATGGCAGCAAAAGGTCTTACTGGTCAAACACAAAACTTGTATTTCTCAAGGCTGACTGAACAAGAGTCAGTTCACTGCCAGATATAACAAACCAATGAAAAAAAAAAAAAAAAACACCAAATAAGACTTAATCTCATTAGAAAATTATATTTTCTGCCATTTTTTAAAATATTCAACATGTGCAATTTTATAAATGTATTAAATTAGACTGTTATTTTGAGTGTCAGCGTTGAAACCAGTACTGCACTGCAGACTGTAAAAAGCCTCATTGTTTCCAGTCATAATCCCACTGTAATCTGAGAGACTAACAGCCAAAGCAAGTAGAAACCAGTCAATCCACTTTTCTAGTCAGAGCAGCAATAAAAGCCTGGAAATCCTCCATTGAAACAAAACTAATGGCTGTGACATAACAACAACTCAGGTTAACATGTTAGCACCTCGTGATGATTAAAATACCTTCAATTAAAAATTTTCAAATGGTAATTTTTCTAATTTTTCTTACATGCCACAGCCCCTGGGTGAGTGAGCTGACATGACGGAGGAACCGGTTCAGCAGCCCAGATTGGGGCAGAACAGAAATGAACAGTTAGGATAGATGTACCTAAAGATAAAGACACTTAAAGACTTTGGAGTTGAGAGTAAACCAAGTTCACATTCAGGTCCACTGATGTTTTTTTTTAACGTATTTTACAAAAGCCGACTAACTGGCAGAGCCTTCCGAAAGTGACTGATGTTACTAACGGCAAAAAGCTGAGAGGAAATCGGCCGGCACTTCTTACCACTTTTTCTCCAGTCTTCCCAGAGAGGATCGCCCTGGCCTTGGCCTTGGTAAGGGGGAAATACTTCAGATAGGCTTCATACAGATGCCGGGCCAGAGCCCTTAGATCTGCGGCCTCCGGGTGCATGTGCTCCATGTCAGACGAGAACTCTGCCAGCAGTTTCTCCTTCTCTGCCTGGGGCATTCGGCCAAAACGAATGGCTGGGGGAGCAAACAGAAATGTTTATTAGAGCAAGTGCATGACAAATATGCAAAAACATTAAACACAGTATAGAGTATTTTAAATTACTATATATGCAAGAGATGGAGGTGTAAAAGCAAAAATCAGCAGCATATTTTTTATCAGGAAAGCTAAAAAAAAGGAACACTGGCGTTGGGACGAGCAACTTGTTGAAAAAGAAAAGAGCTCTTTCAGTTTTGTGCTACTGTTTCCCCATTTTTGTTAGATTTATATTCATATCCTAACAAAGTCTGACGAAACATAGCCCAGCAACATAAAAAAAATCCTACTGTTTGCTGTTACAACACTTTAACTTGACCTTAAAAATTAAACCTAAAACTTTACCAAATGTACCATAAGAAAATACAGTCACTTAGCAGAAAAATTCAAAGGTAAAAAGAAAGACATCAAAAGGCACATGAAAAAAATTCAATTAAAAATGGTTACAATCGTGCAATTAATAAAGAAATATATTATATATTAAGCATGTGAAGTCGATTATGTCTTGTTTGAATTTTGCTTTCATATTTGTGCTAAAAAAGGCAACACAAGAATACATTGCCTTAATAGCATCTATTGCATTTAATACACACAGGAAACACAGATTTGGCTTTAAACAGCCTTCTGCCTTAAATCTGGTCGCAATTCCTAAACCAATATTGCGCACAGACTGAACGGTACTGTTAAGATCCGTTAAAGATTGTTTAGTCGGTTTGTTGGGAGCAGTGGTGCTTCAGGCGTCTGTTAAAACTAAACTGGCCAAGCTTCAAAATGTAAAACAGACTCAAAGTCAAAACATCTAATTACTCGAAGGCGACATTTCCCAAATAGGAAATCGGATTTCTTAATGTCAGCAGGGTGCACCCTGACGTTCATTAGCAGAAATGTGAGGTAAATGCTCAGACGTTTTCTATTAATACAGTAAGTCTCACTGTCGGTGTCAGAGAAAGGATAATTCAGTACATGATAAATGGTCCTGTTGAGCATTTATGAGGTGTGTCTTGTAATGCATTCCAACATGTTCTAAACCTTGATAATGCATCGGTAATTACTTTTACACAGCTCACTGAAAGACCTAAACTTATCTAATCTCTTTTCCACTCCCCTTTCCTTCTACTGCTGCAGGTGGCATTACACCCAACATTTAAAACTACACGGACTGAACAAAGGAGGCCGGATTGAGTTGCTTTTCCAACAGAAAGTGCTATTTTCCTGTCTCTAACAAGGCATGCAAATTTAGCACCATGATGGGTTTGCCAGATTTACCTATTGAAAATATCACAATATTTATAATTTCACAATAATAATAATAATAATAATAATAATAATAATAATAATAATAATAATAATAATAATAATAATAATAATAATAATAATACATTGCCTTGGTTTCTGTTATTATGGTATGGATGATCAAATCAGTGTTGTGTATTCTAAGAAAATCTATACAATTTCAATTAACTTATGTTAAATTATTTTAGGTTAAGTCTGAATTGAGGTTTAATTATTCACAAAGTCCGATCAGAACGAGGCGAAATTTAATGCCATGCCGTGACAAAGTCGAGCCGTTCCATTATAGGTGGAAATCATTAATTATCCCTCGCCTCCATTCAGACAAGTGCCATTCTTCAGCTGCCGCTTTATGCGATTGTGAAATGCAGAGTGTGTGGTTGATGCACACCTTGGGCAAATCAACGCAAAAGCAAAGTGGACCAGCCTCTCACTCGGCAACGAGCCCGCTGCAGTGACACAGCATGCCGGAGAAACCAGTTGAAACTGTGGGCTCCGAGATGTCAATCATTGATAAAGCAAACACGCACACTGCTTGTGCGTTTTCAGATCAGCGGCTGTAAACCTGTTGAGTAACGCGAGAAGGCCGTGAGCTAATGTGGAGGCGCACATGGTTATAAAAGGTTGTAGGAGGAAAACTAAATTAAAGAGTAACACAAAAATGCGTGACGGTTTTGTCGCTGAATCTCTGTCAGATCCTCAACGCTTCATTTGACATTTGCGACAATGAATGCTTCACATTTTTTTTTTCGCTTTCCATAGTCTTCGTTGACCAGTTTACCGCAACTTTCTTTTGAGGAGGCTATAGTTGTCTGTTTGTCAGCACGTCTCACTTGCGGCTTCCAGCAGAGGTGTGAATGGTTTCCATTTACACAAAAAAATGACAAATAGAACCATGATTACAGGATTGTCCGTTTTGATAGAAAATCTGGTTGGATTTTATTTTTGCATGCTTGAAAATGTCATTATTAATGCAATGCATATAATTCACGCAGCAGAGAAAGGGGGCTTTCATGCATGTTCATGCATTCTGCATGCACGATATTCAGCTGGCCACGCATATTTGTGCGGGCTGACCAACTAAAGCATGCAGGGTTACAACAGCAAAGTTCGTTGCTGTTTAATGGTGAAAGGAGTTGTTGAGAATTCTTAACAGGTGCAAAAAAAAAAAAAAAAAGAAGAAGAAGAAAAAAACGGACAAGAGAAGCAGGGAAATGACAGTGGAGCACACCTGAGCATGCTCGTGCAGTCAGCAAACATCTGAGGAGGTGGAGTCCGTCAGGCCTCACTAACCAACAATGGCTGCCAAAATAAAAACCAGTAGCTAAACAGTGGTGGGCGAGGGACAAGATTACACCGTGCAGCAGGGCTTTCCACATGTCGCATTTCTGTTGTGGATTCTGGGGACTGCGGCTGTCTGACAGCTTCCATGTCTTGCAAAATAGTTTCACATAGTTGGAATATAAAAAAAAAAAAAAGTGGGACAGAAAACAGGAAGAAGCTGAAAAAAAGCATAAAAAGATCCAACGTACATGAAAATGTCCAGGATATTAGTGTATTATAGATTAGTCTGTGTTAATTTAGATGAATCAAGCCCAGCTTTTTATGAAGTCAATCAAAAAAAGCAAAAGCAGTACATGTGACACACCAAATGAGCTCTTGAGCTGAGAGACGTTCAAACAGATTTTTGTAGCAGTCTGCTGGATCTATAACAATCCTTCTTACCTACAATTCTGGAAAAATCCTCCAGTCTACCCTTAAGACAGATATTTTGCAAAAGAAATTTAATTCCCTTGATTCGTTTCAAACCTCCACATCCAGGCTGACTCTTTGTCAATTTGCTCCAATTCCATTTCCTACTACGGTTTTATATCTACGCAGTGCCATTTCGGCTGACCTACTTCCTTTTCATGCTTATAAACAAACTGTTTATTTCCCATGTACGCAGCAATTGCACTGTAGTTTATCTCTCTTGGTAGCTAAATATTTGGATTTTCTTACATTTTTTTCTGTGTATTATTGCCTCAGAATTTCACTTGTTCTGGTCCCTATTTGATCCAATTGACTTTACATTTGAGAAATTACTGCTCTCAACAAACCCAGATAGCTATGAGCGACTACGTGAAGGAGATTTTAGGCATCGCACATAACTACATTTCCACACAAAGGGCTGTGAGTCGTCAAAACCAGACCTAGTCGATATGAAACGCATCGTGGCAAATAGCTTTTTTTTTTTTTTTTTTACCTAAAAAGATATCAGGTATGAAACGACCAGAACTGCAAATGTCCGAAATGGGCAAGATGGCCAGAGTGCCTGTGTTCCTTCCCAGTCATAATCATTTTCTTAAATGGACTAACCAAAACGGACAGCTCACAGAGAAAGCATTAACAATCTGCAGCTCGTTTTGCAGCTGAAGCAGCACGGATATAGAAGTTGCACCAAGCACCTCAAGAGACTCACCTGTGTGTATTAATAAAGTCCTCCCATATAGTCACAGAAAGTGACAACGTGGGAGGGAAAACACAGACAGTAAAAATTAAAAGCACGGGTGGGTATTTGGAGTTGGCTGCTGACCACAGTCAAGGTATCAGGCATACTGAACGAGAACAATGAGAAGTCTGCAATGAAAAAACAAGACCACAGAAGAAACAACAGGCAACCAATAGAGGCAGCGGGGCGACTTGCTACAGACATGCCACCACACCTCGAAGACTAAATATACAGTAGTGTGGCCAGCAGGGTGTACGCTGTGCTCAACTGGGTCAAGAGGAGGGCTGAAGATCTGTTTCCCAGACCACAGCTTCAAAGAAGATTTGCCGTTTTCTACCTACAACTGTTGTTTTTTTTTGTGTTTTGTTTTTTTACAGTTGGTACATAACTGGGTTTCATTCCTGTCTGGGGGATAGATCAAAAAAAAAAAAACTGTAGAACAGTTTTTTTTTTTTGTGTGTCAAATAGATAATAAGCAGTTTCAGTTCACTTTCTATATATTTGCACCTGTCAATACAATCATGGGAAAGCTACGTCCACCCTATGACTCCATACCTTGTAGGAAAACCTTCCGCAGAAACAGAAGGAGTCATTTTCTGTATGACTTCAGTCTCTCACACTGCTGCGGATGAATTTCGGCCCATCCCTCCGTACGGCACCGCTTCACTGTATTGGAGTTTGTAGAAATGTGTTTCTCCTGAGGTGCCACCATAACATTTTAATAGGGTTAACATCTGGATTTTGACCGGGCTTTAACATGCAAATTCTTTTGGTTTTCCCCGGTTCTTTTGCAGATTTGCGGCTCTGTGCGGGATCATGTTGCACGCTGCTGTCGCACGAGTTCCCATTTCACTCGAGAATACGTTCGTACACAGAGGAGATGGAGATTTCCAGAGGTCTTGTGGTTCATTTGGGTCTAACTTTATAAAACTGAACCAATGACAACCTGTTTTTTTTTTTTTGTTTTTTTTTTTTGATAGAGAGAAGCTTTCGGGGTAACTGTGGCCCAGTCGCCTTGCAATCAGATGTTTGTGGGTTTGATTCCAGCTTCCCCCTGTTACATGTTGGTGTGCACCTGGGTAAGGCACCTAACCACAAGTAGCCTACTGATCTGCCTATCGGTGGGTGAAATGTGTGCATGTTTGTGAGTGCGACTGAGTGCCTGTGGCTATAGAGAAAAGCACTTTTAGTGGTCAGTGTGACTAGAAAAAAAGCTATAAATTCAGTCCATGCACCTTTTGTCTGTTTTAATTGTTTGGAAATTGCCTCGTAGCCCTTTCCAGATTAATGTTTAGCATCTCTAATTGTTTCTCACTGCTGGTGTCTTTCGTCTTCCAGCTTGATTTCTTGGACCTGTAA
Organism: Fundulus heteroclitus; assembly: GCF_011125445.2. Lineage (NCBI taxonomy): Eukaryota > Metazoa > Chordata > Actinopteri > Cyprinodontiformes > Fundulidae > Fundulus > Fundulus heteroclitus. Next base: position 16,882,119 of record NC_046380.1, on the reverse strand, counting down.
GCTCTGTTTATCGAGTGCATGTGATTAGCTACTACTCTCCACCTCAAAACCTATGGAAACAAGAGAGTTTGCCCTTAAACTTTTCCTACATATTCACCGTTACACCCACACGAACACACACAGTTAGGATGCTTTTGTAAAACAAGAAATATGACCGTCTTACCGTTGTGTGACATGCCAACATTGAGGCACTTCTGGAAACGGCAGTATTGGCATTTGTTTCTGGACTTCTTGTGAATGCGACAATGAAGATCACAGTGATCGTACACCAACTTTAGCCTGATGGTGCGTCTGAAGAAACCCTACACGGTGAAAAAAAGAGACATTACAGATACAGTGAGTATTTTTTTAAAGTGACTTGTACAACCAAAGAGCAGTAATTTATTTTCTTAGATGACAGCATGTTTAAACTACAGGTACAACAATGGAGAGTAAACCAGCACTTCTGATTCATTGATGTGAGGAGAAATAAATCATAATGCCAATAAACTTATGAAAAAGCAGATTGTATTTCAAAGGTGTGCTTTCATTTGTTTAACTTTAGAAGCAAAACTCTCAATGCACCAACCTTGTGACACAATTTTGATGAGGATTTTTGTGTTTCCTTAATATAAACGCAGTAAATAGATAACTAGAGTAGGATCAACACTTAAACCAACAAAGCCTGGAAGCTGCACTGAAAGAATGGGATGTGAGCCTAGAAACTTGTCCGTTTTGACGTCTACACCATGATCCAGATGTTTCTTTTTTTTTTTAATAACAGGTTATTTAGAGAAGGAGGAAGTTAAAGGGGGTCAAGCCTCCGCCTCAATAAAGAATGTTTTCTCTTTTTAAACAATTAAGGGATTGCCTGCTTGGCTGACCTCCTTCTTCTGGTGAATGTCCCCCGAGACTTCAGGAGAACAATAACCGCTGTAACTCACTTACAGTAAGTTATGGTGTGACTGAGTGGCAGGAAGACCTGAACGCCTTGTACTGCAGCGGACCTAACAGCGTCAATAACGCACAAACGCCAACACGAGCGTCTGCTTATGTAACAAAATGGGGGAGCGAATTTTCAAAATAAATAAATAAATTCAGCAACCTCTGACCAGAGCATTCAACCCCAGAACCTCCTAAAAAATCCCATCAGATGAAAAAACTACAATGTGTCTCCCAGATAAGAATCACTATATACTCATGAGGCAAAATCGGTGAACTGCTAATGTACGTCTGGCTCATCATGTCTAATGTGGCGGCTTAGAGGTCTTCCGTCACTGCCACAGATCCCGATCCTTTTTTTTTTTCCTTCATTTTGCTCTACTGGTTATAATCTTATGAGGCCTTTTTTGAAGAGTTTACAGATATATTTTATTGTAAAATAGTCCCTGGGATCCTGTTTCTGTCACTGCATCTGTTTGCATGCCGCTGAGGCAGAGGTGGCCCCGTTGCAAACATGTAACAGGTCAAAGCCGCCTGCAGCCTACATCCGCGACGCTGTGGAAGGTTTCTAACTGCATTTGATCAGGTTTAAGGTGAGTGATCGTAGTTCTACCACTTAAAAAGCTGATGCAGATTCTGCTCATGCATGTTACCTTTCCCCTCCATGGCTGTAAACTGTCCGACTGAAGAGACTACACTGACACGAAGGTGGGACTAAGATCTAGCAGTTATTTCTCATTTTTATTTTTTTGCTTGGTAGTGAAAAAAACAATAACAACAGAATACTGAGAATTAACGGCGACATTGTCCGACTGCAGGGAGCTAGACGATTTCTCGGGGCAGCAGAAACATGGGTTTGCTCCCTTTACAAAAAATTGGGGGAGCAAATATATATATATATATATATATATATACTTATATATATATATATATATATATATATTAACACATGTGCTGCATACTTTCAGCTTTGTTTAGTCACACACACACACACACACACACACACACACACACACATATATATATATATATATATATATATATATATATATATATATATATTTTATTTATTTTTTTATTTTTTTACTGCACAATCAAAGTTACATTGTTAATCTCCAGCTCCGAGTTTATTACCGAAAGCACAGAACCAAAATCATAATGGAAAAATCTCATAATTACTTACTACTATAATATGAAGGGCCACATGTAAAGCAGTGTTGCAAATAAAAAAAGGGGTTGATGGAGAAAACAAAGCCCTCTAAATCTGACTAAATAGAGCGAATATTTGAGATTAGGGAACGAGATCCTGAAAAATGAAGAGGGAGCTTGACCTTTAGAAATAGTCCACAATGTTTCTTGCTCAACGCGAACCGTCGAGAGACAACGTTTCAATTCAGCAAAATCTTTGTAACCCAGAGCAAAATCCTCCCACCGGTTATCGCTCGCATGAACAGCGGCTGGCGCGGGGAGATGTGTAGATAACATTAATTCACGTCGAAAATCTTTCAGAAACCCTACACACGCGAAGTACAGTGAAGATAATAAGAGCGAGCTAAACCACATGAACTCCTGACATCTGTGTACTGCTGTTTCAGTGGCTACTTCAGATCCTGTCGATTTATTTGCGTTAAGAGTTTTTTACGCACTAAAAACAGCGGGTTCTTTGCTGAAACCTGGTTGTTTGTTTGAAAACGCAGGTGTTTAGATTAAACAGGATGTGGGGTCTTTGTTGCTCACTCTGACTGAAGCTCAAGATCATCCTTGAAGAAGGGAACCCCCGCAAAAGACGTTCTGACAGACAGGCTGATTGATTCTTGGTTAGTTGATTGTTAAGATAAGACGTGTTTTTACAAATAAAAACGTTTTCAAATATATTTTTCTTTATTCAATTTGGGAATATGTCCTAATGCATATATTTAATGAAGCACTTTTGCTACACAATGACCGAAACCCGCAAAGTTTAATCAACAACAACAAAACTGAAGCAAAAAATGGGTTTTGTAGGAAAATAATATATACTTTTTTTTTGGTTTGCTGACAGCTATTTATTGCATCTATCACCATTTAAAATCAAACTGAATGACATTTCTGAGATATTAATTGAAGTGTACATGTCTTATTAATAAAACATGATTTATTTGCTTTGCTTTTATGGTGCTTTAAAATTAATCATAGCAACAATCATGACAGATCAAGGAATATCTACTTCTGTAACATCACAATGTTACTTTGTAAAGATCGATGTTTGAACTGGATCTTTTTTTTTTTTTTACCAGAGTTATATTGTAAGTTACAAAGAAATGGTGCTCTAAATTTAACTTACAGGTACGCATATTTTAGTGTACATGGCGCCTTTCTTGTAAGCTTCACTTTAAACCTGTCAAACCTTCTTGGAACCAAGGCATATGGCTCATACCAAGTACGTCTGCTAAAACTGAGAATCCTTCTCATTTATGCTTGGAACACAGTGCCTCAATTTATAGCTCACCTTCCTATAATGGCAAAATATTTCAAAGAAAATGGAAATATGTCTGACACTTCACCCACACTCCATCAGTTATTTATACTCCTTACAGACAGCACAGACAGACACACTGACAGAAAGTTAAAGGGGTTGGCTCGTCGTCTGCAGAGGCAGATGCTGGCGTTGAGTGGAAAAATGCATGGGCCTTGTGGTTAGAGTGACAGACATCAAAAAGATAGAAAAATGCCCTTCTCTCTGAGCATAATACCATTATTTATTCCACTGACATGTGGCAGGTAACACAGAGAAGCAGAAAAAGGAAGAGGCCAGCAGAATAACGACTTAAGAGACGCATCGGATGAACACTGTGACACCGGTGAACGTTTCCTGGTGGTATTCTGAGGTTTCGTGACGGTCAGGTTTTTTAGTTTCCTCGGTTTGGTTTGTTTTTCAACCCCAGCATAACCTTTCGATACAAGCAAAAACGTGATTTACTCCCTGATATGCACTTTAATACGTTTCATTGTCAAAGTGAGGATTTAATTAAGTAAGGGAAAGAAGCTATACCCAAGCTAACCTGGCTCTATGTGAAAACATGATCGCTAAGTCATGGATTAACCGTGATTAATCACATTTTTTTTTGCAAAGCTGAATTCAATTGCCACCACCACAACCAGCCCCGATTAGTGCCAGGCTTGTAGAATCAGGAAATCGTTTAACTAGAGCCTTTGTGAGGACAGGAAGCAGGCTGAAAGATCTTAAAAAGCAATACACCATGTGGCAATTTGAAGATGTTCTTAGGTATTGGGGCTCCGGCAAGCAACAGTGAATTGCTTTGTCCACAAATGGTGAAAACATGGAACAGGGGAGACCTTTAAGGCCTGCCAGAATTACTCTAAGAGCGCGCTGAAGATTCATTCAGGAGGTCAAAAGCTGAAGAACTGCAGGCCTCACCTGCCCCAGTCATTACCGGAGCTCATGATTCAACAATAACAAAGATGCTTGACAAAAACAGCATCCACAGTATAGGGAAAGGCCAGTCACAGCTAAACAAACAAACGCAAAAAAGCCTCGCACATTAACCAACTCACATCCTGAAGATCCCCAAGACTTTTCTGCGGTCTGTGAATCACTGAGTATTATGTCTGGTATAAACTAACAGCATTTCAGGTAAAGAAAACCACAGCTAAAGTTGGAGTGTGACAGTCTGCTGCTGCTGAGCTGCATCAGGACCAGGACAACTTGTGAGAACTGATGGAGACCCGAATTCTGCTCTTCACCAAGAGATCCTGTTTGTTGTTAACGTGATTGAGAGAAAGTCACATGTGGGAATCTGTATCGATGAAAAAAAAAAAAAAAAAAACCCTCATTAATGGTTTCCTTTTGAAACACAGGCATAAAGTACCGTACGGGTTTCCAATTAGAAATAAGTCCTAGTTTTTTACTCCTCGCAAGAAAAATAATCTTAAGAGCAGTTTGCTTCGTGTGTTTCAACTGTGACCGATCGTTCACAATACGTGTGCAAAATACAAACCTGTCAAAGCTGATCATCCCTCTGCTTTAATATTAATCACCGCATGTAGCAACAGGAGACACGAGTATGGTCTATATTAACAAAATGATTTCCTGCTGTTTCTGTAAGATTATTTATTTACTGTCAGTATTTACTGTCTCTAAACTTTAGCAAACATTATAATCACAATATAGCTTTAAACATTAGTACAGAGCAGCCAATATATGATTTTTGTTCTCATGCACTTCACATTTGGTGTGAGATGAACATATGAGGAAAATTTCTCTCCCTCAGTTTTAGGAATTATGAATCTTATCTATTTAAACTTGCATTGTCATAATGTATGGATGTTATCCTTCTGTTTTTTTCTGCTTTAGCACTATTAGGCCCGAGCAGTGCAGCAAAATCCTACTGAAATCGCAGGATCTGTCTTTTTTCCAAAATTAATTAGCCTTTTGGGGACCAGAATATACTTATAAAGTTACTAAACTTTAGCAGAAAATTCAGTTCCAAGAGAAATATTAGTATTTCACTGGAATTCAAAGGGGGTGTGGCCACAAGGCGCCCCCTAAATATTTTAAATTCTGTACACAGACAGACCCCTCCAATGCAAGAAAAAAAATCTCCTGGAAGTATGTCTTAAAACCAACAGGAAGTCAGCCATTTTGGGTCAAAGGATCATGTTTAAGGGTTTTTCAGATTATACATCTTGTGAGTTTGAGGGATTTTGATGCATCCCATTCAAATCTGGTCAGTATCCCTTAGGGCACGAGTGATTAAAAGTTATCAAACTGGTGAGTGTTATGCATATGTAGGGGTATGGCCAGGCCTCAAACTGCCTTTTCGAGAAAAAACAAGAAAAGAAGCTATAAAGCTATAACTTTCACATAGAAAGGAATAATTATACCCTGATTAAACCACTATTTGATTAACCAACAATACTATAACACCCTCAGATCATTTAAGCCACTTGAAATTGTGTCAAAAGAGAGAGAGAACCTTTTGGTGTCACTTGGTTTCAAACGAAGATGGTTTTCGAGTGTGGCTGTAGCGAAATATGATGTCACGCCGTGGCCAAACGTTTAGCTCAAATTTTCTCATAAATCATCAGATCTGTCCCAAATTGAACCAGATATGTATTATTCCAACTCTTACAAGATATTTATACCTTTGGTGGGCGTGTAATGAATGTAACCTCATTGGGTCCACAAAAGGCTTTCAGAGGATTAAATAATAGTAAATAAAAAGTTTAATTCTGGTTGCACCGAATGTTGGGGGAAAGAGAAATTTAAGGGATTCTTGATTTTACATTAAATTCACTCATTTCACAGAAAGCAATTTGTGATGAAAGCTATTTAGTGATCATAAAATTTTGGGGCACTATGGGATTAGAAATCTGTCCATCCCGGTGGGTTTGGATCATTTCAGGTGTGAATATACCTGGATCCAACTCTGCAGACAGCGAGTTCTTAAAACTCTTGAAATGTATCAAATATGCAATATAACATATACAATATACAATTAAATTAATCTGCCGATTCTTTGTTTTTGATCTATTGAGATAAACCTGCATGCAAAAAGACATCAGTGGTTAGTTATTATATCTATCTTCCAGCTTCGTTTGCCACGTCCTTCAGGCCTACCTTACAGCCCTCGCAGGCGTGCACCCCATAGTGAAACCCCGAGGCTTTGTCTCCACACACACGGCACTCGATGTTTAACGCTGACGCCGACGCATCGTCTGGGAACTTGGAGAACAAAGTGCTGTCAGAGTACTGTGGCGGAGACTCTGGTTCCAGCTTGATTGGGTCTAACAGAGAAGAATGAAAAATGAACAATCAGATGACAATCAGCAGCCACGAAAAAAAAAAAAAGGCAAAGTCCCTCAGTTGCCGTTGGTTTTTCAAAATGGGCAAATCTCCAGCCCGCAGTTACTTTGATTCTAGTCTTCAACTACATCTCAGTCGTTTAGATTAGAAAATAAATATCTTTTAAATAGGAAATTACAAATCAGGCTTCATGAGTGACTGAACTTACTGTGCATCTCCATCTCTTTCCTGTGGCTGTGCATGTTTGTGTAGTCCATGTTCGTCAGGTGTTCCTCACTCAGCGGAGGACTGATGTCGTAGGCCATGCCGGCGGATGAGATGGAGGACACAAGCGGGGGAGACAGGGAGGAAGGGATGGAGGAGGAGGAAATGGAGGCGTAGTCTGACGTGGACAAATGTTTCATGTCGAGGTAGTGGTGGCTGTCGTCTAGCTCCGGCAAGTCCACCGTGCTCAGGCTGAAACCGACAGGCCAGGCTAGGAGCTGCTGGGTGTCCACCATGTCTGCGGTGCAAACAGAGGAGATAAAAGCCATTTGTTGAGGAGAGAAGGCGGAAATGCGGAGCACACGAAACGATTACATTTGCTTATGAACCACAAGCCCACATACAGCATTCCCCTGAGGGTTAATCATTAAAAACATCTCCTCAGAGAAGTTCAAAACATTAGGGTGTGCACACACACTCCCATGCAAACACCAGGAGGAGTACCCGCAGTCCTCCCCGCTCGTTCCTGCAGTCTGTCTGTTATCAAGCAAACAGGGAGGCAGACTGTGTCACGGGGGAGAACAAGGCGAACTCTGGCACCGAGGAACGTCTCCTCTGCTCAAAACACTGTCTTCCTGCGATGCTGTTTGGGTGCCTAGCGGAGCGATTGCCCAACCAAAGGACAGGGAAAGGAGGCCAAGGATACATGACTTGGTTTTAGGCACACGCTAAAATGCCCTTTTTGACAGCTAAAACATCTAAGAACGTCTTTCAAATTTAAGTTTACCTTTGAAGTCAAGAAAAGTCGAGCTATTTTATGGCTTATTTCTGAATACATTGAGTGTGCAGCATGGGAGGTTCAAAGTAAACATATGTAAACTATAGTTCATTATTCATTTATTTATTCATTATATTATTTAGATTCTGAGCTAAAGGGGCAACGATAAGCACATTTTTTTTTTATCAGTATTCCCTTTCATTGCCGCTGGTCTTTTCACCTTAGTCGCAACTTAACTAAAAAAAAAATAAATAAATAAAAAATCACAATACATCCTGAAAAACAGTTAGATTTTCATGTTTGTGTTTGCACAGATCATCAAAGGCGCGGTCATCCCAAATGGTCAGACATTGGAGGAAAGAAAGTCAGCCGAGATTATCAAAGTCCAACCATCAGAGGGTACTCGCGTTTACATGAAAGCAAACCAAACAGACAGCTGTACGCCCCAGAGGTGAGTTTGCCCAAGGCTGTGGCGTAACGCAGAAATCCCCCGTCCTTTAGGAAACTGTGATTTTGTTCTCATCCTCCTCTCAGTACGTTCAGTAAGTTCTCAATAAGTGAAGAACCGTTAGATCAACCAGATTGCACATAAAATATCTTTACTAGATAATATTTATGCAAATTTTAATCATAAGTTTTTGATTAACATTGCCGGTACACTAATGAAGCATTACAGCAGATGACATAGTTGGCATTTAAAAGTGCAGTATCTAATATAAGAATTGTTCTTACATGATGAAATGTACAATGCCTTGCAAACGTTCAACTCCACAAACGTTAGGTTTTATGCAAATGCCCAACAATAACTAGTGCACAACGGGGACGTGGAAGAAAAATAGAATTTTTTTTTTAATTTCCATAAGCTGGACCACCAACACGGTCTTAAAAGGTTTACATCGATGATTACAGCTCTTTCTGTCTCTGCTGAAGAAAAACATCATAATGCTGCCACCCCCATGAGACGGCGATGGGCAGAGTAACTATTCCGCCACGCAAAGAGTGTTTTGCATGTTGGCTAAAAAAATGCCCTTCCACCTACTTCAACAACTTTGCTGCGTCCCCTACACCACTTGTGGAAAACAAATGAGACTAATCATGGCTTTAAAAACCCCAACAGATTAACCCCTGATCGGTTGCAGCGTCCTTTGGTCTTCATTATGCATTTTTTTTTAATAATAATAAACCTGTGAGGCCTTCAGCGAACAGATGGATTTATTTAAAGAGAAACATACAGGTAGACTCTATTTATTAATTGTGCGTCTTCTTCAGGAGAGTAGCATCAGAGAAAAAGTGCCAATCTACATAAGCACGCCCCATTTTCCAGACTTTTACTTGTAAAAATGTTGTTCATGTATCACTTTCTTTCCACCCCATAACTATGAACTACCTAGTGTTGGTCTATTACAGAAATGTCAATGAAATGCATTGAAGTTTGCAGTTATAATGTGAAAAAAAAAAAAACGTGAAGAAAGGTCAACAGGCAGGATTAGTTTTGCAAAGAATTGTGTACAGAGGAATACATTGATATTATACAGTGTAATATAGCAGTACAGAACACTGTTTTCTTCTCATGTGTTTGGTGTTTATTTTCATTAGAGCACAACAAACCTTGCCATTTGTGTAAATGCTGACCATAATTTGAACTAAAGCAACCTTAAAAGGGAAAGGACAGGAAAACCGGAAAACATTCATAAATAATCAGTAAGAGGCAAAGGTCTGTTCGGAGAACAGAACCTTCAGAACCGACACAGATTCTCAAAATAAACCCCAATCAACCATTCAGAGGCTGATCTGGAACACAAAACGAAGCAAGGAATGCAAATTATGCAACAGGACACAACTAAAATAGTCATGCTCAGATGGCACAGTAGCACCAGGTATAAAAATGACTTCCACTGGCTCCAAAGATACTTGGCAAAACAGCCGCATGGAACAAACATCCTCTTCTCTCAAACACATATTGTTTCCTTTTCACATGTTTGGAATGTGGCAGCGAAAATCAGCGGGGGTCCACTTAAAATTCACATGGACTGGGGTATTGTTCCACTACAAGGCAGAGGAATGGTGTGTGTATATGTGCGTGAAGCCGATGACTATTAATACCCAGAGAAACCTGGTTATTTTTCCATTTGCTGGATAGTTGCCAGCTGATACAGAATTAGAATAGACCGAGGAACAGAGTGACTTGTGCTCCGCTTGGCATCGGGTCATTTGATGGAGAAAGAAATCCAGTGGGAAGGAGAGGATGTCCAGAGGCAGAAAATAAAAAAAAACATAAAGCAGAGGGTGACAGAAAGCAAGTCCCTGGGCTACTGAAAGGATTCAAACTGCACTCTGGAGACTCTTAAAAAAACTCTCATCTGAGGAAACCCATGCTCTGTGCTCTGCACAACATGGGAAAAGAAAAAGGAAGGCGACTGCCGCCTGACAGTTAAACCAAAGCTTTTTCATTTATGTCATAACCGAGGGTGAAAACAAGTTCGGGCTAAAGCTTTTCTCCAGAGGTTTTTCATAGAAACACTGTAATGCAAAAAAAATCTTTTCACGTTTGTATCTATGAGCATTGTGTAGGAAAACCAGCTGTCAGGCGGGATAAAAGGTGACAAATGATTAGTAAGAGATGTTTGGTTTGTCTTGCATTAGCAGAGGGGTGTGCATGCCAGCGCGTGTGCAGGAGCTGGATTGGTGTCTCAAGCCACTTCTCAGGTTTCCACGTGTCAGAGCTTGACTTCCATGTAGGAGTACGGTTTGGAGAAGTGCTTTCTATTGTGTGATACTTCAGGTCTTGACACAATACCACAGTGTCAAAAACCCAAGAAGGCCAGGCAGGTCTGGCAGCTACAGCCAGCTCCATTCACTGAGTATGTTTGTATTAGAGGGTGAGTCTTCCCAGAAATACAGTTAAAAGAAACGCTCTGGTTCTCCTCTTATAACGATATACTGAAGTATAGCTGAGAGGTGAACGGATTGCAGATAATAAAAGCTGTATTACAAGCTGCCGAATGTAAGAGGGGCTGTGCCACTGTCAACACAGCTGGAATGCAACCGCTTTGGAAAAAGAGGTGAAATCAAGGGAAAGATGTGAAATCTTCCCTAAGGGACAGAGTTGCAAAACTATTGTACTGTAATGTTTAAGATGCTCAGATTTCCTCACAACAGCCGTGACTCTTTCCAAAGATGTCTCACGCAAAGGAACAGAGTTAAATCGCCGAGCAGACTGTACTGTCCCTTTCAAAAGTGCTCATATCTTTATAAACTTGTGTCACATTACAACCACAGGGTTTGATGTATTTTATTCTGGCTGTATAAGGACCAACACCGATTATCTGTAAAGTGGATGAAAAATGGAACATGCTTCTCAATTTTGTTTTTTTTATAAATTGATCTCAGCATAGATGCAGCTGTGCTGTCCTCAGAGGTTTGTCAGAGAGCACTGACGAACAAAAGGCATTATGGAGACCAATGAACACTGCAGCAAGGATGAAAGATACAATTGTCGAGAAGTTTAAGGCGGGGTTATGTTATAAAACAATACCCGAAGCTTTGAACATCTCATGAGCCACTGCGCAATCTGTTATGCAATACTGTATAGAATACAGCCCAGCTGCCAAGACCTGGGAATCTACCAAAACAGACCGGCTGAAAAAGTCATGGGGCCTATGGCAACTCTGGAGGAGATGCAGAGATTCACGGCTCAGGTGGGAGAATCTGTCAAAGTGATAATCATTAGTCCCGTACCCTGCAAGCTTAGCAATCATGATTGCGTGCCCTGGTGTTATGAGAATCCCATTTATAGTTATTGTCCCACATGGCAAACTATATGAGTGAGCAAAACTAATACTGCACATCATCCTGAACACACTAACCCCACGGTGAAACATGGTGGTGGCAGGATCCTGCGGTTGGGAAGCTTCACTTTAGCAGGGTCAGAGCAGCTGGGTAGAGTTGACAGGAAAACCGATGGAGCTGAATACAGGACCCCTGTTAGAGGCTACAGAGGAACATCTGGGCAGAGATTTGGGCAGATGTTCACCTTGCAGCAGGACAAATATACACACATCAAACTAGAACTACAGAGAAATAGTTTAGATCAAAGCAGGAGCTTGTGTTACAATGGCCGAGTCAAAGTCCAGACCTAAATCCAGTCAATCCTAAATGTCTGTCTAATATGACTGAGCTTGAGCTGCTTGTCATAGAAAAAAACACCAAACACAAGAGACATCAGTCTCTTGATGTCCAAAAGAGGAAGACATATTCCCCTGAGAACTTACGGCTATAACCGCAGAAGAAAGGGTTTTACAAAGTGACTCAGGTTGGCTGAATTGAAATACAACCCACGATTATGCACTACTTTGTGTTGATTTATCTTATAAAATCCCAACCAGTTAAACCCTTTGCAATGCGCTACATGTGTTTGAAAACTTTTGTTAGCCCCTGTTGCTTGATCCCTAACGTTTTGTTACTTTTTGTACATGCTATTTGTATTTTATTTTGCCCTTTTTGAACCAGGGACAAAAACTCCTTTAGATAAAAAAAATCTGTTTTTCAAAAAAGCCCTGGACAGCGTGAACAAAAGTACAAATAGAACATGACAACTTACAATAGTCAAAATACTCGTGCATAATCAACACTTTGATTAAAAACAAGTAAGCAAAAACAATCACAATTAAAATCTTTGACCTCATAGTTACTGAGGAGTCTTTTTTTTTTTTTACAGAGACCATATATTTCATCTTCAGGTCTTTTTGTAAATGGTCCCAAGCCTTTTTTATATTTTACTTTTTCTCGAAATCCGTAGAGACTTTAGGTACAGAAGTTATTATAAGACAGTAACCATACATTTTTTTGATGATGGTAAGTATTATTATGAAGGTAGAAGGCCCAAAATAGCCCAATATACTGACGCCTCAGTCTACGACTCCACAGCAAACAGATGCATTTTGCGTTTTGTAATTTAATGGCAGAGCCCCGTGATGAACAGTATCAAGGATTATTTCAGTTAAAGAACAATACAGCAAAGTGAGTTTCAAACGGCAGAGATGTTAAGACATAAAGCAGGTTCATATTTTACAATATGTGGGAGACAATAGGGAGAACCTGCTTGGCTGGATTTAAGGATTTAGCACCTTAGGACCTTTCTGTTTAACAAACAAACAAAAACCCTGACTACCCGCCTTATTTCAAGGTGAGGACTTAACAGCTCCACTCAACCGCAATCAAAAATTCATAAAATATCAGGGCCCCCATTTCAGAAAGCTGGGTTAGTGGATACTCAGAGTAATTTCCGGGGTAAATTCCTGCATACCCTGCCTTTTCTGTTTGAGAAACCTCATAAGCCTTTACCCTGAGTGAAATTACTCCATGAAACAACCTTGCTTGGTAGCCGGGTTGTTTGGGCAAAATCTGAGTTTTTCCTTCTTTTTAGCTAAGATCTGCACAAGGAAGTGTCAGGAAAGATCTGTCCTTTTCTGGAGGAGCCTGTATGCTGAAGCACAAACACTCCACAGAAATCTCTGCCAGGAGAGCTGATCAGACCACGATTAAAAGTCTTATCATTTCTGGATTAATATATTTGCAAGCGTTATCGTTTTCCGCCACTGTCAGAGATTTGTCTCAATATTGTTAGCCCGCACATCGCTTTTCTAACACAACGAGAGGACGCTCTCAGTTCTGAACAGTTTCTTTGTGCTGCACTTTGCTTTTATGCCAACAGCAGCTTTTTAATGATGTATGTGAAGCATATCTTTCAGAAATCTTTCAGAGGCATCTGTATGTTGCGCTGTAAGGAATATAACTGTTGCACTCAATTATAGTAGAGTTTAACGTTGTTCCATAGTTAGAGACCCACAAGATTAATTAAATAACTACACAGAATGAAAGCAATCATTTATTCTGTTTCAAATTCTGAGACTTTCAGCTCTAACTTTCCATCCATATATTTTAGTTTCCATTCTTATATTTACCCACAACACTGTTGGGGCTACGGCACATTTCCTCACTTAAATCACGGCACCTTTACTCCAACTTAAAATATAAATATAGCCTATGTGATTAATATAAAGTGAGTTTGGCACAATTTATACTCCTACAAGAAAATATGTGTCAACTCATTTTCAGAAGGATGTGTGAAGCCGAATTCTGCTAAAAAGATGAATGAACATATCAATTATATCAATAACTTACACCATCCCATAATCGCACATGCTGATTATAGCCAATTAATGCTTTAGTTGAGTACGGTTAAACATAAGAAAAACTTATAACTTAACCATACCTGATTAAACTGTATTTTCATACTTCATCAAAGTTTCAGTGCCTTTCAGAATCAATGCATCCCCCCTTTTGTGTTGAATGAGTGTAGTGTGAGAATACAGCTTAGATTCTCCGTCAAATAACAAACATCACTCATGCATTGACTTTTTCAGTAATTCTTTGCCGCTAACTTGCTTTTTCTGCAGCAGCAGTAGCACTGTTTCTTTTTTGTTTATTATAGTTTAATACTCTCCAGATTCCTTGATTAAAGATTTCTAATTCCACTGGTGCAGAGATCCAAACGTTTCTAACACAACCTTCAACTTTCAGGGTGCACGAAGAGCATAAATGAACTGGTCGGTGAACACTTGAAGGTTCGGGAGCAGACTTTATTGACAGACCACCGCTTTTCGGCTTGTGGCCTTCTTCAGAGAATGACCCTGAAGCCGAAACGCTGAGTATGACAGAGTGAGGTAGACCTACTCAGAGTAGCTGCTTTCTACTCAGGGTAGATTAGACATACTTTCTGAAATGGGGCCCTGATCTTTTTCGATGGTACTAATAACTATAGAAGCAAAGTACAAATGGGTGAAAACAAAGGAAGTTAACTCCAACAGAGTTAAACATTTGTTGAAATTAGCTCAAATAGTTGCCACAACCTTCACAAGGTTATTAAAAAAGTGACATGTTGCAACGTATTTCACCTCTAGAAGAGAGGATGCTTTTTTTCCTTCTTCTTTCCTTTTTTAACAAGTAGGCCATCTATGTTGTCAAAGGTGTTTCTTGAAGGTGTTTAATTTATGTGTGTTTGGAAGGGAGTGAAAGCAAGAGAGGCAGCGCTCAGCCCAAGTTGTGTGACTTCCTGACCTCTTCATGTAAAACAGCATGTGGTTCGGCGTCAGTGACTAAAACAAAGATGTGCCGCCTGCACGTCTGCTTCGCACTCCCCACATTTTCTTTGAAAAGACTAGAGGTCTTGATTTTTGCCTGATTAGTCCCGCGTTAGAAAACTGTGGGACTCTGGAAACATCATGCGTGGTAAGAAGTTTTTTTTTTTGCGGTTTGTCTGACTAAGCAGCCAAGTATTTGAAGTCAACTGCTTTTGTGTCAGAAGACGGTAAAAATCTAAAAAAATAACCTAAATTTCTGCCTTACTCTTCAGGAAACTGCCACTTTTTCGTTTCTTCTGCTGGTGTGAAGCCACCACAGGTAGCTTCACCAGAAAGGGCCTTCCCCCTTCTGCACACGAGTGATCAAACAGTAGACTATTGGAAAACCAAGTGTCAAGTGGAGTTCTGGACTGCCCTCTCGACTAGAACGAAAGTCTACTTCGAGTCTGAAAACCCACCTGGTTGGTTGGTACAAAACGTACTCATAAGGAGCCTTCAAAGCTTGGCATTGTGGGAGGATAGAAACCACTATTTCTGTCAGCCAGACAACCTGTCTCTGATTTCAATTTGATTTTTTTTAGACCAGTCTCCTCATTTCAATTTTATATCCACCTAAAATCAGATAAATCTTATGATAGTGCCATATTGTGCTTTAACGAGCTTGATTATTTTCCGAGCATTTGATCACTAATGCCAGTGGGTCACAACTAGGGATGGGCTTAACATTTTATATCTATTGCCAAAGTGTTAAATGTGATGATAAAAAGCATTTAAAAATTCACTGCAGGACAGGATTAACAGATTCTGACTCGATACAAACACAAACACTACTTTTAAAAATAAAACTTACCCCTTTCTACATCTACAATAGTCACATTAAGCAGTATTATTATGAAGCTAAACGGTACACAAAAAATGTGTGCAACCCCATTTTCATGTTAAAGGTGCATAGCCACGTTAGTTAACTTTTTTAAATTTATAAGACTGTAGCTCACTCTGGTTGCATACAAAGTTTTAATGAAAGATTATCACGTCCTGCATATTAGTTGTTATTTTGGTGTTTTATGCTTTGTGTATATTTATAACAATGGAAGAATGTACCGCAGATGATAAAACAAGGAAGCAGCTAACGGCTATTAGCACCTCCCAGTGAAACAGTCAAGAAAGTTCCAAGATCCAGTGGAAAAAAACCCACGAAAAATATATGATCCCAAGAGGGAAAAGACTGGACTGTCACTGGGGATACAGTATGAACGTTGCTGTTCACTGAAGTGGATGCTAAACCTGCCGAGGCTCAAACGTGTCCGCAAAGTTGATTGATGTGAGTAAATGTCCTGATGTGAGGGTCTCAGTCGCGGTCTGGCATTATTTACAAGTGATTTATTAATTAAGCTGCATTATGATAGTTGTGCAATACTGCTGGTAGAGGGCGCCACGTCTGTTTATCTCTGCTGATCGCGCCCGCCCGGTTCTGGGTTTTGATTTAGCCTAAAAAAAGGACCATCAAAAGATAATCAGACGTGATCAGAGTCAATTTTTTCTCCACAAAAATTCAAAATGCTTTTCACTGAGATTTCGTCTCCCCATAAAGATAAACAGCGTGGCAATTGTCACATTAGGCACGTTTTAACCACAAACTACACATTCTTTTAAAAACTTTGTACCTTTGCAGTTTTGGTCATTTTCATACTTTTTTTGCGTACAAAATGGTGTTATCCACACCTTTGCGTCATACTTGCCAGGGGGACATTTTGTACAAACTTTGAGGATTTTTGAGAGTCATTTTCTAAATTCTATTCATAGTGTTCTGTAGCCAGGGGCCTTGTGTCAGGACGTGTAAAAAAACTACAAAATTTCACTGTTTTTGTCATGATTTGTGTCTGTTATCCCTCTGCTTTTCACCACACCCACCTGCTCCTCTGTAATCTGCTTCATGCCTTGTGCTTGTTTCTTGCGTTATACTGAAGAACTCCACAGTCAGTGATAATTGAAAGCTTCTACCTGTAGATGTCCAGTGGTAGTGACCACTTAATGAGCATGATTCGTTTCTGTGGATTTCCTTGCCTTTGCCTTGTCAGATTTCTACCAAGCTTCTCCTATCTGGACCCAAACAGTTTTTTGTTCCCTGACTGACGAGCTTGCCTAACATTTGGATTTGTCTGTCAGCCTACCTATTCTGCGTATGACTCTTGGATTAGGGGCTGATCTCTGTCTGATGCCTCTGCAGTGAGCAAAGCTTGCTCTCACCACTGCCAGGAAGAAACCAGCTTGCTCCTGCAGAGGGCTATGACTGCATCCAGGTTTCATTTTTAATAAACCTTTTAAACAGAACTCAGTGTCTGCCTTGAATTTCGGGTCCAAGGTCTGGTATCCGTGACAGAATTACCGTATTTACACAGAACTCACCAAACAAAATGCACTACATGGTATCTTTGCTTTTATTTAAAGCAAAAAAAAAGCAACAATCATACCAACATTAGTATTACAATAATGTTGTTTTGTTAAAAGGATCTAAGCAAAAACATAGAGTAAACGCACATTAAATTTAGTAGTCTCTTTCAAGTGCTTACTGGGCAGAAGATTATGTCAGCTTCTTTCTGGTCTTTATGTAGTTAAAGTAAAAAAGTTTTAAGCTGTCTGATCAGGTAGATCCTGCAGTAACTCATCACTTTGTAACTGCAGTAACAGTATTACCATAGCCGAAAATCACATGGGGGGAGGAGATGGGTCTGGGAAAGACATTGGTGTGTCCTCCCCATTATATCATTAAAGGAGTGTGGATTTTTAATCAATATAAAAATAGAAATGCCAAAAAGGATGCATTCACACTGGTCCACCCCCACCAATGTTGGTGCTATTATCTGGTCATTTGTGCCAACAGGTAACGCCAGCAAACAGATGCAGCAATGCCATCTGAGGAGCAGAGGAGACGTGTCTAAATAGCACAAATAACTGACCTCCAGAAAGTAGCTTGTCGCACACTTAACTTACAAGCAGTCCTCGATAAGAAGAAACAAATCCGCCATTTAGAATCAGAGCACTTTTTGTTCACCTCATTACTTTTGACAGACTGCCGTCTAATGCAGGACGCAAGGGACCGAGCTTTAAATGTGGCTGAGCGCTGTGTGATGAGAGAGTTGAAATGGAGAGGAGAAAAAAAAGAGAGAGCAGAGCAAGTGACAGCAGACATATAAACAAAGAAAGCAAAAGAAAAAAAAAAAACAGGAGAAGCACAGGCGTCGAATAAGTTTTTGACTATTACTTGATTGGATATTTGCCAATTCTGATTCAGATGGTAAGAATTACCCTCTGTTGACGTGATGTTTAAGATGTTGAATTATACTAATTACTGCAAATAATATGATTATTACATATATTTGGCAATTTTAACCAGGCTAATTACCAAACATCTTTAGTTCGCTATATGCATTCAACTGTACACTGTACATCTTACAACAGCACATTTAACTGTATCTTTGCCGTCCCCCACCAAAAAAAATATAGTTTTATTTATTTATTTCTTAGTTTATAGTCCCCACAAAACTGAAAGGGATTTTTTTGCCCTTATGCATTCCCTTAAAAAGATTACTTTATCATGTCAAGACTTTTTTTTTTTTTTTCATGTCTAGACTTTTAATGTTTTTTTTTTTTGTGAAAGGAAACATTTCCAAACAGCCAATTTTGTCTTTTTCGTGAGTACAAAGAAAAGTGTGGCCGTTTTCTTACAGTCAACAGTATGTAGCAACATGTGGGGAAGGGGGGTGAGCAGCGTTTTCCATAGAAGAGGAAAAAAGCAGAATAACTCAGCCACCTTCTTTGCCATCCCATTAAAATGATTTTTTAACAGCTAAATATAATCAAATATACTTGTTTCTTTGAAATGTCACCTTTCGACAAGATTGGTATACTTTGATATTGGTAACCACTCCATGGCTTTTTTCTGTAAGGAAATGTAATATGATAATATGACCATAATACAACAAATCGACCAGCAGAAGGTCAATTTGGTCTGATCAGGGATCATAAGCCTTCAGATTTGTCAAGAGGCAACTGGCCCAAATGGGGATCAGAACCAAAATAAAGCAGAACTGAGTGTTATAGAAAGTTTTAGACAGTAAAATACAATTAAAATAAATAATTATTTAGAATACAGGGTTTTTAAAGGAGGATTTATCTCCATAATACCTGAAAATACACAATTAAGAGGAAAAATGAACCCTTGCAGGGGATATGTGGGCTCACTGATGTTACCAAAAATCATTTTAGTCCTATGCTAAGGCCTAAACAAACCTAGAAAGAGATCTCGCCTTATCTGAACTGAAATGAAGAGCAAATCCACTAGCCTGACACAACCAACACATGTACAAAATATATTCATTGCTTTTCACTATAACTCATCACATAAAAGGCAGCAACACACACACGCGCACACAAAACAAAACAAATGAACCCACAGGATGGTCCACTCACCCCTTCCTCCTTTTTTCAGAGACTTTTCTGTTTCAGCCCCCCTGTTAAGCTCTAAGTGACAGTGGCAGTGTCAGGACAACAGTCTGTGGGTGCGCTTATGTGTGTGTGTGGTCAGGTTTTTCCTCAGGAAGTGATGACCATTAGAAAGGGAACTACACACACATTTTGTTTCTCTGACAGAGTCTGGGCTCAGCAAAAGTTCAGACAGCGAATCATCATGTGGTCTGTGTGTGTATGTGTGTGTGTGTGTGTGTGTGTGTGTTCTTCAGGGTTTGTCATGCGTGTTTCCTTCATTGGTAATTCTTGATATCTTTGCTATACATCCTTGCAATGGTAAAGGTTGTGTTACATATGTTAAGTTCTTAAAATGATTTTCTTCACCAGCCATTTTTTTAGTGTGCGTGCGGTAGTGTGTGTGCGTGTGTGAGTGTGTGTTTGTGTGTGTGTGCGCGCGTGCATGTGTGTGTGAGGTGGTAGACATCAGATGCAGATGATTTCCTGTTTCTTCATTTTGACAGAGAACCTCATCATGCCTCTTTGGTTGCACTTCTCTCCCGCCTCTCAGTCACTAAGAGTTTATATGACGGCGGTGACGCTCTCCCTTTTTCTTCCTCATATGACATCTGACAACACCAAAAAAAAAAAAAAAAAACTTTTCTGGTTGAATTTCCACAAGGATGCATGTAACTTTTTCAGATCAAACATTGAAGTTTTTACATTTCTAAATCTGACATCAGAAACTTTCTAAGCTCAGTCTGTAAGCTTTGCCGAAAGCCAAAATTCCCTTAAGGCAGCTTTTGTCCAAACTGAGCTCCAACATATGCTCACATATCAGTAGTACCTTCACTTTATTCATGCTTCGGTCATTGTTGTGCCCCCATAATACAACAAATAGTGGCCTTTGCAGATTTAGCTGATAAAACGCGGGATAGTCTTTCACTTTGTTGCCAAGTAGAAGGTCTCTTTTTCCCCGAAAGCAGCATGAAATGTGCCATCAGCTGAAAACAAAATACGAGAACCCCTGCTGAGCAAAATTCAGTTGAAAAGACAGAAAGGATTATTTCTCCTTTTGTCTTGCGGTAAAAACTGCACTCAGCTTAAAGTAGGAATGCACACAAACCGGGTTGGTGGACAAAAACGATAAATGTTTGGTCTGACCTTGCTATATATTTTTTTTCTGTTCTGTGAATGCGCCATAGATAAGTAGTCAGTAGCAACACTTTTCTGTATGAAAGCTGTTATCGTGGAAACAAAACTCTTAGCTATTTTCAATATTAGTGAGAGGTTTAAAAATGAGGTGAGAGAAAAGACACAAAAGGTGTAAGAAGCTACTATAAAGAAAACTGTAGTTTTTCACAGCAGCATTTACTTAAACAGGGAGTGAGAATTCAGAAGATAACAGGAAGACTAAATGTATTAAAGCAACATTTATTATTTGACCTTTCAACCTCTACCTGTCATGGACTCCTTATTGTACAGGGAATACTCAGGGACTGACATTTACTGCTAACCACACTTATTATGCTAATCACTGATGTATAGTGTTTAAGATATTCAAAAGTGTAATCTCAGTAATCAGGTTTTTTGAATTAAAATAAGATCTTGTTCTATTTCAGACATTCCACTCTCACACAAACACAGTGTAAAGATGACAAGAAGGACCTCCAACCTCAGGCATTCGGAGCAGATCACCAAATATAAATGGTCACAATACAAATAAGGTTTAATTGCTGTAAAACAGGTAATTTTCAGCATTTTTTTATTTGATTAATCAGAAGGTTATGAATCATTTTCGACATGCCACTTTTTAATAAAATGTAAAACCAACCTCTTTTTGTTTGGTTATCATTTGAGGGATGCCTGTTTAGTTTCCTACCAGAAGAAATGTATTGGCTGAATAAGAATAATTTTAAATCTATATAAAAAAAAAAAGAATTAATAGCTTAATCCGGTTATAAGACAATTTAGATGCAGCTCCAAAAATACATAAAAAGATTGAAAACGACTTTGCACAAATGCCAATTAGTAATGTATCTTGATTTGTTTAGTTATGTAAGCCTTTTAAAACAACAGCAACAACAATAGATTGGCATTTTTTCTGTGTTTCTGATGTGTGCTGCAGCTAAGAGGGTCAAAAGGTCAACAACCCCAACTCTTTCTGGCTTGAGGCTTAATTAATTTTCGTTTCATCCTGTCACAAAAAATATAAAGCTGACAGTTCTCCTTGAAGAAACTACATCGGTCAAAGGAATAATTTAGGGCCACCCTATAGGTGTAATACATGACAGTATATCAGAGCCGTCCACTCTAAGTAATATGTCTGAAAAACCAGTGGTTTGTTTTTAATGTATCTTCTAGAAATAAACTAAATGTTTTACATTAACTTTTAAGGTGCTATCACATTGTCTGTCTTACCATGTACGTTAATACCGATAAAAACATGTCATGCGGGTCTAAGGGTAAATAAATTAAGGGGAATTTCTGCAGCATCATGTTCTGTCACCTCTGAAGTTTTTTTTGTTGCTTTTCATGTGCTTTTAATTCCAAATAGTGCACATAATAGAATAAATAAGAAATACCTTCACTGTCCCACAATGGGGGAATTCATGTATATTTAGATGCATAATGTGGAAATCACTGTGTTCTGCAGCATCATGATTCAGTTTGTTACTTTGACATTACTGACTTGTTTTATTTCTTTTTTTTCTCAAATTGAAGGAGTTTTCCATGGTCTATGAGTGCCCACAGCTGGTCAGATAATAAACAGTTGAAATAATGAGGCAGCAAGCGACGCCATACGTTTTACTTTGAGCTTCAAGTACCCTGCCTGCCAAGGTGAGTGAGGTGTCAACATAAAGTATGATTATGTAATGCCATTACTGAGTCATTGCTGCTATATATGAGTTTGTGTTGGTTGTCTTTCAGCGATGCATTACGTGCAGCATTTATGGCTTGGGGAGGGCTGCAGTGCTCATGTAGTACAATTATTTTACATCCATAGGTTCTGGTTACATTTCTGGGATTTGCTGGTAGACATTGTTTTTCTAATGCGATAAAAAGTCTATGCAGGTATATTAATCACAGTTGTGATTAATAAAACTCCACAAATTTTCTCTTTAATTTATCAGCTTTGCATTGTATCACTTTATTTCATTTTCAATGTTTTCCTACTGTTTATGGCGATATTAAATGCGCCTTTTCTGAATTTGCATTAAATTTACAAGTGTAAACCATCAACGAAAAGTGAGAAACCACACATTATCCCACAAAAAAGAGTATCTACAAAGAAAACTTTACTTTCTGCTAAAACGTAAATCAGATTTGGCAGAGAAACTTTTAGCTTCTCTGTAATAATGTCATATCATCTCAAAAAGATTTAGTTTGGTCAAAAAGAGTAAAGTTTTGATATCTATTTTAAGTGGTCTCATTTTAATTTGACAGAAGCAGTAAATTTCTGACTACCAGACCTGATTTTTACACCTACAACCAGGCCTTTTACTGATGCAGAGCCAGCTAAAGAGAACGCAAACTTGAACCGAACACGGGGTCAAGATTAAAACTGCTTAAGAAAATATTTGTTGATGTCTGACCTCTTGGATAAGGCTACGCTGAAGTGACTGAAATGTTGCATTTTCACTTCTATCAGTAGTTATTACTATTATTATTATTAGTCGTTTAGCCACTTACCTATAAAAACTTTCAGCTGTAAAAACTCACACAATGTGCTCACATCCTGCTAAATATGTCAGTGTTCTACCATTTCAACATATGCAATACAGTAGGCGTGAAAGAATAAACCACATGAAAGAAGTTGTATTTTTATGCAATTAAAAAAAGTCTCAGGTAAAGCGAACAACAGTCAGGAAGGACTGAACAAACGTTTTTGTTTTTTTTTTAAATCTGCCAGCAGACAGTTTTCTTCTCTGTTAGTGAACCTTTACATTTCAAGTGCATTGCATGATAAACTTGAAATTAGTCAGACCTCATCCTAATGACTCATTCTTTATCCAGCTTCTATTTTTGGTTTTCATCCATGTTCACACCAAAAAAAGAAAAAGAAAATGCTGATATTTAAAGTGAACAATGCACAGAGCTGAGTTCACATCGTAAAAACAGATGACATCTGACAAACTAACATTTGAACGGCTGTCATTGAATGTGCACACCTTTTACTTGAATAAATATTTGAAGATGACAGCAATAAGAGAATCTAACTCTCAAGGCTTCTGGCTGTCTATAAATTCTCAAAACCTTTAAAACATCAG
Organism: Fundulus heteroclitus; assembly: GCF_011125445.2. Lineage (NCBI taxonomy): Eukaryota > Metazoa > Chordata > Actinopteri > Cyprinodontiformes > Fundulidae > Fundulus > Fundulus heteroclitus. The sequence continues at coordinate 16,858,533 of NC_046380.1, read as the reverse complement.
GACAAGTTGTCTGATAGGTTAAAGTTTGATCAGCATTTTGTCCTTTTAACTGAACTTATTTGAATGTCTACCATTTTCCAAATAATAAAAAAAAGTTATTCTCTGCTATCATGAACTCATGAACTGGTTTTATTCACTAGTGCTCATTGTTTAGCTTAGTAACCCCAAAATATTAAGATTTAGGGGTAAGAATGGCTGACTTACATGCAAATAGCCAAAAGTTAGATTTGAGCAAATTACCATTAAACTAAACTGCAACAGTACATGAGAAGAAATGCATACTGTATATTCTATGACATGGTGGAAGCTGTAGTCGGTCAAAGTAACACTTAACGCAACAAACAAAACCTCTTAACCCTTGCTTCTCAAATTCCAGAAAAGTGTCTGAATCTGGACCCAACGAAAAGTCAACCAGGACAATGTTCACAAATCATCTTTAGGGCATTTTCATTTATGTCAACAGGATATAAAAACAATGTGGTATCAAAGTATTCAGTAGTTTAGTAACAAATCTATAAATTGATAACTGATTAACTGACCGTGATGATTTAAGCTCTTATTGGAGGATTTTTATTTTACAAAGATAAATAGTGTCATTTTTTTTGTTTCAAAGTTAAGGAAATTTAATAAAGTGAATTTCCACATCACCAGTAGTTCCTGACCTCCGATCCTATCTAGAAGTCAGATTTGGACTTTTGAACATGACGTTTTAGGACCCCTGCTCTAAAAAGGATCATCCAAAATAAGAGGCCCAACACAGGTAACAACTTTGGGACTTTAACATCTGAACGTGCCATAAGAAACATCTAAGTTTACAGCCTGAAAAAACAAATTGAAGTACATAAACAAACTGTAAAGTGGTTTATGGAATCTTAATCATAGCTGGTAAATCATTGTGGTTGAGATGTTGTGTCTGATCGGTAATAAATGTAAAACACAGTGCAGAATTCCCAGTTTATGTGAATTACACAAAAAATAATAGACAAGATTTATCATTTGCAGCTGAAGTTTAAAATATGTGTTTTTCAGACATTTTTATATGCTGGAAACGTGCAAACTCTTAAAAGCTTTTTTGCTTCAATGGATGAGAACCAAAGTTGTCAAAATTGTTGTCTGAAAATTATTAAAAGATTATTTTTAAGACTCTCGTAAACCACAGTGAGAGCCTTTATCCACAAAGGCAGAAAATCTGGAGCAGGGTATAACCCAGGAGCGGCTGGTCTATAATAATTACTGGGAGGACGCATCAACGACTCAATTAGCAGGTCACAGAAGAACCCAGAACAACATCTGAAGCACGGCAGGCCTAACCTGGTTCGCTTGGGCCTGCAGAGCACTGGCCTTAGCTTAAATTCGTAAGGGGAAAATACATGTTTGCAGAACTGCATCTAAAATATGAAACAGTGTTTTGCAAGAACAGAAGATTGTTTTTTTTTTTCTGTGCTTGCCAGATGAAAAGCCCACCTCTAAAAGGCTCAGGGAAGGACCAGTCCGACTGCTATCTCCTTGGTATGACTTCAGAACATGAAGCAACGGTCTCTTTTGAGACCTGATCAGGCCTCTGGATGATGAACTGCCCCGTGGAGTTGATTTTTGTTCTGGACATTTGTGAGATCCACACCTCATGGAATCAGGGGAGAGAGACCGTTATAGGAAAGATTTCTTGAGTGCTGGTGTCTGCATCATTGGCTGCTTTCTGGGAATCTAAATTTCCGCAACTATCTGAGGACACGAACCTTCCCCTAATTCCCTCAAATAGTTATGAGTTAATAGTTGATGAGTCCCTTGAGGCTCTAGAGCTTCCTCACTGGATAAGGGGAAGGAGTGGTGCATGCTTCAAGGCCTCACACACACACACACACACACACAAAATCAAAGAAATACACAAAATTTCACATTCGAGAGGTGTAGCACAGTTAACGGGGAAAAGGTGATAAAAAGGATTGGGCAAAAGAGAAACAGGACAACAGAAAGCATAAAAATAGGATAAAGAACATTTCATGTGTATACAGTTGTTCTTGCCATTATACTAAAGCAAGTTAATTATTACTCTGTTATCCTAGCCAGATAAACTTGTGTTTAGACACGCATAAAGTGTAAGGAGGGCAAAACAGGAGGAATGGGGAGAGGTACAACGTGGGAAGGGTCATGCCCTGTGGCTCCAAGCAAAGAGGAAAAGACGGGAGTGTGCGGCCTTCGGCTGCTGTTTGGCTGGACAATAACAAAGAAACGTGTGACGTCCCTCTGATTCACTGAACATAGTACTACATATTTAAATTGCGGGAAAGGTGTGCGTACAGGAAGTGGATGTTAAATCATCTATTTACTGCTGAGGAAGATTTAGGAGTTACCGTAACCTTTAACTGTTTGCTGACCTTATTCAAAATCAATACCAAGTTTTGATCCCTTTGCTGAAGGGATGAAATAACATGGAAGTACAAATACTCATTTAGAACCAGAATCAGCTTCATTGGCCATGGTTGTGTGCACAATCAAAGAATTTGACTTCCGTCACAGCGCAGACAGCATACAGACATCATATATATATATGATGTCTGTATGCTGTCTGCGTACAGACATCATGGTTGTGTGCACAATCAATATATATATATAATCAATATATAATCTTTATATATATATATATATATATATATATATATATATATATATATATATATATATATATATATATATATATATATATATATATATATGATGTCTGTATGCTGTCTGCGCTGTGACGGAAGTCAAATTCTTTGATTGTGCACACAACCATGGCCAATGAAGCTGATATATATATATATATATATATATATATATATATATATATATATATATATATATATATATATATATATATATATATATATATATATATATGAGTATGCACATGTGTGTTTTCTTTGTAATATATAAAGAAAAAGAAAGACGGGGAGGTTGTGATACCGTAATCTGCACTTTTTGTTTTACGGCAGTTTAGCTGACCATTCAGGCTGTGAGATGTTCATCAGACTGGCAGCCTGGAGTAAGAAACTGTCTCTGTGGTGGCTAGTTAATAACGCAATAACGAAGGTAAAGGTCTAAACAGTTTGTGAGCAGTTTGTAAGCAGGATGTGTGGCGTCTGCAGAGACATTAGCTGGCCTTTTCCTGACCCCGGAACCTGCACAAGCAACCCCAACGATCCTCTCCGCAGACCTAATGTGCTAGTTTCAGTTTGGACCTGTCCCGTTTTCTGGGTGAGCAAACACAGAACAGAGTGAGTGATGGCGGTGCAGAAAATTACCTTTTAAGCTGCTACAGGAAGTACAGTTACTACTGGGCCATCTTCCTAACAATGTCTATGTGTGGGGACCATCTCAGGTCCTGAGAGAGGTTGAACAACAAATGATTCACAGCAGACACAGTGTTGTTGAGGATAGTGAGAGAGGGCAGTCTGGGGTGGGTGGGTAGAGACGTCCACAGAACCCCAGCCACTCAACGTCCTGTCTATATGCAGACCTATCAGATAGGTCAGTGTCACCTGCAAACTCCATCGACAGACTGATGCGCTGAGGTCCTGACCACACCACTACGCCAGCCACTCGACTTCCTGTCTATATGCAGACCTATCAGTGTCCTGGGTGGTCAAGGTGGTGCAAAATGGTAAGAAAACTGCAGGGGTTCCAGAAAGGGGGGGGGGGCTGTGATGTCGTTCCAATGCTTCAACACCAGTTGCTCAAAGGATTTTGTGACCAAAAAAGTCAGGGCGACTTCTTTGGTCACAAATGAACCATCACCATTTAAATTGGTGATGGTGCGTTTCTTGGGGACCAGGAGGAAGGTGGAGAGTTTAAAGCAGGAGTTTAAAATACCTATTTATATCTTTTGTAGTGATCTTTAATGCAGGCAGGTTGTCAGAAAGGAAAGGGGAGGAGGTTGTAGATGTTGGTGGGGGGTGAGGTGTGAATGGCTGGTTTTCAAACCTAATAAAGAAGCAGTGGGGCGCTATTCTTTTTCACAAAATAAATAATTTCATCAATCACCATTGCCTATTCATTACTTTTATGTGTAAACCAGCTACAATATGATCATTTTTTGTGCACAGCTTTCAATCTGTTAATTTCTAGATAAACTATTTGGAACCAATGTTCACACAGTCTTTGAGTTAATGTGTAGCTCAGATGTCACAGCATTATCACGCTGCTTCAAAAGAGTTAAATTAATCAAAAATATTTTAAACTTTGCAGAGAAGCAATATGCCCATTATTTAGTTATTGATCCACAGGTTCACTTAAGGAACGTGTAAGAGAACACCAATGGCAGCGTTGGACGTTGTGCTCCCTTTAATATAGACAGCGCCAGCAAGAACGCCTGAAACCGATGGATTCAGCCACATGTATTTATTGTATAGGCTTTCAGTAGTATGCAGAAAATGACTTACTTTCTGCTGTTCACTGCTTTGTTTAACATCAGAAGCCGGACAAACCAGTTAGTCGAGTCAAGATATATCAAGGTTCAAAAACGCTACAAAAATCTTCAAGAGAAAGTGTTGAAATTTTCTTCGGCAGTATGACGAAAAGAGTAAAGCCACACTGCTGCTCCCTTGGCCATTGCAGAACGCTGTCAGTAAGCTGGCAAAAAGACATAGACTTACGAGAAAGATAGCATTGGTTGTTTATAAAAAGAGTGTAGAAAACGTAGCAAATCACACACATTACCTTTAATAGGGTGATGCTATTTCAAAAACAGAGCTAGCAAACTATTAGCAGCTTCTCTGATGGCTACCTGAGCAGACAGCCTGGCTAATTAACCAGCTAAAGTAAGTTTCTTATTCTTTTTCAGAACATAAAAATTGTGTAAAATCTGTGACACAATTGAATTGGGGTATTTTTACTTAAGGTCATCATAGAGCAAGAATCACATACCGGTCTATGCCAACTGCATTGAGAGGTCAGTTGCTTTATTTTAACAACAGAGTTGCTAACTTTCACAGCTGGTACAAAATGTTTAGCATAAAACAAGAATATTTTTTTTATAATCTATCTATCTATGGAAATCTATCTTTTTTGGGATGGGGAAAAAAAAATCCAAGCAGCTGACTGCCATTTAAAAATAAAAAAGGTCATAAAGTATATGGGCCTTTTCTTCTGTGTTAAAAGCAAATTCTAACATTGTTAGAAAAACTTTTTTCAAAACCGTGTAACACTGCGACTGAAATAAAACACACCAAAATAACTTTTGAAAGGTGTTATGTATAATCAGTCTTTCTGTTTTTTCCCCCAACTCTAATGAACACCTTAATGCATGTTGTTAAAATTGTTTGCTGTTTTTGCACTTCAGAAGAAGTTTGACAATCCATATATTTAAGATGAGCCCAAACTAGTCAGTGACGACAACATGTATAAGCACAGCTATGAAAGACACGGGACGTTATGCAGAAAGAGTAAGGCCTTTAAGCAATCACTGTTCCTGTTCTGCCTTCATGATCGTCTGACATTTTATAATAGTTATCCAAGTTTAAATTGAGGGGGAGGATTAGTGACACCTTGCATCATATCCAGCAAGTCCTGAACCATTGATGCCTCAGGTGATAATGCATCCAGTGAACCAACTGTGAACCCCGCACTTAAAACGTATGAGTCACTGGTTTCTTTTCCCAAAAGAAACCAGGGTTTTGACCTAAGGAGCTGCTGTTGACTCCCACATATTTCTAAAAGGGAAATTAGGACAAAGGTCTCCAGATATTCCTACTGTCGGTTGACCAATATCTGTGTTACAGTGCATTGGCAAGAAGGCTGGTCTTACTCATGGGTGAATTATTCAGCGTATGTGTGAGTGGGTTGCTCACCTATCCATCAGGACACGCAAATCACTTACAAATAAATCAACCAATGTTGCTTATGTTGTTGCAAAAAAAAAAAAAAAAAAAAAACCCTATGGACCTGGTCCAAAGAAAGCTAACTGTACGATGGAGCTTTAGCTAAATTTCAATGTGAAAAACGCTGTCCTGTCATAGTTATTTTAACAGGATTGAACATGACAAAAAGAAGAAAAGCAACCAAGAATCACTGCCTGACAAGCGAGGTTGCTAGACGAATAACAACATGTGAATTTTTCTCTGTAACCCTAACCTCGGATGCCTCACTGAAAACTGCTACTTTCGTGCCGGTTACAGTGTTTTCTGTGATTTCCTGGACTTGCACACACTTGCTTAATAAGAGAGAGAGAGAGAAAAAAATAGACATCATATGCCCCCTTGGTAAAAAGAGCTACACTGCACCCTTCTGTGGCCCAGAGCGTTCAGAGATGCCTTACAAGACGCGTTCAGACGGTCTTTATTGTGATGTCAGCTTTAAGATGGTACAATCCACTCAGAACCTGGTCAGGTATGACGTCCACATGACTCAGAATAATCACTAATTAATACTGAACAACACATCCAAGCTCAATGTATACTCTACTACACGTGGCTTGAGTTGATTTAAATTACCACAATCCATTATGATATATAATACTTAAATATAAAGTCATAAGACCCTACTATAGAATGTAAATATTCATACACTGCCGTTAGAAAAAGGATGAGAGTACGCCATATTACTTATATTTGCTGCTACAATATAAGACTGATGAGTAACTAGGATTTCAATATTGATGAAAATGATGATTATAAACATTATATTTATGATGCTGTAGCCCTAAAACGTAAAGATAGCCTCCCTCATCTCACAAAACCCAAAGGATCTATTTCTAATGCCCCGATACCGAACAACGCACATGCTCTTTTTTGTCTTCTCCATATGCTGACAGGTCAGACCAGTTTTCCAGTCAAAGCAGGTCTTCCAGGTGGGTGGTTGTAGTGTCAGAGTATTTGTATTCATGTTCAGTACCTCTTGATGACAATATATCACATCCTAACACACCTAGAGAGTTGTAGCAATGTCATGTAAGTTTGTTTTTTTTTTTTTTTTTTTTAGAAATGGCATTAATGTGGGGTGTTTGCTTTGTTACAGTTCTTGGGTCCTGCTGGAAGGTCAACCTCCGTTCCAATCTCAGATCACAGGTAGACTGACAGGAATTTCCCCGTACGTATTGAGCAACATCCATCTTTCCTTCCCAGTCCCTGCTGCAGTGAAACGTCCCCGCAGCATGTTGCTGCAACCATCACGCTTCACTGTGGGGATGGTGTTCTTTGAGTGCTGGGCTATGTTGGGTTTGAGCCAGCATTTCCTTCTTCTTTAATTTTAGTCTCTTCTGACCAGAGCAGCTTTCTCCATACATTTGGGGAGTAGCCCACGTGCTATTTGGCATACTCAAAACACGCCTCCTTATTTTTACCACTAAGTGATGTCTTTTTTTTTTCTGTCCACTCTTCCATAAAGCCCAGCTCCTAGGAGGGTACACCTTATTGTGGTCCTATGGACAGATCCTCCAGTCTCTGCTGTGGAGCTCTGCAGCTCCTTCAGGGTGACTTTTGGCCTCTGTGCTGCTCTGATGATTAATGCCCTCCTTGCCTGGTCTGTGGCAGGTTTGTTGTGGTACCATGTGCTCTACATTTAAAGATGATGGATTTAATTGAGCTCTGGGGCCGATCAAAGACTTGGATTTGTAAATTACAACCCCACGTTAAAATAACTACAAAATAATAATAAAATAATTCAATTTGATTTACGTATTTATTTCTTCATTCATTTATTGATATTAATGTTACTTTCTTTTCTAGTTCAATCTTAAAACCCATCCCTGATTTGCCCACTCAAATTAAAATACAGTCAGTCTCTGTTTCGGTGTGCGATATTATCAGTGTTCCTCTACGGCCACCCCTTTTGAAACCTTTCGCCAGGCGCTCCTCTGTCTTTCAGCTCAAATATGCAATTTCCTGACTTGGAGACAGTAAATCAAAATTCCTATTAATACCCGTCTTGGCTTTTTTTTTTTCTTTTCAGCATAAACTCTACTATTATGTCTTTTGTTCTGACATCATTGTTCTCACACAGTAATTACCAAGGTCGGAGACCACAGTGACATTACCACAACAGCTTGACAGCAAAACAAACCGAAGTATTTAGATGATCCTGCAGCAACAAAACAAGGTTTAACTGAGCAACTTTGTTGGAGATAACGACTAGAGCAGGCAGGGATGTAAAAAAAAAAAAAAAAACTTAAACTGCAATGCAGCTACCATGACATGGATGATTTGACAGCTTCACAAGCCGGTAAATAATTTATGACACTGACACAAACCAAAGAACCTATAGGGCGATCAAAATATATTCTAAATGGGGAAAATTTATGTTCCAGACTAACTTTCAAATTTACAAGTCAAAGAACTATTGGTGGAAGAGAAAATATCAAAATTACAAAATGAAGATGAAACAAGCGGCTCCCGTGTGTTACTTTAAACTTCCACTGCTCACATTAACCGTCAAAGTTATGAGACAGGTCCGACTGCAAAAAACGAAAAAAAAGAAAAAGGAAAAGAACAACCTGCAACTGCAGTTGTAGTTGGAAAATATGTACACTGCATTCAATGCAAAGTGTGAAATAGTGAAAACTGCACATTTGCTTTGAAGTTCTTCTGAACGTGAGTCACATCTCAGATGGCAGGTGCTGCTGTCATCAAAGCATCGAGTTGAGAGGTACAATATACTCTGTCTGTGCATTATTAAGAGGGGAAAAAAAACAGCGGACACGTGCTGCCTCCACAACCCCTAAAACTAATAATAATTAAAAAAAATAAACGTTTGCAGTGAAAGAATTTTCTCTCACTGAACTGGTTGTTGGATATGAGAGTTAAAGCCATAATAATACCAGAAGCTACCAATCAAAAATGACACGTTTTTTTTTTTTTTTTTTTTTTTTATAAATCTCAACCCGTTTAAAATCACTATAAATAATACACAGATCTAGGAAGACTAAAGATTGTGTTGCAGAGAGGAGGATATTGTGGTCTGAGAGCGATGCACGGGCATAAAAGATTAACCAGTGCAGTGAAAACTTTCTGTTTGCTAACAACCCGCTGGTGTCCAAAATGTTGTTTGATGTCAATAAAAGTCTCGTCTTGTGGCCAAAATGTTGCTGTATGTAAACAGTAAATGTTGAAATGATTGGCCTTGAAGTTAATAATTACACTCAATCTAAAAAACAAAGCGACAAACTTAAAGCTAAACTATTTAACACATCCCTGTTATTTTTTTAATTTTTTTTTTTATATCAAAAAAATTGCAATGCATTTAACAAACCGAGATGTGGGTTGTGTAAAAGGCAGAAGTGGTTAATTATCTGTGGGTTGATTCAGAGCATGCCATTCTCTTTCATCTGGAAGTTTTTGAACGAGCGGATGTTGAGACCGTCTTCAGTACTTTGTTGAACTGGTCGCATTAACTGTAGGAGTGCATATTTTTTTAAGAGTTAAACAGGAGAAGGTATTTTTTTTCCACCAACACAGAATACAAAACAAAAACAGCACAACACCCACTAAAAATATTAACCCCCACTGTAACCTACAAATCGGCTTTAAGCACGTGAGATGCACAACAAAAACAATACACTGCGTTTCGAGGCACTCCTTTCATTTATGACGACAGAACAAAGTCCATATCGGTCTTTTTCATTCACATGCAACGGCCTCTGAACACCCTGATCTACACACACACACACACACCCCCACTTAAAAGGAATGATATGATAAGTCATTAATTGAGGCCACGGTGTTGCCTCAGCACCTGTGTCTGACCCGTAGTTAGACTTCATGGCGCTCATGCGGAGATTATAAAACACGTTAATTCGAGTTAAGGTTTTCAGTGGAGCTGATTGGAGCTGTTGGTGATTCCTGACACATCTGGACCATAGACACATTTCTAGACATTGTGCACAAAAACCGTGCGTGTTTCCTAAAAAAAGAAATGCTTGCAAAACAATTTGTTTCCAAGTTAATGTGAAAGCTAAGCATAATGTGAATTTAATGAAATAATCTACGGAAGCAACCAAGTGTGACTTCTCCAATTTCTCAACTTCGAGTTTATCATGAGTTGTCTCTTTTCAACATATTGCATTTGTAACGGCAATTTAACCTCTGATGAACTATTGCTATGACAGACTCATATCTGGTAGAAGAAAATGGTAAAGGGGATCATTTTGCTGGAACTTCATTAATAGGACTTTATCCACGAAAACTTCTCTGATCATGCATGCGTTCTTGATTTCCATACAATATTGGAACCCCCCCACCCACAAAAAAAAACAACAATTTTTACTTCATCCACCTGGCGGGTATCGCTATTATTCATGTTGGACAGGAATACTGTGATAACAGTAAACCCCAGAAATAAATCTGTAGTAAATCTGTCCTCATTTATATTTTATGGCGTGAGGATATGGTGATTATTGAACGCGGTGCTTGTTTGTTGGCAACCAGTAAAAAGGCAGTGTAAGTAGAACACACAGGAAATACTCTAGAATTAGTCTACAAGTGTAAAAATACTGTATAATGACGTATATTATTTACATTTTTATTACACTATTACATTTACTTATAAACATTTCATTTGGTCTAAATGTATAAAACGTACGTTTATTTACGTTAGCCAGAGAACTTTATTATTACCATTATTATTATTAAACTTAGCGACAGGTATATTGTATTTATTTGTCTGTATTTTCAGAGATGAGTTAAATACGGAAAGAAGGAAAAAGTTCTTCAATATCACAATCCGACTAATTGGACTTCTTATCAGATTGGATAACAACTTGATTGTACAACTGTGAGATGCGCCAACCAGCAGGCCAGACTTCTGAATCAGATAATTGTCCCTGGGTTGGCTCTCCTCTGAGATCAACCAGTCAAGTTCTAAAACATCTGCCACTTTTATTACTTCCTATTCAAGAAAAGCGTCAAAACCAAAAATTACTTGCCAGACTTGTGTCTCTACACACATCCTCCAACAGCTAGTAACTTTTTTTGAGTTTGATATACAAATTAAGGTAATGATCTTAGATGTATTAGTTGTGATGATATTGTTTTTCCTGCATTTTCTACTATCTACAAAGGAATCTGTATTTCCCCCCCCCCCCAATTTACATGTTATCGTTCTAAGGGGGAAAAAATTACTGAAATGAGCAAATCAGGCCTTCTAACAAAGCAGAAATTGGTATCACCCAGTAAGAAAATCTGATTGGTACGCCCTCTAAATAAGATGTGAGCATTTAGCAGTTAAGAACATCTGGTGAGTAGCTCTAAACCCCAGAGGGGATAAAAACAACACACAAAACAAACATGCATGGCTATCTCTGAGCATTATTGCTGAGTCACAACTATTATTTTCGAAGCAGGTCAGAAATGCAGAACTCCCCGAATGTTCAGCACTGTCTACAAATTCCTCATATGACACAAGAGATAAAGGCATAGAATAAGAATATGAGACATACATAGTCTATATATAAGTCACTTTTACTCCCATATGTCCTGATTTAAAATAAAACAAAAGAAAAGAAACGCTCAGCTCTACAGGACTGGTGCAGAAAGCCAGAATTAAAGCAGGCTAGTAACTACACTCACCTGAAGAGAAGCTGTGACCACTCAGATGGTTAAAATCTCTGCCTGGTGTTTGCATGTCAAACTCAGACTCGCCCTGTGGCCAAGAGATACACTCTGGACCAACACCTGACTGTGTGCCAGTTGTCAGTGCTGTGACCGCACCCCCTCACTATCACCACCCCCAATCTGCATGCCGCCGGAAAACTTGTTACGCTGCAAAAAGGTGTCCAGCCTCCACGCTCAGCCGCATCGGGTCACTCCAATTAGCCTTAGAATAAGTTATTAAACAGAGGGGGTGCAACTTTAATGGGGATCCGAGTGACTTTGTTTCAATATATTCCTATATAGATATCAAAAATGCTGATTTGTTTAAAAAAAAGCATGGTGTTAATGCAAAATATTCTTTAAAGCTATGAAGCAGACCTCATGAATACGGATGACTTTTCTGCGATGGTGTTTTGCGTTTTGACACCCAGCTTGCAGCGGCAACGCTCACAGCGCGGCGGGCTGTGCGAACTGAGCGGAAGGTGACTGACCTGATCAGTGCGCTTGATCCGCCGAGGAGACGCACGCAACTCCGCGCCTTGGTTACCGAAGCGGGACCGCGGCTGTTCTTCGGCTCCTTTAAATCAGCCGGGCTTGTTCGATGAGACTCCGGACACCAGGGAGCGGACAGAGGGACAGGAGCGCGGCGGTCAGGTCCGCTTGCGGGACGGGAGAGTTTATGTGCTCATGTGTCGCTGCTGCTGCTGCTGCTGCGCTCGGTGTGCGCCTTCCTCTGTCTCTCCTCCCTCCGATCAGCTCAGCCTGCTGGGATCCAGAGGACACATGCACGCTGAGGTATCGAGTTACCCTCCAGAGCTACGATGTATTTAATAAGCTGCTTGAACGGGGTTTCTCGGCATAAAATGGTAATGTAAGATCAATTTACATATTCGTTGTTATTATATAGACACCTGATTAGGTGAAAAGCGATAGATTTAACACGATATCATTTTGACACTTTGATGTTTAATTAGGGCTATCTAAACTTTGGAATTGACTGATCTTTTTTGCTTTAGGCAAATTCTCCAGTTGTTAAAAAAACTTTACACAACACCTGTTTTTAAGAGGTGTACCACCATACAGATAGACGTTTTTAAAGCATTAGGACATCTTGTCATTTTGCTTCTGTCAAGAGCAAAATGACAAGATGTTAAAAAATGCCTAAACTAATGTTAAAAAACATTAGTTTAGGCGAAAAAATGGGTGGGGGTGGGGGGAGTTTAGGTTTAAAAGTTGCAAGTTGGAGAAATTAAATGAAATGTCTCCTAAAGTTGAAGTTCCAAGTGGACAAAATCCAATTACTGAAGAACTTTTGCCTTATAGCTATAAATGTTAAGTATTTCAGGTGCTGTTCTTTAAAACTTCCTTCAGTGGAAAAAACTATAAATTGTGTTTGGAAATATAAAATGCAGAAAAATGCACCATTTTGTAAAGCTAAAAGAACTTAATGTAATCACTAGACTCACCAGTTAGCAAATCCCACTAGTTTCAGGAACTAAAACAGTTTAGGTTTGACGTCATTCACTAATCCAAGGCTACGTTCACACAGTAGGCAAATCTGACCCAAATCCGATCTTTTATGCCCAGATGCGGCCCACATCCGTCTTTTGCATGGCAGTGTGAACGGCTTAGTTCTGATCTAAAGAATCAGATTTTCCAAATGTGGTACTAAATCGAATTCCTATGAGAAGGTTTTCAAAGCATCCGCAGTCTGAACAGTCATGTCATATACTTCTTATGATGTGGTCTTAATATTGCCGTCTCCTGTGGCTTAAATTAATAACAGCACAAAGATGCCAATATCCACTGCTACATTTTTTTTATGAAGCTCTATTGAACACTTCTAGTTACAAGTACATCCCTCATTACTTCATTTAACTGCGCTGCTGTGTAACGTCTACTTTCTCCTGTTATCTGTGCATGCAGGTCGCTTTGGGTACTAGAATTGTTCAGACAGAAGTTTGATGGTGGTCGCATTTAAAAACAAAAACAAAAAAAAACCAACAATGATTTCAGCAAGAAGAAATCGGAAATGAACATTAATTGCAGTGTGAACATAGCCCAAGATTGGATTTCAGAGCTGACTTGAATGCAACATGTTTAGCCATGAGAATTTGTTTCTGGTTTTGCGCCTGTTTCTGCCGGGAGTTTTCCAGTTTTTCTTCCGCGCACCTTTCACTGGAGGGCTTTCTGGTGAAAAAAAGAACGATGCGATCATACAGAGTTAACTCTTTCGCATTTTATGCATTAATAGATTTGCCACGCTCTCCTTTTAGTACAGCTAAACTATCAGCAAATACTCTTACCACCATGTGAGAAACATGGCGGACTGTGTTCGTAGTTCATATAGACTGTATACAACTTGTGCACTGTAAACATACATAGAAAACGTGCCGCACTAATCCAGTAAACTTGAACTTTTAACCCATCAGTCTAAAACGGCGGCAGATTTTAAAAACAGCGCCCTCTACTTTTTTCTGTGTAACAACCCTGTATGTAAATCCATTGTTTGCTGGATTAGCCCAGTCTATCACTTTTATTTGAGGACTTCTGTTTGGTGGGAAAAATATGCCAGATTACGACTTTTTTCCCCGGAAATAGCCACAGCAATTCTTACAGAAAAAGTGTAACTGAAGCAAAAACTTTAATTATTTAAGATACCCAGAATGTTGAAGAACAAATCAATCTGTAATCGATTACCTACTTTTTTTTACCTAACTATAAGACCATATAGAGGCCAGTTTTTCGAATTTCACCATCGACAATGGGGAAAATAAGAGAACAAGGCATTAATGGCTTGCGTTAATCTGCATATATCAGGACATGGAATGAGTTATTGACTGGCCTCCCACAAGCATGGACATATTCACAGTCAAAGCAATAATGAATAAGTTCAAACCAACTGGAACCATGATAAACAAGACTGGATTTACAGCCAAGTTTACTTTTGACAACACAAAAATATTTCAATGATCCCCCTTAGAGAACTGTGATAATTTTTTTTCAGATTGAGACTCTACTATTAAAAAAAAGTGCTACGTTTATTACACAATTTTAAAATGAGGGCCAACAAATGTTGAGGGGGCTGTATATGATATTAAACCAACACATGACACCTTTAAAGCATCACCGTGAGGCTTTTAGCCTCTAGGGGCGCTAGATCTGTAACCTCCAGTCTCCCTCCGAGTTCTGGAATCTGATAGCAGACCACTTTGGACCAGAAGATTCATCCAGTTATTTGTAAAGGCAGGGCCTAACAACAGAAAATCCTACATCAGAAAATTATATCTGATCACGTAAGTGTCAAATCTATTTTGTTTTGTTGTTATAGCAGTTGAGCTCAGACTGCCATGACCTAGAATGGGTCATATGACCGAAAGCGGCACACCGGCTCACAAAACCCATTCAGTGACGGATCCGACCTTCTCAAGTTACATACGTTTTTGAGTAGGGCAGCCTGCACAGAGCATCGATAAGAGCCAAGTGCTAGACCTAAAAAAATCATTTAATATATCTCAAATTAAGCTAATACTTGGGTCAAAACTCGATGCTGAAGAAAGGGGTCCATGCTCAGCCCCTGGTTCTGCACTTCAGTAAAGGACCATTTCCAGTCCAAGGAATCTTAACTAGTTTTGTTTGCGGTTTGATTATATAATCCTAAAAATATCATATGGTTTGTGAACCATTAAATATTTTATGGAAGTTAAAAAATGCATTTTGAGCATTATGACAACCTGTCGTGATGGTTTTGCTGTTGTAAAATTGCCCCTTAACTGGTCTGACCTTGACTTGATTAGATTTCACTGACTTCACAGCAATCACACACTGTGTTTTTCTTTAAGCATAGAATAATTCAGGAGAGATCAGTTGATTTCCTGCAGTTTTCAAGCTGGAAACCAAATGATAGTTTTAATATCCCAAAAGGATTTAAAATTTCACTTTATATATTTCCACAAAAAGAATGAAAGTTTCAAAATGAATGAACAATGTTTTAAAACATTTGTAATCCCGGTAGAATAAGCCAGCCCACACTCTTTTATTTATTTTGGACCAGAACTAATCAAAGTCCAGATTCCTTTTAAGGAGTGGAGTCCTTTGTTGAAGTGCTGAGTCAGAAGCTGTAAATCGGCTCCTGAACTCAGTGTTGATAAAGATGAACTCAGCTATTATGTTTAGACAAGATTTTTTAGAAGATAAATGCCATAGGAGTTTACTGATGCAAGTTGAATGTATGGCTGAATTTTAACCCCCATATTTTTAGCAAATTTTCTACTGTTAAATAATCTTGAAACTGTTTCTATGTTAAAAAAAATACTTGCATTTTACCCAGTAATGTATCAAGTTTACCATTTACTGTTTTTTTTATGTGGTAGGGTGAATATAAATAGTAAAAGTAATTAAAAAAGTTTTGTTGTCGAGAAGACTTACTTTTACATTGTATCTGACTTTTGAATAAACTCTTTGAAACACTTCCTTTATTTTAATGCCTTGTTTTGTTTGCTGGTTGACAGAATAAAATGGGTTTATTTACAGGTAGGGACTTTGTACGTTAATAGCAGTGCTGCAAATGCACTAGGGGTAGCCAAAGGGCAATTTTTCATCTGCAGTCCCTGGACAGATAAAATAAAAACACAAACATAAAACAACAGATATATCCAAACAACAGTTATAAATATACACGAGAGACTTGCTAGATACAATAATCAGATATGTAAAAAATACCACCAAAGGGAAAACAAATGCTCCAAGTACCAAAATCTAGTTAATGTATTCACTGTAGCTGAAAAACATTGACTGAAAGTACTCTTTCTGAGAGGATCAATACAGTCCCCTCTCTCTGCACCTCTTCTTGGTCAATATGAATTAATATTTACAAACTGGCTAAGAGGAGCAGATGACAGACTGTGAATAATTTGGTAAAACTGTAAAAAGATTAAATTGATTGTTAAAAGATTATATCATGTTCTCTCAAGGTAACAAGTTGTGCTTTTAAAATATAGTACAGTTGCGAACCATAATAGTTTCTCATCCAGTATGTTGATGCCTTACAGAGCTTCGTATGGTTTTAGTATGGCTTTATTGGTCTTTGACCAAGTTTTTTAAACAGTAGGTGATATCTGACATAAGCATAGCTTCTCTGTGCGTTTTTCTTGCCTGTATAGATAAATGCGCCATTATGAAATAGAAATAGAAATCTGAAATGTTGAATTTGACTCTGTTGCAGGCATTTTTCACCTGGGGTTTAAAAGTTAATTAGGCGATTAAGATACCATGGTATTTCTACTCGATATAACCTGTATTCTTTCTCCTGACACATAGACAGCAGGTTCTACACTGGGTCTGTATACAA
The DNA here is from genome assembly GCF_011125445.2 of Fundulus heteroclitus. Lineage (NCBI taxonomy): Eukaryota > Metazoa > Chordata > Actinopteri > Cyprinodontiformes > Fundulidae > Fundulus > Fundulus heteroclitus. The sequence continues at coordinate 16,841,622 of NC_046380.1, read as the reverse complement.
GCATGGGAACTGTTTTGGTTGCATTGAGTTTTTACCAGCATTTTTTTATGCATTAAACAGCACAACACAATGCCATGGTTAACTGCATTGTGTTATGCTGCTACCATGGGTATACATCGCTGGATCATCTGTATTTCGACATGCTGATGGTGGAAAGGAGAGAAAAATGTAATGATCCCAAAATAGATCCCCACAATAGATTTTGGGGTTTTCTTCGTCAATAGCTAATCATGTGTGATTTGGTTATTATGGTTAAACCAAAGGCTTTGATCTTGCTCGATATATATCAGTATGAGCCATCAGACGATTCAACAGAATCTATGACGGCAGTAAGACATCCTCTTCCGCTGTGAAATAGACTTCCAACACATGTTGTGTCAGATAAGCAATGGCCTTATGGGTAATTTAGGGCCTTTATTGTGAAAAAAAAAACAACTTGATTGTTTTGAGTTGAAGCAGAAGTGGATGTATCTAACCTGCGTGCTGATTTACAGGTCCTTTCATGAATGCTCCTCTGGACATGTAGCTTTAGGTGTGGCAGCTCTTTCATGAACTGTAACTGCATCCTCCTTCATCTCTTTATGCTGTCTTACATTTGATGGCCTTAGATTAACCCCCAACACAGAAGCTCGCCCACTTACTCATTTTCTAACTAACTCCTAACCAGACTCTGCTAAAGCTAGTGGGTGTTTTTTGTACTTTTATTTTTCAGCTTGCCTATCTTCAAATCGCATCTTGTGCAGAGCTTTTTGAATCAGTGGAAATGTCTCAGTAACACCAGCGGTTTATCTTTAGATGGCAACATTTGCCTTCGTCGCTGGAGACGTCGTTGCTGACAGCTTGTTGAACAAATTTCAAAATTGTTCACACAAAATGTGGCATCACAACTATACTTGCAAAAAGAAACCACAGGGTGACAGATTCTGGTTAGATTTGGTTTTAAACTTCATGTGGTTCTGCAGCACACTACAACTGCAACGAGCAAGGAAGCAACATGGCAAAAAAAAAAAAAAGAGGTCTCCAAATAATGTAAAAAGAAATATTTTCTGTCTGTTTTAGCTTTTTCATCACATGTAAATATGATTTGTTTTAATATTAGGCAACAATAACTCGAGTAAATAAAAATATATTAAATTATTAAGGGAAAAAAGCTATCCAAACCAGCAGAACCTGAAAGGCTGGCCTTGACAGCAATGGCTGCAACTAGGTGTTCACCACAGCTAGCAATAAGTTGTTTTTTTTTTCCAGCAAATAATTTTTGTACCGCTAATGACTTTTTCAACAAAACTCAGACAGGAAACGGGCAGGGAGAGAAGGTGGGAAAACACATCGAAGGACTCAGTGTCAAGAATAAAACCCCAAGACCCACAGCTTGTGCACATGGCACCATCGCAACGCCACCACTGCAATTAGTTTATCGCACCCAAGAAGATGAGCTGTTACATGAAGTTCGACACATTTTTTATAAAATATTCAACAACTAAATAATGAATATAGGTTACAGATTCAAAACTAAACTAAACTAAATAATTTGAACCTGTAGGTTTTCACCTTTCAGAGATAAAAACAAAAAGGACATCTTGTGGAATGTGGAAAATTGTGAGCTGAGTTTGCTACTGTCGCTCACCTTGGTTTTTACTTTCAGTTAATCCTTCACAATTTCTTCACACAATACCCCCAATTTGCTTTCTTTCTATTTCCCACATCATTTCAAAGGTCTCTCTTTAGCCGAGTAAAACGAGAAAATATAATCACACCCTGGAGAGTTTTGCTGTCACAAACAAAGCTCAGCAATATTTTCTCCTTGTTTATACAAGTCAGGTCCCAGAAGATTAGAGCTCTTGTATCTGACAGTGTTCATCAACAAAGTGCCTCCGCAGCTCCACAGGACTCTTCTACGCTGTTATTATACTGTAATTGTTATAAAGTGGAAATACCTCTAATATGACATGCTTCAGAGTTTAGTAAGTTCCTCAGATTCTCTAAAGATGTGGCAAAACACACTCCAAATAGGTACATTGTAGAAATATAAAAAATGCAAATGCACATTTCAAAATTAATGTATATTATCACTTTATTATGATGCTTTTTCAATCCTGGGTTGCTTTGGTCCAACACGCAGCAGGTTTGAAAACAAAACAGGGGTCTAAGCTTACTTGTGCTGATCTGCATTTAGCGCCTACATTCACGTCAGTGCGGAGGTTCACGAAGATCTCATGAATAGGTAACCGAGAATCAAAAATAGTGCCTGTTTCCTTTGTCTTTACATCCCACATAGTGCATAGAGAGTGCACAAGACGAGCACTGAGTTCTATATTGGGCATTTGTTTGGGACCGTTTGTATTTTTGCATGCACAACTTTCATTTTTAGATGCATTTATGTATCTAAAAATGCACCTTGGTTGAAGGTGCAGGTTTTTGTTCATGTTCACATGCCGTTTTGTTCTTAACAGAACAGATGAAAGTGCTGTTTCACATGTAAGCTGAGCAACGTAGGTTAACACCTTCAGTGTGTTGGTTTCATATGTCTTATAAAAGAGAGAAAATCCCCCACAGGCTCACATGCTGCACCTTAATAGTCTCACTTTGGTCAGCGGTAGGGTCATAATGCAGAAGAGAAATAAGAAACAATTAATATATTAGAAAGTGAATGAAAAAACACAAAAAAATCATCATCTGTATGGCACATGTACTAATGTTTTTTGTGTTTATTTGAATCCAAGTATGCCCGTGTATGGCAGCAGCTAACAGATCTGTGTTTGCTGTCCCTTTCTATCAAGTTATTATAGCACCTATTTTGTAACACATCTTATATATCTTTACACTACGATTGGTAATGCTCAGATGCGTTACAATACACGCGCTAAAGTGCCAAACAGTACCACAATTATATAGCGCCCTCTGCTGGCCAACCAAAAATAAAACAGTCCAGCAAAAAGCAAAAACTTTAACTAAAATGATGTAATTATACTCCCCACTACTATTTTCTAGTGCAATGCATGTTTCTCGCAGATACATTGTATGCTTATTACACACTTTTAAGGCTTTGGTATTGTGAAATTAAAGATCAGTATTGCACAGACTGTCTTCCTGGTGAAAATGCAACATTTTGTTTTTTTTTTTAGATAAAAAAACATATTGTTGAACTGTTTGTTAGCTAGATTTAAAAAAAATAAAGAAATTGTTGACACATTAATGTTCTAATGACCTTTATTGGAAAAAGATGTTTGTCAGGATTCATCTTTTTTTGCAGTCTTTGATTTATTTAAGTGTGATGGAGGGTCAATGTAATTTTAGTTTTAGAGGCTGTATCACAAACAAACGCTTCTTATGGAGTAAATAATAAACAACATTTATTTTAGATTTTATTTTATTTTTTTACAAATGTATTTTATTAAGCAAGTCCTTGGTCAGGGTGTTAACTTATTGGGAACCAATTCAAAACTCCAAAACAAAGACAATTGTAGTTGTGACTTCATAAATTATAATTGTACAACAAAATGTAAAGCTTTACATCATTTCAAGCCCTTTTCAAAATTGAATTCCTTCTTCAATGTTTTTTTTAAATATAAATAAGAGATAAGGGGATGTACTTCAATTTGTCTAATCTCTACAAATCCACAAATACATGCTTTTATTTAAGTACCTTAAAACGGTGTCCAGCCACCAAAAGAAAAGAAAAAAAGTTTCATCTCAAATCAAAAGCAAATAGCATTATTTAAATTTTATTGCACCTCGCCAACACTTTTTGTTAATCTTCTTTTTATTCATTTTTTTTATCTTGCTGATTTGAGCGGTTTTACCATCATGCAGCTTATTTGACTCTTGAACTGCGATTACACAGTGTCTTACCTGTTAGCCCATGTTGGTCAGTATAAAAATTGGTTTCACGTGGATCCAAACATGAAGAAATAAAGTGCAATTTGTGTGCTCATAAATTCCTATCAAGTACATTGATTATATTTATTGCTCACCATGCGCCCCCCGTTCCTTAGTTGTGCATATGTATTGGAGTGAAGGGTGTAAAACATGCTGTGTGCTCCTGCACAGACAGAAATAAGAGGCAGCGTGGATCTCAGTGAGTCCGTGGAATGATAGAATCACATCTTTATTGACTTTTATCTTTACAGAAAAAAATAGAACATCATTAGTCACCAGGTCATGCAAAGCAGTATTGCATTACAAATAAAAACACACTACAAAACAAAAGCAAACCATATATATATATATTTATATACTGTACCATAAATATGGAGCCTTAAATAAATAAATGTATTACAAAAAATAAACTTCTTGGGGTGACGCAAACAAACACAATATGCAAAAACTTTTATTTCAACAGTACCGGAGAAGGATAGGCCGACAGGTTGAAATGATCTGCATTAAAATGGGTTGTATTCAGATTTTTCCCTTTTTTTTTTTTTTTAAACGATGAAGTTAGAAGATGACCTCCAGGTTGCATTAAATTCACTCCAACTACACAAAGAAGATTAGCAACAAACCCCAACACCAAACATCATGCTCCTGACGGCAGTTTAAAAGCAACCTGGAACCGGGACCACTTAGACTCTTAAATTAACACACAGACAAATATTTTTATGTATGATAATATTCATATAAGGGTGACAGCGCTCAACAATCACGTTGAGGTGTTATTGCACTACTGTCTCAATGTCTTTTCAATGAGAGCAATCAACAAATTACAATACTGCTGATAGATCTACACGGAGGTGAAACGACAAAATCACCAGTCACAGCGACAGACATGAGTAACTGTTTGAAATGCATTCATCTAGTCAGTCAGTTACCGGCTCCCACGCGGTTACGCTCAATTATGCCTGTCCCGGTTGAACAACACCGACTGCTTTTTCGAGTAAATGAATACATCCCAGTTTGTGATTGACCCAGGTCTGCACAGCCAAGCGGACGCTGCTGTGAATCGAAAACGTGTTCACAATAAGGCTACAACATCTAGAGAAAGGGGAGAGGCAACGGAGGGCAAAACTCAACACTGATAGAGCTCCCGTCTGATCCAAAAGTCACGTTTCGAGCCACTTGGAGGAGCCATGCACGACTAGTGAACACGGATGAACACACACACACACACACATACGTATATCCGACTCCCTCACGAAAAAAGATGAACTTCAAGGCCTTTTTTTAGGACAAGAACGGGGGAAGCCAGGAAGAGCCTGGCGGTGTGCAGCCCAAGGACCAGAGACAACCCATCTGGAGTTACAGAGGAACAAACCCTTTAAAGATGGTTCTTACTATTCGTTTACTCACAAAGTGACGACATTTACTGAAGGGGAAACCATCCGATGTCAGATTAGGTAAAGTTTCTATAAATCTAGCCGCTGAATGAAAGAGTTATGTCACTGACAAAAACTGAAAAATGCTGCTGGATTTTTTTTTTCCTTTAACTGGCTTCTGTCCCTTTATAGTGATATATGTTCAGATTTATATACTTTGTATAAATATTATATGTACAAGCCATCTATCATCTTCCATTTGTTACTTTCTACAAATATTTCAATGTTCTACTTCAAAATAAATAGATTTCGTCTAATAATATCCTCTTTTATTTACAGTGCCTTACAAAACACTCATATCCCCTTACTGTCTGAATGTATTTACAATTGTATAAAAGAAATGTGTATTTGCCATCAATGAGAGTTTAGATTAAATAGAGATAACCTGAATATAGCCCAATCCATTGTAATACGTTACATGTTCAATATCCATGGACAGGAATTAGTGCTATACACACATCACCTTGGCAGTGTGGAAATTGTCTACAAGGATTTGAACATTTTCAGGTTATGTTGCATTACAGCCTCCAACTTTAATGCATTTTATTGGAATTTGATGTGATATATCAGCATAAAGTATGCCATAAATGTGAAGTAAAGGGAACAGGATGCACAGAGTTCAGAGCTTTAATTTTTTTGACTGAATAAAATGCTAAAACTGGATTGTGGTGTGCATATTTACCCTGCCCCTTTACCTGTTGGACCCATTGAAAAAAGCCCAATGCAACAGTCGACTTCTGAACTCACTGTTGCAAGTCTGACTAAAGCCAAACCAAAAGACATCTGTGAAAAAGACATCTTTTCCATGGCAATGTAACAGCATAACTATTACTTATTCCCTTCACGAGTCTGGCATTGTCCTTGCACTTTTAAAGTACACAACAATTAGTGTTTGTCTATAACATAAATTCTCAATAAAATACACTTAAATCTGTTCAAGCTCAAGGGATATAAGTACTTTTGCCAGGCACCGTATCAATGACGTAACTCCTTCAAACCAGTTAGTCTTTCAATAATCTCTGCATCCAACAGGACTCGCCGTTACTTTCACTGGGAAGATAAGAGAGGATGTTGGTGGGGGGGGGGGGGGGGGAGCACAGTTAACACACAAACTTTAATCTCAGACTGGTTCACATTTAATGTCGATCAGGAGACCTGGCCGCTAGTTAAAAGGAGGACCAGCATCAATGAGGGGCAGACTGTGGTTCGCTTGCGTCTAGTCAGAGAAAAGGCTAGCAAAGGACTTTCGAAGGTTGCGAATGGTCTCGGCCTTTGCCTCTTCTTGGCCCTCGCCAGCGGAGCCTGAGACCCCGCGGAAGAAAGAAGAGTCGCTAAAGGCGTTGAAGGCATTGGTCAGGGACTGGGACTTACTGGAAGGGAGAAGAAAGGAGGGAGGCGGGGAGGGAATTATGGGATAGTGTAGGAACATTAGAGGGAAAGGGAAAGAGGGGTATGTGAACATTAATGAGGGTGTAATTATGGAGTTAAAAACAAATAGTAAATCATCATGACCCTTTTACTGGAGAATACCAATTGACATAGTGATCTAGATAAAAACTGAGAGTGAAGTTCTTGTTCTTGCATTATCCACAGCATATTGATAATGTGTTTCTTACTTCAGCAGTGGGTGGGTCTTTTGTTGGGGCTGCTCTTCAACAGGCGCCTGGCCATCACTGGATTCGGCGAGCGCTTCAGCTGGAGCCGCCTCGGGGTTTTCGGATGGCGATGCTGGCTTGGCCTGAGGGCTGGCCTGAGCCTGAGACTGGACGTTAGACGAGGACTGGTTGGATTTAGCGGGGGACTGCACCTGTCCAGGTTGGGTGGAGTCAGAAGCCAGCGTGGGTTCGGGGACTTGGGCTTGAGTGGTGGGCTGGGGTTTGGGCAACGCTTTTGGAGGAGGGGGAGTTTGTGGCTTTGGCTGCAGCTGTGGCTTAGAATTCCTGCGAACAGGCGGGATTGGCTTCGCGGGTGGTGCCGGTTTTGGGGGCAGCTCTTTGGGCTTCCCAGGCGCTGCCGATGGAGAGCCTTGTGGCTGGGGTTTGGGCTGCTCTGTGGTGGCTGCAGAAGCTTTGGGAGAGGCAGGAGGGGAACTGGAAGCTGCTGCTGCTGCTGGGGCTTTGGTTGGTGGAGAACCTGGAACTGTAGCTGCTTTGGCTGGGGATGATGGCGACGCTTTGGACGGGACTGAGCTGGAAGCAGCATCCTGGGTTGGCTTTGTCACAGACGGGGCTCTGATCATCGGGGGAGGCCTCGGCACGGGAGGCTTTGTGACCGAGGCAGCCTTTTGGACTGGACTCGGTTTCTGAACCTGGACTGGTTTCTGAACTGCAACAGGTTTCTGGGCCTGGTCAGGCTTATGTTCAGATGTTCTTTTTGCTGAGTCTGCTGTTACGTCCACACTCTGTGATTTCAATGCCGCACCTAAAACAATGAGAACAATGACAGTTTTAGTAAAATACGGTTCTACAGTTCCACTTGCAGTCAGACATTCACATATACTCGCCGTATGCATGCATATCAAAGTATTTTGGTCTTTTAATGAGTGATTGGAACTGGTATTTTTCTGTAGCTGAATATTTCTTTTACCGATTTCAACAGAAATTAGAAGCACGATTTTCAGTTTATTTTCAAATTTCTCTGATCTCACTGTATCAAAATTACATATACAGGCTCAAATGCATATAAATATTTACCTATATTTTGTATTAAGAGGTCATCATTGTAAAATATTGTAACAAGACCAAGCCTAGGCCTAATCACTCCCTAATCACGATCTGTCCAGAACAGAAAATAAAGAAAAGAACCAAAAAGAGAGAATTAAGTGATTTGTCTTCAGAATATCAAGATGGGTTTTGCATCCTTGTCATCCCTGGTAAATAGGCTTAGAAACTGCCAAAAACTGGAAAATGCTTAAGCACCAGTGACAGTGAGGTGAGTTTAATCATCAACACGGGCTACTAAAGAAGTCCCTGCTCATAAATAAACATTTTAAAAACCTATTTAAAATTCCAGCTTTCTCCAAACCACATTTATTCTGGAGTTTTAGGATCAGAAGAGACTAAGATTGCACAGCTATTTGGACATAATGGCAGGAAACATGTTTGGAGGAGTTAAAAACTGTCAAGCATAGTGGTGGTAGCACCATGCTGAGGGGCTGTTTTGCTCCCAGAAGTATATCTGGTTGCATAAAGTTATAAAGATTGAGGATCTTCAATTTGTTTAGCATCGTTCTGGTTTAATCTTGGACACAACTTGGAGTTCCAACTGGACAAAGACTTTTTCTAAACTGGCTCTAGAATGGTAAATGGCTTGTACTTGTATAGTACCGTATCAAGTCCTGAGAACTCCAAAGTTCAAACAAGCAACCCACTGTCTATAGAAGGAACTCCTACCTCATCCGCCCCACAAATGTAAAAAGCAAGCAATCACAACTTTACTTTAACTTTGACTCCAGACAATCTCAAAAGCTTGGCACATGAAGAAAGCCATCTATTCTTCCAGGAAGAGTCTTCAAATGACAGAGCCTGAAGCTTGCTGATGGGAATCAATGGAGGATGTTTCAACTTGCTCAGATACATTAAACCTCATTTTAGTGGGGTGTATAAATACACCCACTAATGAGCCTGGATATAAAAATTTGACCCAGTGTGATTGAAAAAAAAATAATACATCTGCAGTAATTCAAAGTAACGCGTTAAGATTGCCTGTTGTATTATCATTCTGCCCTGAAAGAAATAACCAATAAATCAACAAAAGCACAAACTTAATTTGAAATGTATGCCTATAGAGAGTGGAAGCTTACATCTATCTGTTTGTGTAAATAACACCTAAATTAAAATAATGCATTACGCCAAAGTAAAGAGAAAGAGGAAAGAGAAAGAGGAAGTGCTTAAAGACAGCAAACAGGTTTGCATTTCCAAGTCTCACACATCTCGTTTTAGCTCTGCAGCTCCCAAATCAGGCACGTGTAGCACTCACCAAAACCAAAGCACAACATGACATGCCCATTCAAACAATGGCCTCTCAAAATGTGCAAAAATCCAGAGCAATGCAAAAGTAAACAGAAGACTGGACCAAAAGCAGTTCATTATGATCTAAACTTTGACCAGCAGAGGGTGGAAGATCAGCAGCTGGGAGGTTACACAACTTTTATGGTGGACACCTGTGCGATTGTTAGTGGTGTGCTAATTGAAATAAGCAATAAAAGGACAGACTACAGTTCAGAGTGGCTCAAACACTGGCAGCAAAGCAGCAATGCATTAAGAAGTCGCACATGCAGAGCAAAGAAGTGACAGCATTGGGATGAGTTTTTAGTGACCAATAATTCCCTTTTCTGGATTCAGGATCGTGGTTTGACTTATAAATTGTATCCGCAAGGCTTTCTGGGGAAAAAAAGCCGTACGTTCTCCATAAATTCATACTCTTACGGTTATTGTTTTTGTCACGTCCTAAATGGATCTTCAGATGTTCCTAAAAAGCCATCCCAGAGAGTCACTGATGTCAAGCAGCCGAACTGCCTCGAGTCTTACATTTAGTCAACGGTTGCTTGTGATTCACGAAGCATAAAAACCAAAGAAAATAACATAGGGACAAACACAATTGGAAAATAATGTATAATAATAATAATTTTCTTGGATACAAGCCATTATTAGTTAGACATCATTTTTATTTCTGAGAAAATACTGCATTATGGTTTAAGTCTATCAGACTGTATGAAAACAGTTCTTAATTTTTTAAATAAACAAGCAAGTCAAGTTCTTGTTCAAGTTCAAAAGTTGTAAAATCTATTTGCGGAAAATATCAGCACTCGGTTTGGATCCAAGTAAATAAGGAAGGATAATGTAGAGAAACCGGAGAAAGGTTATATCTTCTGAGATCTTTAAAAAAATTACCAGAGTTGCTTTGTAATTACCAAGAGATGCAGTTGAAACCAGATATTTGAATACATTAAAAAGAAGTGAAGGAAACTGAACAAAATGTGTATATTTTAACCACAAAAAAGGTCAACAATGGCCAGACATTTACTGACACATAAAATCAAGGTCTACACAAGAAGCTATTTAGCTTTATAATAAAACAACATTTACAAAGATTTATCCATGAAACTGTTTTCCACTTTAAAGTTATGTTTTTTAACATAAAACCTGTATTGTTAACATTGTTTAATGCAAGGTTTTAATAAATCAGATTACATTCATTTCACACCTTAATACATAAATGAAACTCATGTATCGCCTATAATTGCCATGAGACATTAAAAGCCAGCATTACTAATCTAATGTAACACCAGACGACGTCAAAACATTCACCACATCCATGCAAAATAAGAAACTGCAATTAATGATCATGCAAACGCACATTTATGGACAAACACGACAACTATCGTTATAATGGATTTTAATCCGCTGTTAATGCCACTGCTTTTGGTGAGGACATGTAGTTTAGATACGCCAATCCTGAGCAAACATAACGAGGCACGGGTTACAGCACAGCTGATTACTACACCGAAGATGATTGCTATGCGCTCTAAGATGCTGCTTGTTAATTCAACGGCAGAGGTAAAAACAAAAGTTGGTCGCAGCTTCAGTGGACAGCTTGTGATATTTTCTGCTTCTGTGCCGGCCGTACCATTACTGTCAATGCAAAAGCTGAAGTCAGTGAAGCCAACATGACACCAGAGCATTAGCTTGACGCAATCCTGAAAAGAACTGCCACCTTCAGGGAACAGGACCCCCCCACCCCCCACTCCAAAAAAAAAGAAAAATCTCCTATACCTCTGAAAAGACACTTGTGAAATTTCACTTATTTGTTATCTTGCCTGGCTAGCACAGGGAAAAACTTTGATATAGCTGTCATCTTACAGAGGACATGAATAAGGAATTAGCTATGTGTATAATACTGTCCTGCGGTTCCTCTGTAGCTTGGCGGGCATCCGGTGTAAAAACTTTGCCAAGTCTGTGTGCAAGCTGGAATGACTTGCTGTGACGGCCCCTGAATGAGGGAGCAGCCAAAATGACTCACTTACAACACGGTACCATCATCACTTTTAAGTCTCCCTGAATAATTGATTTCTCAGGATTTCTCGGAACATGACCCGCCAACCGACACACTCAGCTGTTGGTTAGCTGAGTTTCATAAATGCTTCTTGTTTGGATTTATATGACTTTTCCACACAGCCAGGCCGCTTCTAAGACCTTTAGCCTTTGTGTTAGCTACCACATCTCCACAATATGTAAGTGATGCTGAGCTTCTAGTGCGGAAAATTCATTCGGCATTCATGGCGCCTTGCAAAAATATTCATACCCCCTTGAAAGTTTTCACATTTTGTCCCGCTACATTAAAAAAAAAAAAAAAACATGCCTATTTTCATTCTATCTTGATTTTATGTTACAGATCACCACAAGGTTATGAATAATGGTGAGGTACAATGATGTATGGTTTTCAAAAACGCTTTATAGGTAAAATCTGAAAAGTGTGGAGTGTAACTGTGATCAACCCCTTTAATCTGATGCACCTAAACAGTCAGCTTTTCGGTAAATTGAGACCACCTGTGCCATTTCTGAAAGAAAGCCTTTACAAGTCCAGTTAGCCATGTGGCGGACAGAGCAACATTGAATTAATACTGCGGTCAAATGAGACCAAAATGAAACTTTTTTCCAATACGTACAAAACACCACGGCAGAGGGAAAACTGATACAACACTTTTCCCCTGAACACACCCTCCCTACAGTAAAAGGCATGGTTGTTTTTTTTGTTTGTTTGTTTTTCCCAGCAGGGACAGGAAAGCAAGTTTCAGTTGATGGGAAGATAGAAGGAGATAGAGGCTGCAAATGGTTTGGAACGGGTTGAGCTTCTCCTTCCAGTAGAACGGCCCTGAACTTACACCCAGAGCTACTGTGGACAGGTTTAGATGCAACACATCATCAAGTCTAGATCTAAATCCTATGTAGAATCCCTGGCAAGATCTGAACATGTATGTTCATAGACAATTTCTGTCCAATCTGCATCCTCTGTGTGTCGGTCCAACAGGCCAAACAACAAAAAAATCCCCACAAAATACTCTGAAGAGTGTGACTGCAATGTGACAAAATGTGAAAAAACTTTTAAGGGTTGTGAATATTTGTTGCAAGCCACTGTATCTCACATCAACACAGTTCAAACAGTGGCCATTAAAAAGTGGCTGATGCTGTTGTGTGTATGTGTTTGGTTATTTCCATTGGCTGTCCTGACTTGTTGGCAATGTTTATGTGCCTTAGCGAGTATTTTCTTCGTTTACTTCAATAATCGGCTACAGAAAACCAACGTTTCAGGACATGGAGAGGTGACAAATGCCGAACATGAGCATGTTTTACTGAAACTACTTGTGTGACCATTAGATACACACAAAAGGCAGTAGTGAGTAGAGGAGAAAGTTTCTATGAGCACCGAATCTGTAAATGTTCCCATCTTCCCTCTCATGGCTGTACTTTGTCAGTAAATGAGCAGCGGATGCTTCAAACTCTCTTGCAGGTAACCGATTTATGCAGACCGTGTTTTTCTAAACTGGCTTCCACTCTACAGCTGCAGTGCTTAGACTGTGGGCAGTGTTCAGACAACCTTGAGGCTGGGGGCGTTGGCCTGAGCTCCTGTTCGGGTCTGGCAGGCCTTCCTTAACGGAAGCACCCTGGTAAAAGAAGACAGATGGAAGAAAGAAATGAAAAGACACGGATGAGTCAGTTGTGAAACCGTGTAGGATCATAAAAGCATCTTATTCAATCAGGCTTTATGTAATAATGGGTCTTTATGTGTTATTTTCGTTTGCAGAGCCGCAAGATTTATATACAGTATTGCTCAAAGTGTTAGCTGTGTGTTTGACGAATCATTATAGCTCAAATTCTTATATAGCTTTTGCAGCCTTACACTGGCAACACCGCAATGAAAATGTTTATGAAATCTGTCGTTAGTCTACAGTAAGTGAGCAAAAGGGAATAGTAGGTTATTAAAAGATATTTTCTGCATTTCTTTGAAAACCAATTCAGCAAGAACACAATAGTTCAGCGGATTCAGCGGAATCACTGAACTATTATTTAGTTTTATGTCCAATGTTCCTGAGAACTGCTTCACACCAGCGTTACATAAAGTTGGCCCATTCCTTTACATTTCTTGGTTTTTGATGCCACTACACAGGTTTTCTATTTGATTATGGCACAGGAAGTTAGCTGGCCACTGCAAAACCTCAGCCTTGTTGGTCTGTAGCCAAGGTGCTGCTCGCCTACTGGTGTGTTTGGGTCGCTGTCTTACTGTAACACCCATTTCAAGGCCACTTACACATTAATATAAGTGCACCTGAGCTTTTTGAGAATTTTGATGTATTTAAACTGGTCCTTGATGTTTGTTATACCTATAAGAAATAAGCCCAGATTACAGTATTATACTTGGGGTGCCATGCTTTGCAGTGTATAATGGCTTGAATTCATGTTTTTGGGGGTCATTTGACAAACTGTCTACACCCAAAGCAACCTCGCTTTTTTATCTGGCCATTAAATGTTTTACTCTTTCTCTTTAGGAAAGTCGATGTGTAGCAAATTGTAATCTCTGCAGCGCATAGCTTTTTTAAACAACGGATATTTTGTGGGGCTTCTAGTACTTGGCATTGCATCGTTGTCTTATAATTGTTACGGTACTTAAAGGTCTCTGCAGACCCTCGTTGATCACTCTGGAGCTGCTCATTGCCTGAGCCGTTGCCATCTTGGCAATTCTGTAATCCATTTGAATGCTAGATTTCCATTTTTCCTTCAGGTGTTTCTGTTTTCGTTTCAATGTTAATGCATTTGAGATTATTTTAGCTAAGCAGTCCCTCTCCTCCAATCAACTGTCTAATCAAAGTAGGTTGTTCTTCTTAACAATGTCTAGAAACCCATTTTTACACAGATTTGGGCCTTAAAGCCGCATTTAGAGCTTCCTTCATTCTTAATAATGAGACACTTATTTTTTTTCTCTCTGAATGAATAACCACACTGATTATACTCCACATCACTATTCATTTTAAAACATCCCTTCAAATTAGGAATTAAATTACTCAGAATCAGCAGCATTCATGTCTTGGCTGTGGGTTCTGTAGTTTCTATATTACTCTACTACACCCACCAACTTAATAATCATGTAGAAATATAAATTCACCCAACAACAGTGATTTATCTGGTTAGTGATGCTGTTATCAGCACAGCTGAATGTTCCGTGACAGATTTACCACTCAGGTTAAAGCACAATTCAGTCACCTGTTGGGGCTGCATGGTTGTTGGCTTCTGGCCTTGAGGAGAGCGGGCAGGGGAGCGGGAGGCACTGGAGGACCTGGCAGTCAGAGCTTGGTTCATCTTAGCCAGCACCACCTCAGAAATAAGCATGCGATCCTCGGCCTGGTGATCACCAACCAGCTGCATAGAGGAGCCCACAACCTGGACAACATGACACAGTGTTATTGATTCAGATCAATTAAATTTTATTTATATAGCGCCGATTCATGAAACATGTCATCTCAAGGCACTTTACAAAGTCAAATTCAATAAAACTATACAGATTGGTGAAAAAGCTTCCAATCTAAGGAAACGCAGTAGATTGCATCAAGTCTTTACAAGCAGCGTTCACTCCTCATGAAAGAGCGTAGAGCCACAGTGAGAGTCGTCTGCATTGTCAATGGCTTTGTAGCAATCCCTCATACTGAGCATGCATGTAGGCGACAGTGGAGAGGAAAACTCCCCTTTAACAGGGAGGAAAACCTCCAGCAGAACCAGGCTCAGTGTGAACGGTCATCAGCCTCGACTGACTGGAGGTTAGAGAAGACAGAGCAGAGACACAACAAGAGAGACAAAAAAAGCACAGAAGCACACATTGATCCAGGAATCTTTTCTACGTTATATGGTAATAGTGGGTGATCTGTCTTCCCTCGCTGATGTCACTAACTAACAGAACGCCAGACCAGGTGTACCTACTATGAAGAAATAAAAATAACAGAGACGAAGGATGAAATAACAACAAGCAATGCAGACAAGCAGAATCTCTCAATAGGGTTGTGTAACTTTCCCAGATCCCCAAAAATACCATCATTCACTTCAAGAACATGAGCATGTTTTACTGAGACACTTCATGTGCTGTTGTAATGTAAGGATCGATTACCGTATTTTTTCCTACCGCTACATACATTTTCAACAAGTTGTTTATTTTTTTTAACGAACAAAGAATATAACTCTTTGCAGGACAGTGAGCAAAATCTCAATAACCTTTCATCGTTATCGTTTCCAAGTTGTCGCAGAGGAAACTGGACATGCGAAACCTCCCGCTGGCTCTTCTGCAAATGTAAAAAGCAACAAAGTCCCTGTAGGAAGCAGGACATGAAAGATGAATGGAGTTAAGAGTTGACCCAGGAGGCTGGAGTTCAAGCCTTGCCGCTGGTGACCTACATGCAGCCCCAGTTTGTCCTTGGGAAAGAGTTTGGGACAGAGGGGGGATGTGGAGAGAGCGGAAGAAGGAGAGCCACACTGTAAATAACCATTTTGTTTTTTCCGACTAAAACGACTTAATTCCTGAACATATAATGTTTCATCTTTAATTATAACAGGCATTATTCTTTAAAGTGTGATTATGAACATTTAGAAATATTCCTCAAATACCAGAAGATATTGGTGATAGTGCCTTCCATGATACACTTTTATCCTTCCCCTCATGCTTTTAGACTTTACAATAAAGCAGTGATTTTACACAGGTGTCCAGATCTCTTAACTTAACTGATCCCATGTGGCTCATCCAAATACTTTTATCCTTCTCAAGCGTTAATCTTCAAAACTTTGCCCAGGGAGTTTTCAGCTTCTATTCCAAAAACATGCGGTTCTAGAAAGCTGTCTGCTTTAACAGTCTACCACGTTCACTTTAAAATGTAAGACATTCATTAATAGAACTTTTTTGAAACAAATTGTATCTACAGTTTTGCTTTCAGGGTACAGTTTAGTCTAAATATTTGTAGCTAACAACCATAATGATGACTCAGCATTTTCCATGGACGAGCAGCAGGACGTCTCCAAACCACTATGATAATTGCCAAAAAGCATTCAGGCAGAGCCGCCTCCTCTGAGCACTTTAGTAAGAGTCTTATCACGCTGCTTTCTCAGCTGCATATTGCAAACCTAATGGCTCAGTCCTGTTGGGTTTTTAAGTCCCAAAAGCATCTCAGTTCAACATCAGATTAATTTAATTGCTAATTTCTGAGGTTCTGATGTTTAAAACTGCCAACATTTGTTTTTAATTCTTCCATTATTTGGTTATACAATGCTTTGCAAAAAATATTTCCAGCCTTTGACACATTTTTTGTGCACATTTTTGCCTTGCAATGCTTTTGCATGCATCATTATAAAGTGGAAAGAAAGAGTCAATGATTTTATTGCTTTGTAGCAAATGCAAATCTAAAAAGCGTAACGTGAATATGTACCATGCTCCCCTGAGTGAATACTTTGTAGAACCGGCTCCTGCTGTGATTGTAATTAATAGCTGGAAGTCTTTTGAGGTAAACGACATCTCAAGCAGCTTTAAACATCTAAAGATGGAACGTTTTAACCCACTTTATTTTCAAAATGGTCAGGCTCAGACGGGATTGTGAACATCAGATTTAAAGTCTTCACACAGTTTATCAGTTTAGGTCTGGAATATGACCGGTCCATTCTAACACATGGGTATGCTTTGATCTGACCCATTGCATTACAGCTCCAGTTGAAGGTTTAGGGGTTTCATCCTGCTTAAAGGGGAACCTGAAGGTTCCCCTCCAGGTTTTCTTCCAGGATTGCCCTGTGTTGAGCTCATTCATCTTCCCCCAGTCTCTGCTGAAGAAACGCGCCGCACTTCTTCCACATTTTTGCTGTATATAAACAGGAAGTCTGTCTTTCAGCAATAGCTGTTTTTTTGTTACTCCTCTATAACAGGAAAACATTTTTAAAGTAACATTTTGTCCATCAGCAGATTCTCCTGCCTGAGCTGAGGATCTTTGCAGCTCCTCCAGAGTTAGAATGGACCTCCTGGCTGCTTAATGCTCATCTTGCCCACATTGCCAGTTTATGTGCATGGCCATGTCTTGGTTGTGGCATTCTCCGTTTTAGAATAATGGATTGAACAATGCTTTGTCAGATGTTCAGAATTTAGGGTTTTGTTATTTTTTTAACCTAATCCTGCTTGAAACTTCTCTAACACTTAATATTTGACCTGTCTGCCGTGTTCAGAGATGTCTACTTAGTATCAGTACATCTATTACTCAAGTAGAGGATACTAGGGTTTAAAAATACCCCTTTAGAAGTAGAAGTATCAACTCAAACCATTTACTCAAGTGAAAGTATAAAAGTACCAGATATAAAACTACTTAAAGTAATAAAGTAGAAGTACCCCCCCCCCCCCCTTTACTATAATTGTATAGTATAATGTTAATATTAAACAAATTGCCATTGGTTGTTTCACCTTCATATATGTCCATTGAAAACAAACCATTTAGTACAATGCAAATATATTAAAGGTACATATAGGTGCAATAATGAGCAACATGAGTTTCAGAATATCGGATGTCTGGTTGCCTATAAGTATTGGTACAAAAAGTCAAACTTTAGAGGCATTTTATCAATAACCTTTTACTTGTTATTTTTGGAATGTAAATGAACATCTAAGTGTAGCTGCAGGAACTGATGAGGGCAACAGATGTAAGATAACACAACTGGACATGAAAATGAGTGTATTATCTTATAACAACTACCCTTGCATGGTTGTCTGTATACAGTAGACAGTGTTGTCATAATGAATGGTTAATCCTAGCGGTTAACCAAAAAATGAAAAAAAAATTACAATTAGGAAAAAGCAATATTTTTCTTCTACGTTGTGTTCTTTTTCTTAAGTTTTGTTGGGGTGTTTGGCAAACAACTTGCTGCAAGTACTGCCTCCAACCACAATCAAAATAACTCTGTTCTGGTAGTGCTAATTATCTGAATATTTTTTTGTTTTTTATTGACAAGCCATAATGAAAATAATCTGAAATAAAAGTATTGAGACTATTTTCAAAATGTAAGGAGTAGAAGTAAAAAGTGGGCTAAAAAAATAATTACTCCACTAAAGTATAAATAACCAAAATTTCCACTTAAGTAAGATAACGGAGTCTTTTTACTTAGCTACTCGACACCTCTGGCTGTGTCCCTTGGTCTTCATGATTCTGTTTGTTCACTAATGTTCTTAAACGAACCTCTGAGGCCTTCACAGAACACCTGAATTTATACTGAGAATAAACTGCAGACTCTTTACCAACTAAGATTTCCTTCAACTGCATAGCTTTGTGTTTCCGAGTTACATGGAAACCCTGATTCTGCAGGATGGTTATACATCAGAGTTTTAGTTGCCTCAAGGTGGCAACATGAACCTTGAGAACCTTCAGAGCAGACAACTGTATACAATAACCATAAGCCATTATTTCTCCTCCATCACTTCTTTGTCTTTGTTTTCCAAACCTTTATCTGTCTCAGTGGTTCTCTGTCTGGCCCTTAAACCTTCAGATTGTTGTTCAGGCGTACCATCAGATGCTTTCCATGTGCACATTATGCCCTTAATGACACAAAAAGTTACAAAAAGTACTTGCATAAATGTTATCCTCAACTTTCCTATTTTTATTTAGCACTGACGCCCAGGGTTTGGCAGTTTAGACAGTTTCCACATGGAGATGTTTCCACTAAATGGCCTGTTTTTATGAAAGCTGTTATTAGACTGGAGCCCCTTTTGTTTATAAAAACTGTGGTCACGGCAAGACTATGAAAAATCAGAGCAACATACTAAGAAACTGCATAAAAAAGCAGGGCGAGTAATGCAGACAGAGCAGTTTGTGGAGAAAGACGGACAAATAAAACCAATTCTGGAATACATGGGTCATACAAAAATATCCGTTTATTTAATAAAACAAATTAATATTGTGTGTTCTGGTTAGGCTCAATGAAGCAGACAATGTAAGGCTGGAGCTGAGATTAAGACTACCAGACTACTGTTGAATGATAAGATGAGAACCACAACAGCAGTGCATAAAGGTTTGTTTTGTAACACTATTCCGGTAAAGTATTGTTAAAATGTTGCTTCCAAAGAACAGGTGGGAATGAATGCAAACTTTATTTGTCGGCTTAAAGCTTTGTGGGTGGCTTTAAACATGTACGCTTATTTAAAAGATTTATTCTCACCTCTGTAATGTAGTCATTCCCATCCTTGCCACAGATGGCTTTGACGGCACAGATATCCAGGCCTCCAAAGATCTCTGAGCAGGTGTCAACCCACAGTTTATACCTACCACAAATAAGAAATCTGTTAGCTACTAAAAGAACCCTTGGTCTGGCCCTCATGCTAATATTAATGTCTGTTTTCGGCAACCCCCCCCCCCCCAAAAAAAAAAGAAAAAATGTTGCACATTGTCTCAATAATAACATTGGTTTGTTCATTGATTTAGCTCAAAATGCCAGTGCAGCAATTTCTATAGAAGGGACTCACTCCAATACTAAACCTTGTACATGTGTTGGTGAAGATTGTCAGTCATCCAGCTCATGATCAATCCAAAAAAAGGTTAAAAAAATAAAACAACTGGACTTCTATTCTGAAGCTTAAGACGTTTTGCTTCCCAAGTGAAAACCTTGTACAAACTTTGTACAGTTCCTCTCTTGCTTCAGGCTAATTTTGCTGTCTGGAAGACTAAATACAATCAAACTAAAGTCAAATAAAGTCAATATTCACCCAGAGGTTAATGACACTGTACTAATTGGGCTAATCTACCTTTTTGCAACATAGTCAGATTCACTAAGTTCCTTTAGTCCTTCCAGAAAAGCACAAATGGCAGATAGTTTTAAATAATTTTAAATGTTAATACAGTACAAAATAAGTATTGAATCCTCTTAATTTCATTGTGACTCGTCAATGTTCTGGAAAGTTGACAATTAGCCAAACGTTGCTTGCTCAATTGGAAGCCATAAAAGAGAGAGAGAGAAAAAAACTTGTGAATCAACATGTTTTAAAAGGAGTATGAATCCTCAGTTCCAGGAGAGTGGCTAGATATTTATTTGGGGGCAACAAATCACATTAAGAACCAAGATCAAACCAAGTTACTCTAAATTTCTGTTTACTGTCGCCAGTCTAGTGAATGCCTCCAAGGGTTTTCCAAAGCCTGATGGGCGTCACTGCGCTAAACCACAGGGCTTAGCTGTCAAGTTTGTGTTGGTGGCCACTGGCTCCCAGGTCCTTCTTTCTAGCACTACTGCTAATATGAATACATTAATTCTAGAAGAAGTAAAGTGATGCATCAGAAATATGAAGCGGACTCCAAACATTTGTGCTTTTTCTTTCAGGAGTGACCTGGTTTGAAGCTAAATGAATCCCCTGCTTCTGTGCAGTAGGACTGACTGTGACGTAACACAAGCGGAGCAACATGTGGTACACCCAGGCCAGCTGGAGCGTCACTAATGCACAAGCACTGCTCACTTATCAGTCATGGCTACTTGTTCCAACATGGCAGATCCGGTGTTGCTTTTCCAGTTACCAGAGATAGATGTTCGCCTGCAAAGGAAATTGGGTGTGAAATTAGTATTGACACAAGGCTTCGATTTTGGAAATTTCAATATAGTTAATTAATGTCAAACTGCAGCGGAGAGTTAGAAAACAGAGCGGCTTGCGTTATCTGTTGTTTTTTTTACACAATAGCATAATTTTACTGTAGGCTTTCAATTTTGTTTGCTACATTGCTCTCTCAGAAAAGATCGCAGAGTTCTTTGGATTGCCCTGAATACAGAGCTGCAGAGGTCAGGCAGAACTGTGCAAACACCTTAACAAAGCGACAAACTCACATGTAAGCTTTGTAGTCAGTTCCAATTTTCTGGACCCTGATGTCGTACTTGGCGTCTACAAATGGCTCTGTGGTACAGTAGGTCTGAGTGATGGCCACCACACTCGCAATGTCCTGGAAATCACTCACATTATCCACCTTTACCTGCAGGAAAATAATATGATGTATAAAAAGTTTTTTTTTTTTTTTTTTTTTTTTACAGTTTACAAGCTACTTTCATGCAAACTGTCATCAAAAATTCCAAACACCCACATAATAAAAACGGATTTAAATAAAATGTGTATTAGTTAATATATGTGACGTTTAACTGAACATTGTAAATGTAATGTTTAATAATTATGAAATTCATAGTAAATTAATAGATATTTTGTCATTGTTGACAAATCTTACTTAAACAGTCTCCACAGAATATATCCATATATATTAACGCAGGCTTAAATTAATTGTTAAATACTTCTATTCAAGGTGTTATAATTACTTAAATATATTAAGCATAGGTAGAAAGAATCTTCATAAAAAATCTGTATTCCAAGCTCTCCTGGTTCAGGTAATACTTCAGAAGCATTGATTAATAAGGGGGAAAAACAACTTAGAAAAGCTACTAATAGTGTTTTTTCTGTTTTTTAATTTTTTTATTTGATACAGAAATTTTAAGCCAATCTAAATATGACAAAACTGAGGTTTCAGGTTAAGCGGCTAATCAGAAAAGATGAGCAATTGAATTGATAAAAAGCTTTAGAAAATTTAATGAAACAGAAAATAGCATTGGATAAATCAATATATCGGATGAAAAGGCAAGATTCTCTGAGGATAAAGGCGCTAGGAGGATGGACAAGAAGAAATCAATTGAGCGAGAATAAAGTAAAGAAGAAAGAAAAGATGCTAAAGTATCAGAGAGTACAACATAAAATCCAACCTATGTAGTTTTTTTTGCTTTATTTTAAACATTCTGTCTTTAACCTCATCCCTGCTCATTCTCTTCCTGTTTTGACTGTAGTTAGGAAAGTATAATTCTGAGAACTCCTAACCTTTCCTGTGTTTCTGGCGGTTTAAAAACAAATCACGCATCACTGCACAATGAAAGAGTCAACATTCCAGTACCTTTCCCATTCCAGAGTGGGCGTGTCCGATCTTTACCACTACCGGGAAACTTGGTGTTGTAATCTGAAATATAACGGAAGAAGCAATGGATGAGTAATACTGAGTGACAGAGAAGGACAAGTGTTTATTTTTTCCAAGCAAACAGTGGAAAGTTATGCAAGAAACCGAGCTGTTATGGTCTGTGAATCGTTGGAAAAGGTGCCTATAAGGGTGTCATGCATTCAGACTGTGCCTTACAGTAAATACCCTTTAAACAAAACCATTTTCGTCTAAAGTCAAGGTCCAAGCAGTAGCCATTAATATAAGTAATGATCATGTGATCATGTCAAGCTGCAAAAGAAGAAAATAGATTTAGTCTAACAGGATTTAGAAATCAATCCTGCTTCCTATCAGTGCTAGGTCACATCAGCTAGTTTAGTCTTATTAAACAGACTATAAAATGGTTTCTCATTAACAAGGTAACAGCAGAAGCTGCTCATGGTGGGTAAAAACAAAGAGCTTTCTCAAGAACTCTCAAGAAAAATATTAGCAAAACAGTTGCTTCAGAAAAGACCGGAAGTTAGCAGGTAAAGATTTTTCCCTAATGAAAACAATAACTAATGCACTCAACCCCAAAGGCCACTATGTCAACTATGTGCACACAGCTCCACTGTTGAAGAAAAAGCTGCTGAAGCTCATTTGAGGTTTACTACAGCACATTTGAATAACCCAATGAAACACTTGAAGAATATGATCTTCTCAGATGAATTGAATTCTCTGGAGGCCATTGCAAACACCTTTCTTGGAGTAGGAATGACCCTACACGTCAATCCAAGAACACCATGGCAGCAGGGAAGTCTGGAGGTGGGAACAACATGGTCTGAGGCTGTTTTTTTAGCATTATATTGGGAAACTTCACATGATTGAATAAAGAATAAACTCATATGACTAGTTCCTCTACTGCTGACACCTTGACGTTATCATTACCAACAAAGGCTTCTCTACTAGGTGTTTGATGCATTTCAGTAAAATGTTCTTATTATTTTCCACACTATTCCACTTTATTAAACATAAGTCATTAATTAATTTCTTTAATGTTTTTAGAATAGGTGGATTACTTGGAATATTTCATGTCATTAAGCCCATTAGAAACCATTTACTCAGAAAAATCTGACATTTTCAATACTTATTTTCCTCTTGGTAAATGCACTGCAATTAGAAATATACACCTTTTCTGTGTTTTTTATAAGATGGCGAATAGGTCATACTGAATACACATAACATAATTCAGAAAAATATATTCATATAACATATGTTCTAAATATTTATTATCAGTACAGACAAAATGTATTTTCAGAGAATGACAATAGTTATTACCGTATTTTTCAGACCATAAGTTTGCCTTATAGTCCAAAAAATACGGTAGATGCAACAAGTAAAAACTGGTCTTAATAAAAAAAAGATTTTCCCAAATAATCTTCTGTAGAAAACAGTTATCTTTATATACCTGAAAGCAACACTTGGGATTTTAAAGGTTAAGAAATGCTGTTTGTTCATAATTTAATTTAGACGAAATTTTAACAAGTATGCCCCTGTAAGACTGTCTGGAGGAGATGACGAGCTTCAAAAGAGGGCAAAAGAAGAAGCTAAAGGATGCCAGCATTTTTTCCTGCATTTCAGGAGGCTGTGCCTAAATTGTTGGGCGCATAAGAGGTTCCCTGTGTGCGACCCTCTCAACATTCAAGGCCAGAGTGTGAGGGGATTGGGCTATTGTGAGCTTCTCTGTGTGTTGTCTGCAGAGAGGGGGAGCGCGAAGGAAGAGAAAAGAGAGCAGCAGTAGCCTTCAACTCGAGTTATTTGCTGAGGCTTGAATTCAGAGGTGCACTTTAAACTTATGAAAACATTTCTATCCACTCCTGCCTCCCAGCTCTCCAGAGCTCCTCTTATCTCTTCGACCCCCCTGTCTTATCCGCCACGCATCCACTCTCCCGACTGTTGGCCTGACCTGCTTCCCAGGGAACTCAACGGGGCAAGAAGAGGCTGCAGAGCATTCATCAAGTGGAGGAAGAGTGAGAGGTAGCCAGAGCCATCATGGCCGTGTCCCAGGAAAGGAGTGCGTTTCTGGGGCTGGCGGTGCTTCTTTTGCTTGGTGCGGGCTTGGAGGAAGTTGTGGAGGGATGCAGCTGCCACCCATCACACCCACAGCAACTATTCTGCAGCGCTGAGATTGGTGAGTTATTGACTAGTTGACTAAAGAATAAAAAACTTTATATTTGAAAACATAAAACCTTAGAGATTAAATTAACAGCAGAAAGCAGAAAGACATTGTATTTTTTAACTGAGGGATGGATCTTTTTTTGTCTTTAACTTTTTTTTCTAATTGATTTGAAGAGGGAGCAAAGGCCAAATCTATAGATTACACCAAGTCTTGTGTTAAGTAATAAGCCTAAACAGTGTCTGTCATATTTTACCTTCTGCTAAATAAAATATAACCTTGCTGACAGGGACCTTTTAAAGAGTATGTGAAAATAACCGAAGGGTTAAGTAAAAGAACGATGTGGTGTCCAGTGTGACATTTTTGCATTTTATTTCTCTGAATCTCGTAAAAACAACCCTAAAACTGAACCATTAGAATAAACGAGGCCGACTTTCTATCTGTCTCTCAGTCCAGTTTCACCCCCACTATTTTTTCCTACTCTAAGCTTAAGCCAAAACCAACACTCTGCTTTGAATTTGAGTACTTGGCTCAAGAGTGTGGAAGGCTTGAGTATGTGCTTCTGTCAAAGGTTAAACTCCAACAGGGGGGAGAAAACAAGCAGATAAAAGGAAAGATAAAAGAAAGAACAATCTTTCTCAGTCTCGAGTTCTAATTTCTCTTTGATCCCCATCAGGTTTAGAGGGCAAGCTTTTTCAAAAGTGCTCATAAAATTTAAAGCAATGAAAAGGTCTGCTAAGTAAATAAAAATCTGGGTAAGTGATATGTGACGGAGCATTTGGGATAATATTTCTGCGTGTGATAGCATGTTGCACATCAGTTTTGCCATTTATGGTTGAGATGAAGGTCCGCAAAGTGCATTTACTCTAAATTGAAAAGGATGAAGTTGTCAGGCAGGCTTGCCACTGATAAAGAAGAATCCAAAGAAGCAGAACTGATTCAGAATGCCGCTCGACAGACAGCCAGGTCTTTAGTACAGGAGTTTCAGATCAAGTTTTATGATTAAGTGTCCATTTAGTGTGACAAAAACTTTAAAGCAATTAGATAAATTTAATTTTTAAATACTTTTGAAATATGTGTAATTCATCAAAACCTAACTAATGTTTGAAGCAAGCAATGAAACATGCTAGAAATCCCTTAAAACCAACAGTCTGGTAATGGCTATCCTACTATGGCAGTTTAACTGTAGCCATAATTATAGGTTAAGGCAAGAAACCCCATCTAATATTAGACGCAATGTGGCACAAAGACTAAATAAGTAGAAAGTGAATAAGATGAGTAAAAAATAAATAAGTTAATACAGTTTTAAAAATATAGACTACTTATGTAGAATATAGTTACTTATGTACGGCTATTTTGCTTTTGACTTTTGTAACTACATTGTTTTAATTGCCATTATTCAGCCTAGATTTTCTACTTTATTTGTCCATGTAGATTCCTTCTCTCTTAAATCAAGACAGTTTCTTTATAAATTTTAATTGTGAACTTCATGTTTATTGCTAAAGGTCTTTTTTAATCTTCCTACACTGCACAACTTATGCTGTTTGAGTTGTGTGAATTTGGATATGTAAATGACGTCGTCCCTGAGTTGAGCCTGCTCTCATTGTAGATTAGGCTTTTGCAAATCTGTTGTTAATATAAAACGAATTCCAGCTGTTGGAGGTTGCAGGTTCCACACTTTATGTATACTGCACATGAGCATTACTGCTAGAAAACTGATGAAACTGCAGCTGTGAAAATACTGCTTAATGTCATACTGCACTATGCAAATGCTCTGTCTGTACTGACGAAAGTTTCACTAACCATGGCATCTCAAGAGGCTGAAACTAATCGTGAAATCAATGCCTTGATCTACTTCCTGATCTGTCTTGTTAATAACTATCTGACTATTTAAAGGTACCCAAGTCGAATTGGACTTGCATCTCCTAATGTAGCTGATCCTTAAATATTTAAAATAATAATATAACATATGACAGCACAGTAAGACTAACATACAGTAGAACGCTGTGATCCACACACTCGATCCCAATATACACTGTGAGACAGCTGCTTCAATGTACGTATTGATAAATAGAAGTTGTATAGCACTATGTGTCCCACTGGATTAATTAAATAATGTCAGAATAGCTAATAACTAATAAATAATTTGCACATCTACTTTCACTTTGTGTTATATATATATATATATATATATATATATATATATATATATATATATATATATATATATATATATATATATATATATATATATGATTCATGTACAATTGGGTATTTGACTTAGAGCTATTTGGAGACCTCCAACTTTCCTACTTTCCAACTTAAGGTATTTGTTTGCTGTACTTCGGAATTCAGAACAGCTTTTCAACAAACTTATGCAAGAGTGAAGATATGTCAGTGCCTGAAGATCTTTTCATCCTCAGTGACACAAGAAAGACAGAGCACACTAACCACCAAAAGTATTGGCCAGAATGGCTGCCTCATTGTAGCAACTAGACAATCAACAATCCCTTGAAGCAGCAGCAAGAGTTTGCCATAGCTAAACTTAAAAAATAAATAAGTATAAATTCAGTTTCAGCATTTGCTTGCATCTTTGCCCATTAATAACTGTTGTTAGTGTGTGTAAATTTCCACAGGGATTTACACCCTTTTTACTTGCTGGGCTAATAATACTCTATGCAAACTCTTGATTTTTTTTTTCAGGTTAGTCCTGTAACATTTTTTTCTTTTTCCAGATTAGTCCTCCTTTAACATGCCAATCTTTTTTGTTGTTGTCTTTTGTTCAAGCCGCTTAATATTGACCTGTAAATCATTTAAGTATGAAAGGCATCTAAACTGTTACCTGCGAGTAGCGGACAGCTTGGCAAACAAGAAACCTGTCATCTGATTTAAAGAAAGTGTTTCTTTAATACTGAGGGCAAACCTAAAGGGAATTTTCAAAGACTACTCTGTAAAGGAAAAGCATTTAAATTGATCTAAAAAAGCACGATAAGAACAATGTTTGCCCTTAATATAAATTTAAAATCTTACATGAACTCCTGGAAGAGTTATCAACGAAAAACATGTTCCGTCAGAACGCAACCGACAAAAAAAATCCCAAAAGCAAAGGGTCAGACTGACCTCGGGATCCTTTGTTTTGGTGCCAGTTTAAGCTTGGGTTTGTTTTGGTTTTAAACGTATGAATCCCTCGCTGAATAAACAGTTAGTCCCTTTTCAGGTAGGAAAACAACTTTCTGGAATCATGAATAACCAAGTCCTAATATCCCTCGAGCATTTGGACTGAAACGTCTCATTCCCTGGTGTCTGTGGTCACGCCGTGCTTGTTGTTTTCGAAGCACAGGCTGGTGGTGCCCTTAAGTTGACCTGACAGTGCTGTCAGAGGCGACGAGCTTGGTGAATAAAGCTGTACATCTGAGTAATATCCCAATGTGTGCACAAACCCTGGATGTTTCCCTGGTCAGTGTTTGTCTGTTTGACATTATGTGTTTGTGTGTGTTTGCTGGACTGAGGCCAGTCCATGCCAACACAGCCTACTCCATCGCTCTCTTTCTTACCCTCTCACTCCCCTCCTCATTTCCATGTCTATAGGCTCCGTCCGATGGTCTGCATACTAACAATATCAGTGTGAAAGCCCGCTGACAGTCCAGCTTTGTGAGCATGACAAGGGTACCGATTCATCTGGGAGGGGGAAGTTACTTACTACATCAGTTCTCATGGTACAAGTTTGCAATATTTCTCTTTGGTGATGTAGCTCTGTAAGCAGATGAACAGGTTCTCAAACTTTGCAGATGTTGTCTGTTTTTCTAAGTGGACAGCACAGCTGCAGCAACCATAGTGGGTATCCAAACTCAGGCAGGTGGAAGATGCTGTTGTTGACGGAAATACTTTCTGAAAACCTCGTTGAGGAAAATAATTTTAGCTGGAGATAACTAATTTGGATGCTTTTGGTGTTTATCTAGAAAAATTTAATTAAGAATATGTAATCTTTCTATATTATGAATATAAAAACAAAAAAGAAAACCAAATTAGGTTGTTATAGTATGAAGAGAAAACGAGAAAAAGGCTACATCTAGTTGCATTATACAGATCACATGTAATAGTTTAAGTCAGGTGTCTTACAACTGTAACCGGACATTTACATACTCTGTAAAAAACAAAAAACATAATATTTGTATCGCTCACTGTCTGACATTGAATCAGAGAGAGATTTTGCCCTTTAGGTTAATTATAACTGCCAACATTATTTCTGTTATTACTACAATGTTATTACATTATTTCTGAATATGAAAATAAAGAGTGAGCATGTTTAGAGATGATGACATCGTGGCTTTTTAAGGCTCAGATGGAGGCACGCCTGTGGATGTATTTCAAGGAAACAAGTCGAACACTCTGGTTCCTGTTTGACGTCATGAAAGATCATATCAGGACAGATAGAAAATAGTGTTTATCCATGTCTGGTTGATCTTGTGGTGCCATCTCCAGATGCCTAAAAGTGCCTCGTTCATCTGTTTAAACAATTACATGCCGGCTGTATGCCAGTACAAACAACATAAGAATGTCCAGCCATCCCACTTATCAGGAAAGAGAATGAGTTCTGAGTCAAAGAGATGAAAGTTTTTTTGGTGGGAATCCGCATATCAAAACAGGAGCAAAAGCAAACGACTTAGTGAAGATGCATGGTGACAGCTGAATGAGGGTGTATTCATGATGTTGAAAAACCACTCAGATTCACTCAGAAGCCACAAACAAGTAATAGCTTAAACAGTAGAGTTATTTTTTTGGAGTGGTCATCACAAAGCTATGATCTTAGTCTCATAAAAAACTTGCAGGTAGAGCTGTAAAGGTGTATCTGATCCAGGCAGCCTAAAAAAAACCCAAAACCAAGCTGTTCTATCAGCAGGAATGGGCCTAAATTCCCTGCAAACTACTGGGAGAAGCTTGAAGAATGAAACATAAAATGTAATTTAAATCTTAAAAGGCAGTTATTGTAAGTAGAAGGAAGCATACGTCTGATTTATGAAAGTGATGAAAATGTTCCACTGCTTTTCTCTTTCTTTCTTTTAATATTTAGCAAACAGGAAAAACTCTACAAATTCTAACTGAACTGTAACAGGAAACACACCTGTAATATTTGACAATAAGAAACAAGGTAATGAGTGTTTTTATTACAGTTACCTATTGCAGTCTGCAAGTTGAATTAATTGTTTAACGCTTTTAACTAATTATGTCGACGTAGCTCAAGTTGGGCAGAGTTACCTGTTACATGATGGCACCAACATAGGCAATAATAATTTTTTTCTAACGAGGCTCAACTCAAACAGTAGAAATGACAGTGTCACTTCTGGTAAAAGGGTGCACTTTATTCACACAAGTAAAAAAAAAATGTCTAAACTGTAATCCCAAAACTTTACCTTGTGGCTTTTCAAAGTCAGAACAGTACCAACCTGTTTCAGTCTTAACCAAAGACAAGGTGACATTGTTTAAAAATACAACAACAACTAAAAGGCTATACCACTGTATGTAGTCTTCAGGGAAGATCTTTTTCAAAATGTTCACTAAACTCCAAGAATGAAATCAACAACTCCAGACTATCTGCTTTTCATGCTTTATTATTGTTTTACTTTTCGAAACCAAATTCTTTTGAGTCAAGTTTGAATTTTCAGTTCTGTAAAAGCTATATTCTGATTTTTTAACCTGAACTGTGTCATTATATATACAGATATTTTGAACATGTGCTGGTTTATATAAAACAAAAAACAAGCTAGTTTTGTTTATATGATGCCAGGGGGCATTTCTGTTTCTATCTTGCTTTGTGAGACATGTGAAAAAGAAAAAAATTATGGAAAAAAAATAAGCAAGAAACCATTTATGAGGTATAATATGTTGGGCTCTGCTGAAAGTATTTTTAAAACATAGACCCATGGAAAATTTGTCAGTCCTACTATGCCATGTTGTTCTAAAATAAAATATTGTGTATAAAATGCTTGTTGGTAGTTCCTGGTTAGCGTTTGTAATGTGAGGTATTGGAGACTATTAGATCTCTGTCCAATAAAAGACAAAAACTTGTCTGTCTTTCCAAAAATATATTTCTTGTTCGTACAACAGCTTCGTAAAATGCGTCTAAGACTGTATTGCTCGGCTAAATGTCACCACAACATATCTCAGGTTGATGTTTTTAAAGCTGTGCGTACATCAAAGCTAGGCAAAACAGACTAGATATTTGACATTTGCTGCAAAGGCAACATGTCTGAAGCAGCTGTATGTGACTGGGCACTCAGATTAAACCCTTAGGCGTTTGTCCGCCTTTCTATCCGCCGTGGTGTTCAGCAAACAAACACGAAGACTGAGCTCGGCCTGAGCTAATTTCACAGAACAGCCTGAGCTCCTCCTCCTCTTAGCGGCACAAAAAAACCGTGGCGTAGTTATGTGATGACCCAAAAGGAAAACCAAGTGGGTGGTTTGCTAAGCCGTGTGTGTGAGGTTCACTCTGCCTCTCCCACTCCCTAATGCTTTCATGGCGTTACTCGACCCATTTCTGGCTCTTCTCTCCCTTTTACCAGTTCGAGACCGGGCAGCAGCACACTTTTTTTTTTTATTTTACTAAACAAGATTTGTACTTTTTTTCCAGGGAATTGCAAACTCACTTAAATATATTCAACTACAGTCAATTAAGGTTGTTGCATACATTTTTTTGTGTGTGTGTCAAATATATTCATTTTAAAATACTTTCCTCTTCTCCAACTTGTCCTTGCACCAGTTTTTTTTTTTTTTACATATATATTTTGCCTACAGTGATCAGGTTTTGGTAACCAAGCGGAAGCTATTATACACAGATGAACTGCATGTTAATCTAGAGATGGCCTGAAAGACTAGTGCAAAAAAATGAAAAAAGAAATAAATAAAATCAAGAGAAGATTAGATAGTTGCAGAAAGACTAAAGTTATGAGTTTATTCTCAACAGAATAAGTCAGAAGCAGTTTTATTTAAATGCAGAAAGATGTTATTTGTGTTACAAACTGCAGATAGAGAGCAATATACTAATAGTAACATGTCCAGTATGGATTTAAAGTAGCTCCCTGTCCAGCAAAAAATAGGTTATTGCACTGCTGAGCCTTGATCTTGTCAATAAAAGATGATTGGAAGATGGCTGGTGCTGGGAGGAGTTTACCACAAACTCATGAGGTTTTAGTTTGAACTGGAGAGGGATACCAATGGCTATAATTTGTCGGGTGAGAACAGTTGATCTGCAGCAATAGATATTAAGGTTTCGCTCTGAAAATTGTATACTGAATAATGAAATGCGTGCATACAGTATTAGCGTGTGTGGAGTTAGCGAGGAGGACAGAGCGACCACGGAGCTACTTGTTATTCCATGAGGGTTTTGAATTTCCTCCCAGAGGACAAGAGTGACACATCCTGTATCACTACTGAGAGGCTGCGACACTGTCAGTGTGGGGAGGAAGAAGAGTGACACACAAAATGAGAGCAAAGGAGGTATGGGAGGGACACAGATCTGCTTATGTATCCATCAATCCATCCGTGTGAATAAAAAAAGGACCAATCAAGGACAGTTTTCATGTAAATCACACCTATCCTGATGTTCACATTTATTTTCCTGCCTAATTCATCTGAAACCTTCTTCCTGTTTGCATTTTTTGTCTTCCGTCTTCCTAACAGTGATAAGGGCAAAGATCTCCGGAGAGAAGATCGTGTCGCCTAGCAACAGCTCCTCACCTTACATGAAGATGATCCAGTATGAAATCAAAATGATCAAGGTTAGCTCTGTGGACGTCACCATCAGCTGCTGATGGTGGGGACCCACGTGCCTTTACCGTGAATACGGCTGCTGTGTATGTAAATGTCAGCAGGAGTCTGGGATTGTATGTCTGGAAAAGTAAATAAAACACGAGTGATGCCACGAACAATAGT
Organism: Fundulus heteroclitus; assembly: GCF_011125445.2. Lineage (NCBI taxonomy): Eukaryota > Metazoa > Chordata > Actinopteri > Cyprinodontiformes > Fundulidae > Fundulus > Fundulus heteroclitus. The sequence goes on along the minus strand of NC_046380.1, from coordinate 16,809,224 downwards.
AGCTCAGACCTCATACATTTCTAATGGTGCAGCATCATTTATTTAATTTTCCATCTTCTTGCATCCTTCATTTAGCTGGGTTTGAAAAGTGACTGCAATAGCATAAGTTTTTCACACTTTATGTCACTGGTAGGTATTTTCCAGTCTGCAGTGACAAAATGTTTGATGATCCAAACATTTTGGGTGATAAAAATTCAAAAGCCACTCGATTTAACATTTTCCATTCTCTTCCCTATTCTCAGGGGATACTTTCAGCTTTTCTCACACAAGAAGAAGCTCTCCTAAAGACTCCTATAGAGAGTATATACAGTATGAAAATACAGTTTTTCCCAATTTTGTAAATTAAAAGCCCTACTATCTACAGTCCTCTTCATACAACATGACATAAATTCATACATTTTAAGTCCTTGAACCAAAGTTTTAGCAATCATATTTGAATTTTCTGTGGTGGTTGATATTATCCGAACCTGGTAGTGTCAACATTTGGGAGTAAGATTGATTTGTAATTAAATTGCTCTCTATTTTCTCTCTATTTTCTCATCATAAATGCCTTCAGTCCTTACAACTACTATAAATATAATCAATATTTTAAATATTCACAATAGCGTACTGAATTTTAAACCCCTTAAATATATGTGCAAAGTCATTATCCTACCCCGTATATGTAATTTAGAAAAACTTTACGTGACAAACATCATTATATACAGCAAACAATAAAACAAGAAATTCTGAAAGGTTTTTAACACCAGTGAATGAACGATGAATGAAGAAAAACTAAATAAAAATAATCTAATTGTAGTGGTAGTGTATTCAAAAGACCAACAAAAAAACGTCCAGAGACTATAATAGGTGCAAATTGTTTTATATGAAGCTGCACAAATCTTGACCTCCCGGGTTATTATTATTATTATTGCCATAATTGTGAGTTTTATCATGTTTAATCATTTCATATTCTTATTTCTTCTCACATTTACACGAAGAATTAGAAAACCTTCTCTTCTATTCTGTGTGTCCAGATGTTCAAAGGTTTTGACAGAGCCAAGGACATCCAGTATGTGTACACTCCCGTCTTCTCCTCACTCTGTGGAGTCAAGCTGGACTCCAACAATAAAGCAGGGTATCTGCTCTCAGGTATAGTCTGCAACTACTCTTTTATTATCACACCTGCAATGAAATAATCTGGCACAGGCACATCAGTGTTTGTCTATTCTAACGGAAACAGGAAGTTGGGGAAAAGTTGCAAAATATTATAGTCAAAGACACACTGATCAGGTTTTAAATGGCCATTACAGTTTTACAGTTTTATTTTAGACCAGATCTGTTTATTCAAATTAAAGGAACATATCACGCAGTAAGCTTTATTACAATTGAGTAATTACAGCCCCCGACTCCCCCGCTCCCACCTATTGAGATTTCTGTAGAGAGGTGTTAAAAAGCCTCATAATAATTGTTGCCATGGATACTTGGTGCCGCCATGAAATGTTTTGTCTAGAAATATTATCAGATTTTTACTATGCTCAAAACAATGACTAAATTGGTCACCAATTTGATCACTGGATGATTGCCTGGTGAATCAATTATAACCTAGGTAATTTGAAAAAAAAGAAAAACAGCCTATGATAATAATTGGAATACATTTCTGTTACCTGCCGTTTATATTAATTTAACCAAACTAAAAATAAAAAAAATAAATAAATAAACTGAGGATACAGCAGCTTCGTGATTTTCTTTTACTTTCTTAACAGGGAAGCAACAAAGCGTCTTTGATTACATCCATAACAAAACCATGGCGGCCTAATTACTCAAATGGATGTGTAAAAGCTTTGACATATAAAGACTGCAATTAGCGTTTTTGTTTACTGCGATAACACTGTTATGAGCTCCAGCAGACTGTCGGATTAATCGCTGGTCATGGAATGTATCTAATCAGGAAGCATGTGGAGCGACGGACGGATTTCTATTGGCCAGTGTGACCTAGTGGAGACATGGGACAACTTATCGCTGTCACAAAAAAAGAACCTCAACTACAGATACCAGATGGGCTGTGAATGCAGAGTGAGTTTACTCCACCCGTGCTTTTTATTTGAACTGGCTTCTAAAAGTCTGCATATCTCCTGATCTTTTGCACATATTGCCACATTAACCACAAACTTCAATGTATTTTATTAGCATTTTATGCATGCTCATGCTGATGACAAGGAAAGAAAATGATAAATGGATTTCAGCATATCTTTTAAACAGACTTCTGGAAAGTGTTGTGTGATGCCCCTTTAGTTTTATATATCTGATTAAAATCCGATGCAACCTATTGAATTTGTGACCTAGATCTAATATATATATATATATATATATATATATATATATATATATATATATATATATATATATATATATGACAAAAATTATTTCCCCTGGGATCATTAAAGTAAGTGTGATTCTGATATCTATCTATCTATCTATCTATCTATCTATCTATCTATCTATCTATCTATCTATCTATCTATCTATCTATCTATCTATCTATCTATCTATCTATCTATCTAACCATAAGAAATCTGTTTTACAGTTTGCCATAAGCAATGCAAAATAGTCTTGGTGTCTACATAATCTTTGCTACATAAAAGGGTGCAAAGCAACTGGTTTTGCTATAGAGATATTGAATATCCAGCTGTTTCTTCTCTACTGCCTGAAATGATCTCCCATTTACATAACACACCAGGAAGACAAGTTCAGTCAGCCCAAATATCTAAATAATGTCCCCTCTCTCATCAGATCAACACATGCTACACGGTGCCATGTGCGTCTACAGGAGAGAACGAGTGCCTGTGGACAGACTGGCTGCTGGATAACAGTCTGAACGGGGAGCAGGCTCGGCAGTATGCCTGCATCCGACGATCAGACACGAGCTGTAGCTGGTATCGGGGTGGGCCACCACCCGAGAAGGACTTCTTGGACATGACTGACCCATGATCTATAACCCTGACTTCAAACACGCTCTAAGAAAAACTCAACCCTGCTTTTGGCGTATTTAGCACCCATTTGGCTTGCAAAGTAGCAACTAAAATGTGTGAAAAATTAGCAAATTTTTCAAAACTACTAGAGTAAAAGTTGCCATTAAGCTACTGTTTGCAACGTTCTGGCAGTCTATCCAGCAACAGGAAGATAGATATTGTGCAAAATGCAGGTTCCTTGAGCATTTCTCTGACTCATTTCACACGTTCCACTTCCCATGTTGTTACCGAGTCAGAACAGCTTCTGAACATCTACGGCAAATTGTTCACTTCTCAGCGCTTTGCCTCATTGTACATTCACTCATTTTACGTAAACCCTATAATTACTTGAGCATTGTACAATAGTTTAACTAGCAATTTAAGTTGAGAATTTACAGAAATATGAACAAAATTGTTTAAGAACACGAAATTAATAGAAGCCTTTCTTGCAACAACATTGCAGAGTCTAATCTTGCACATCTTGACTGCAACATCCTGACATTGCATTCCTCATCTGTAATGCTGGCGAAAATTAAAAAGCCCTGAATATACTGTGCTCTGCAAACATTGTAGGCACTCAAACTCAAACAGGGATACATAAAATGCATTTTTGGAAGGTTTTTAATTTATTGGTATAATTTAAAGTGAAGTAAATAAAAGATAAACAAAAAAAAATAAATAAACAGAAATCCTAAGTGTCTTTCTCCTAATGATCTTTAGAGTAAAGCCATTATGAACCTTTTTGTTTGCTTTTTCTCTCTCTTTATTTGAGGTTGCTCCATATCACGACGTTGGAGCTGAAAATGCAAAATTATAAAGTATACATATTTACGTATGAATGTAAAGTGCCTAAAACCTTTACATTCTGCAGTTTATTTGTTGTCATTTAGTTTGTTGCTGTTACACAGAAATTACATGACACAATTCCTTCAAATTTAAATACTCACCATTTTAATCGCAAAATTGTGAGACTGTAAATATAGTATTAGTATTTAATTAACATTTTCATGCCTAACCATGTGTTTTCTTATAGCATAGAGCTTCTTATCCTTACTAGTTCCCTCGGTGAAGCTCTGTCCTGTTTTTTTCTTGTGCCAAAAACCTAATCCGGTGCTTTGACAACAGCACTGCCACCTGTAGAAGCCAAGCCTTTCCTCATTAGAGGAAATGACATACAGTACAACAGGACAAGGTTCAGTTTTTAGCTACTTGCAACAGTAGATGGACCGCTCGCCTCCATTTTTCAGACATCTGCAGAATCATTAAAGTGTTGTGCATTAAAGACTAAGGACAGCAGTCTGACTGTGCAGATTATAATGCATTATCCTTTGCTGTTGTGAAAAGGGAATTTCACCCTAACTGTTACATTTGTTTTTTGCTTTTGTCACACCAGTTTCAGATTGTCAAATAAATTTTATCGGATGAAGATGACCTGAATAAAAATACAATGCAGTCTTTGAGAAAACCTTTCATTTATTAGGGACAACGGTTACCTAACCAACCTCAAACAATGTTTAAAAGTAATTCACCTCTAAATCTAATGTCTAATTGTGCCAATTTTGGCAACAGAAGCTGTCATCGGGCATTTGTGATGACCATAACTGCTGTGGAGGAATAATGACACCACCTCATTTACAGAATCATTGGAGAGTTTCAGAGGAAGAAGAATTTGACTAGAACTCTTCAAAAACCCTCATGGGTTTGTTGGTGTGCTTTGGATCATTATCCTGGGACATAACCAAAGTACATTCAAGCTTAACACCAGGAACCGATGGCCGGATGATCTCCTTCAGGATTTTCCGAGAGAGCAAAATTCATGGTTCCATCAGTTAAAGCAGGGCTTCCAGGGCCTGAAGCAGCAGAGCCGCCCCCAGTCATCACACAACTACCACCATGTTTACATGTGGGTGTGGTACTCTTTTTTTATAAAATGTGTTAATTTTATGCTTGATGTAACAGAAACCACGCCTTCCAAAATTTCTACATTTGGCTTTTTGTTCCACAGAATAGTTTGCTCAAAAGTCTTGGAAATGTGAGATTGGCCTTTGTGCTTTAACATTTTTTCAGTTAAAAGTGGTTTTGAAAAACTCTTGGCCCCTGGTGAAATTTAAATTTGACAGTTTATCACAGGTATTTTTTTTTTTAATAAGGGACAGATTGTTAGTTTTTTTACAGATAAGACCAGGTTGGTTTGGATAGCTCGCTTCCTTAATAAAGGAAATAATTTGAAAACTAAATTTATCACCGTCTTCTAATTTTTGTATGTGGATCTGAAACATTTACATTTGACGATATTTTTTTACTGCACTGTTTAACTTAGTAAGTCAACTTCAATTGAAAGTCAGAGTCAAGACTAAATGTTTACCTTGAATGGGACATTTTCATTTTAAATATGAGACAATAGTCTAAATATTAACCAATTTAATGATACAGTTAATTTAGTATCACAAAGCCCAAGTTAACAATGCAAAATAATACTTTATGATTTAATGAAGTGTTTAAAAAAAAATTCAGTTTTGTTTTTTACCGAATTTTTTTTTTGGGTTTGTATTTAAATCTCTGTTTCTGTCTACATAAAGTTTTCTATCTTCATGTACCAAAAAAAATGTAAATAAAATGTCTCAGTGGAACGATGCATCACTGCCTCTTTGTCGATTCCCCTCGGGAACAAAAATTTTAAATAGGCCCCATGCAGGACTGAGAGATCACTTTAACTGTAAATAATAGATAAGATAAGATAAGATAAGATAAGATAAGTAATACGATAAGATAAATAATACAGCTGAATATAGGATGAATTGACCTACAAGTAAATTTAGCAAGGGTCAAATGTACTGTGGATGTCCTCTAATGTAGAAAATTACTCATACAGGCTCAAAATGTACATACAGCCCCCAAAAAGATTTGGTTTGACCACAGAAAGCATAATTTCCAATGACTCAGTCAGCCAAAGAGATGTCATAAGATAACACATCTTTGAGGACAGTGTTACTGAAACCTTTGACCACATTTGTTGTCCTACTTCCACTTTGCCCTGTAACTCACTAGAAAAGCTAGTAGATACATTTCTTTCTAAAATTTCAGACATCATTGATTTCATTGCTCCAATTAAAGTGAATATTATCTCTGAGAAGAAAAAAAAAAATATCCATGGAGAAGCGCTCCATCAGTGAGAAGTGAAAAAAGGGAGTGTTGAAAAGCTGAATGCAGGTGCCGAAAGACTAGACTCCAGGTTCACCATGACATCTATAAAGAGAGACTTTACGGATTAAAGGAGCTATAAGTAATACTGGCACCTTGTGGCTCAAATCGTTACAACAACCTGTCAATCACAACAATATAATGTACTTTTTTAAATGGTGTGAAACCCTTCTGAATTTTTACTAATACAGGTTAACAAACTATCCTGTGTATGTGGCATCTGAACTCCACCATGGCCTGCAATGAATTAGCCAACTTTTTTACTGAGAAAATCCTAAAGATTAGAGGATCAGTCTGTACAGCCATATCAAGTTCAGTACCAAAAAAATGTCTCCAACTAGACCTTATTAGGACAAAATGTCCCAATTCAGACAAATAAACTGCAAAAGCTTGGAGGAAATCATTCACCACCTAAGTTCCTCCTCCTGCTGTTTCGATGTTCTGCCCACAGCTTTCTTTTAGAAAGTTTTTCCTGTCATAGCATCTGATTTGACTCAGATAATAAACACTCATATAATAAACACGTTAGTTGTATTCCCCCAGCCCTTAAAAACAGCAATTATTAAACCACCGTTTGTTAATATTTGGACAAACTACTACTGCTGAAATACAGGCCCATCTCAAATCTCCCTTCAATCAATACATTTATTGGAAAAACAAACTGTGTTTCAACAATTAAATACCTTCTTAGCAATGACCAGCTGCTTTGATGTTTTCCAGTTAGGTTTCCATGTTCACCACAGTACATAGACTCAAAGTGTTCAATGACATCCATATAAATATAAACTGTGGAAGAACCACAGTGCTGGTATTGTTGGACCGTAATGCAGTTTTCAACACTGTTGATCGCTCCATTCTGTTACAGCGCCTGGAAAACTGGGTTGGCTTTTCTGGTACACCACTTGACTGGTTTAAATCCTACGTGAGAGACAGGGACTTTTTTGTATCAGTAGGTAACTTTACATCAGAGACCACAAAAATCACCTGCGGGGTTCCCCAGGGGTCCATCTTCGGTCCCCTCCTATTGAATATCTAAATTTTCCCTCGAGCTCAGATCATAAAAACAACATAATTTTCCATAACTATGCAGACGACACACAGCTCTACATCACCATGTCACCAGGAGACTATGAACCCATTCAAGCACTGGTTAAATGCTTAGAAGACAGCATGGGTAGTTCTAGACAGGGGCCAACAGGGGCCAGTGCCCCTTTAGAACTGATCCGGGCCCCTTTTATGGCTTTTGTACTGAAGACACTATAGTAAATTGTTTTCTAATCATGATATAAACTGGCACAGAAACTGTGACTGATTGTTCCCTTGGACCAGATTTATTGTTTACCTTTACAGTTTTACTTTAACAATCATTTAAAAATTACGGCATTGCACCAGAGCTGTGATTGTCTCCAACTCACTTAATGTATTAAGCAATAAAATATTGCCATTTTTTTGTTTCATTCTTTTGTTATGTGCCCCCATGAAATAACACTGTCCCCACCCTGGTCCCCTGCTAAATTTGGTCTTGAACCGCCACTGATGCATGGATGTGCCGAAATTTTCTTCAGCTGAATAAAAACAGAACTGAGATAATTTTTGGACCAAAGGAGGTGCGATCAAGAGTTAGTACACAGCTTCATTTTCGTCAGCTATTAACGACTGCCTTTGACTGCTCTATTCAAACTGTTAACTGAAACATCATTAGATTAAGTTTGTAGTCCAACTTTTAATGACCTGCCTCTATTATGCCACTGCAATGCACTTTTTTTCCCTCATGTTCTGTTCATGTACAGCACTTTGAAATATGCTGTTGCTAAAATGCGGCATACAAGTAAACTTGCCTTGTCTTGCTCCAAGATACATCCAGTCTCAACTGAACTTTTCACCTGCCCTCATGAAATATGTTTACCAAAGAAGCATTTCATGGTGGGCTGATGTAAGAATTGAGCAGTTTTGGTCAAGATAACCCAAAGAACATTTGGAGGAGCCTTTCAAACAGCAGAACACTGAAGTGACTCTTAAGCATGGTGGTGGTGGTACCATGCTGGAAAGATGTTTAGCAACCATTTGTGCCGTTCATTACCAAAGGTAGGTGGGATGAAGAAGAACGAGTACCACTTGAAATTTTTTAACTCCACCTCAAAACAAAAGCTTGATAGTTGAAATTAAAGACACCAAAACTAGGTATTGAAATAGTAAACTTAAAGTCAAGTTAAAATCTGTGTTAAGGCTGAGTTCTTGCAAAGAAACGGAACAGTTAAAAAAAAAACATCTACAGATTCAGATGGCAAAAAGATTGGTCCAATATTCAGCCTGAAAAAGGATAGGAGCTTGTTGATGGCAACAGAATATTTATTGTCAAGGTGTAGTTCCCTCAGCGAGATAAGTAAAATATTAGTGACGTACATCATTGAAGCTGCTTGATGTATGATAATTTCACTTCAGTAGTTTAAAGACACCATCAAAAGCTCAAATTTCCCATGACATGCCCATAAAGAGTGCAAGTGAACTTTTCTCTGGAACTGATCTTTTTAGGTCATCAGTGGCCACAGTGTTGCTTGCAAATGTTTTGGTGGTTTAGTCCTGCTGCAGATGGACTGATAACCCACAACACACAGCTTAAACTAGAAAAAACTTAACCATGTCTCTATAGTTGGGGTAGAAGGTCTGATTGATGAGAGGGAACTTATCCGAACCCAACCGCTTCTGGTTGTTGATGAGCTGGGAAAACTGGAGAACATGGAGAGAAACAGAAAAAAGTGAAAATGCTGAACTTTTTATTTCATTTACTTTTCCCACTGGTCCACTGTGGACATTTAGAATGTGGTTGCGAATGAAAAGCAAATGTAATCTTCACATCTCTAAAAACTCATCTAGATAAAAAAAAATATTTAACTTGTTCTGCAGAGGTCACTTACAGCCCAGGGTTTGTCACACAGGTTGTAAATGGAGTCCAGAGAGTTGACCGAGGGGACGCCTGCATACTGAAGACCAATGATCAAGTTCCTAAAATCTTCATTCTGGGCCATGCTGAAGGCGTGTTGGCGCACCAAAACAAAGTCAGGCCTGAATGACCTGGAACAGGGAAATAAAGAGAGATTAAAATCTAGCATACTAAAATATTTATTGGCGATATATACCATTATATTATACTATAACCACTAGGCCTTGGTACTACCTAATAATTTTACATCACCCTTTTGAGTCTGTTTTGCCTTTTATGAGACTTTGGCTAATAATTACAAGTCTCCATGTTTGTTTGGACATCTATAATTATGGCCTTACAGTTCAGTCTGAAGGTTATTTTGGTATTAGGCCTCAAGCTTGGGGGAAAAGGCAGAATAGCAGGAAGCTGTTAAACCCTCCCACACATTTTGTCCTGTTGGGTAACCTCATCACCAGAAGGTGAAACTAGGCTGTCGGTGAAATGTGTCATTGAGGTGGCCAGCTGCAGCTCTAGCAGTTAGAAGAACTGCAGGAAAATGTGATGAGGGAGCAAGGGATGCATAATCCTTAACATACTAAACGGTAAACGGCAGACACTAAAAGGTTCTGTAATTTTATGCATTTATGGATAATTTGACTACTTCCTTGTGCCGTTTAAAATGAGCAAAGTCATCGGGAGCAAATTAAGCGTAGAAAACCTCAGCAGTATAGCCAGAACAGCACGTCTGGAGCAGCAGGTAAAGGTCAGTCATAATATTCACTGCAGTTCAGCTCAGGGGAAGGCTGACGATGATGGGCAATGACTCCTGTTGTTCTTCCTTTTGTCTCTGCGTGTGAGTGAGAAAGTGAGGGAATGTGAGCTACAGCGCATTGAAGCACACACAGAGGTGAGAAATGACTCTGACATCACAAGAAATGGAGAGCCGTGTTGTAACAAAGCGCCAGAGAGGAACGACTCTGCAACCATGTCAGCAGAACTGGATTTTCTGCAGAAAGAACATAATTACTACAATTTAGCTAAGCTGACGGAGAAGGACAGGTCGCACTGTCACGTTGAGCTGAGCTTTTCATGTTGCCCCAGTGGTAAATTACTCTCTTGTATTGCCCTGCATGAAAAGTGTGTTCTTTTCGAATGCTTCAGGGTTTTTCCTGCACAAGTGAAAAATGTTTATCACTTCGATTAAAGGCCTGCTTCTTTGAAAAACAATGCTGTAAAGGTGTGCCTAACTTCAGTATTTTAGTGTTTTTCCCACCTGTTTGTAACAAAACAGTTTAAAGATTAAACCAGCAAAAATGGCCACATGAGGTCTACTTTATACTATAACTAGATGGATGGATGGACAGATGGATAGAGGAGCTCCATATTCAACAAATTACAATGCTTTGTGGGTTCTGACACATACGAGGACTCCTAACAAAACTCATGTCATTCAATTTTTACCACTAAACTACGTTTTTAGGCTCGTCTCAATCAAAAACAGTAGTAGTTTAGTAACTGACAACAGGCTTTTTTCCCTGAAAGCTTGTGCCGCCCCAAGGGTATGCCACTCTGGGAAGTGAGCCGTTTTGCCCATGTTGAAACTATCACTGTGCATTCAAACATTTTACTCATAAAATATTTTATAATGACACGTTTTTTTTTTAATCAGTAGAAAATAGCAAATTCAATCATGATGATGTAACATACACCCATCAGGCATAACATTATGACCAGTATGACAGGTTTGGAGCTATTCAAGCCCATATGCAGCACATTATGATGCCTTGACAAGCTAAATTTTTTAAATAATTTGTTTAAAAGATATTGAAAATATATATTTTATCTTTATTTGTCATTGCAACACACATTCCAATAAATCTTGTCCTCTGCATTTAACCGACTGAACAATGCCAGAGGAGCATTCTGGGGCTAAGGATCTTGCTCATGGACCCAGAGTGGCATTCTGTGGGATTCGTACCCAGAACTACTTTGCAGCCTCTCCAGGATGCAAGTGCCCTGCTCTCTCACCACGAGGCCACCACACCCCTCTCAAATTAGCTTGTCTGTTAGATCATGTTGCTACCCACAAGCATCAATGAGACAAGGCTGCCCAGACCCGTGTCACTGATTGGATCTCATAAAACCTACTAAAATCCTTGGACATAACCCTTCTTTGTTGTTTCTTATACTTCTAATTTATGGACAAAATGTAGTCTTTGTGCTTAAAGTATCCCGTACATTAACTGATGCCATGATGGTTAGTGATATTATGTTCACCTTGCCAGTAGTTGCAATGTCCAGGGAGTCTGGAAAATATTTCACTAAAATAAACTCCTGATGGATGGCCAATATGATTGTCCGTTCAGCGCCAGCGAGTCTGTGTAATTTGACCTGGCTGAGCAGATGGACAGTAACCATGCATGCATGCACCGCAGGATCTGTAAATGCTTCAAGAGTACTGCTGGCACAAAATCAGCAAGAGTCCAACTGCAGACAGAGCTCTCAAACTGTGTATGACTCCTACAATGACTGTCTTCCACTTCCTGAAGATAAGGTTATTCAAAATCGCATATTTATTTTAAAACAATAATAATAACAACAATCTTTTGATCCATTTTTTTTAAATTCTTGCCAAAAAAGAGAAAAAAGAAAGAAAGAAAGAAAGAAAGAAAGAAAGAAAGAAAGAAAGAAAGAAAGAGAAAAGGATAAGAACAGACAAAGGAAAGTTGTAGATTGTGTAGTGACATGCTCTGGGACGTGATGGAGGTTACTAAGCAACTTGCAGTCTCTGAGCAGTTAGCAAATCACTGCTGAGACTTCAAATCGATGGACACAGTGCAATTACTGAGACTAATGCAGATAGTTAGGAACGTCAGGGTCTAAAAGCACAGCACTGTAGTCAGAAACGAAGGGCCAACATTTGTGCTGGAACCTTAATGACTGTCTGCAGAGCAAACAGTCCAGCTCCGGAGGTCTGGGAGGAGCTTTGAACAGATATCATGAAGCAATCAAGCTGCCATGTGCACATGACCTTCAGGATGATACGTGTAAATTACTATTTCTTTATGAAGAAAAGCTTGCATGCCTCTCTATCTGCTAAGAGCCCCACCTCCCACCCCCCGATAGAGCAGAGCAACAAGAAAGAGCTGCTGATTGCCAGACTGAAGGTGCCGTCTTCATTTCCTGTTGCTTGTGTTTGTTGCTGTGCTGTGGGCGTCGGAGTCTTGGTGAAATGCTGCCAGTCTTTAGACTGAACACTTGTGTTGAGTCACTGGGGGTTTGTGGTATGTGTGAGTGTGTGTGTTATTGTCTGTTTTACGGTAAGTTCATATGTTTGTAGGCAGATCGACTGCGCTAGGCTGTGGGTACTGCCTTTGGTCATGGCTTTCAGTAAACAAGTCACTTTATTACTTTCGAATGTATTGAGGGGGGTTTCTGTTTTCTGCTTTCACAGAAAAAGGAAGCCTCTGGATCATTAGTCATTATTGCAGAAGCAGACAAAACATTTTACTTATATTTTGGACAAAAAGAACAATGTTGCATTGAAATTTGATAGAAAAACTATTATTCCAAAAGGCTCTGTAGCTTTGTTTTGAGGAGAAAATCAGACAAATCCAAACCTGTTTGGATCCTAAAACACTTTTTGTTGCAAAGGTTTCATGTTATTAAATCATATTTCCAGAACAAAGAGTTCACTTTTCTAATATATAGATTACAATGTATACAATATTTAACTTCAGCAAATTTAGTCAGATGCTCTCTTTTCTACAGTAATGGGCAAAATATTCATTAAAGTTTATTTTTAAACCGTTACCATAACGGAGGCAAACAATAGACATCTTTTCAGCGTTCTTCCATGTTTTGTTTTTTTTGGAGTTCTTTAAAAAATATTTATTGCACTTAACCTGCTTTTATTCTTAAATTATAGTCTTTAATTTAGCATTTACAGTTCCTTGCAAGTATTTATACACTTTTCCACATTTCCTCATATTGCAACCAGAAAGTGAAGTCTGGGGTTAATTCGTATAAAGTCTTCTTTACTCTGAGGCAACAAAATAAAACACGGTGCAACCATCTGCCTGCAAAAGTCATTTGATGGAGTCCATCTATCTAAAGTTTGGAAAAGGTTTAAAGCAAACATATCACTAGAAATGACAGCCCGGTCGAGGGCGGCATCAATCAACTCTAGGGGAGCTGTGGAAATCCATGACTCAGGTTGGAGAATCTGCATATATGAATATTATTTATGCTCTTCACTATCTTGGTTTTATTGGATAAAGTTGCAAGAAGAAAGCCATTGCTGAAAGAAGTCAGACACTTGCAGCATGGAGTGCTATGTGTAGTGAAAAACTAACAATGCACGTCACCTTAGAATATACTCTGAGGGATTTACTTTATTCAGGGGGTATGAAGAAGCAGGTCAAAATTGGTGATAAGATGGAGGGAGTTAAATGCAGGGTAATTAGAGGCTGAAAAGAGCTGACACTGGGACAGAGGCCCATCTTTCGGCAAGACAATGAGCCTAAACATTCATCCAGAGCTATAATGTAATCGTTTAGCGACAAGCTTTGCAAAGGGAGAGACTTACAAATTGATGCCTGTGGCTGTCCTTGCAGTCTAAACGAGGTTGAGTTTTTGCAAAGAAGAACGGCGAAAAATCTCAACCTCCAGATTATGAAATATTTATCCCTGCAAATATTCAGGGGTCTGAAAACATACACGTGTTACACTTTTTAGATTTTCACTTTTTCACAAAAAACACAATTATGTGCAATTGAGAGTTGGTCTACCACTGATGTCACTGGTTGTACATCAAAACGTAGAAAAAAAAGAAGTTTGAGAGGTTTGTATACTTTTGCGGGGTGATAAATGTCAGAGCTTTTGATTTATTTTTATTTTTTTTATTATTTGTAGGTCTTGTCCACAAGGGTCAGTTTGGCTTTAAAAAGACAGGTGCAGTTCAAGTTTGAGATTCGCTCAGCATTTGACCAACAACTTGGCTAATCAGTACGTGCTTTGGCGTGTAGATGAGATGTGTGGAGCTGACCTGACGACCCTGGTGCCGCCCCTGATGACCTGCATGTCAACGTTGCAGGTTCCATTTGAATGAGCCACAAGGTTAATCTCCGAAAACTCAGCCTGCATGGAGGGAGACAAAAAAAACACAGGGCAGTTTAAACTTTACAACGTGATGATAAATCAGACCCTGCTTTACATGAATAAAAGGTGTCTTCTTTGCTCAATATCTGCATTGCTATAGATGAACAGATCCTCTGAAAATACACGAATCAGAAAACCACTTTAATTTACTCAGAGTTTCAAGATTAGTGTGTTTAGCCATAAACATTGATGATGTTAAAGTTACTCTAAAACTAATATGACTACGTGCTGTTTATCATCTGAACTAAGGGTTTGCACTGAAATCAAATCAATGAATCACTTTTTCATTTTCACAAACTCTTTAGACATGCCAGTACGCAGCAATGAATAAAAACACCCGGCTACTGTTTTGCCGTGGCTTATTTATTTGCATAGTCTTGATTTGCTTCATTGCAGACATAAACCATGCCGCTTCTCTAGAAAATAACGCACGTCGCTGCTCTTTGGTGTGGTTGGAGAGACAACGAGGAATTCTCTGTGACTCATAGCCGCCGACTCCTGTCTGGTCCGATGCGCGTTTCATTGTTGTGGTGAGACTTGAGGTTTACAATAAGATCTATTAGGTGTGAAACGGTTTACTGTGAATCGACTGAAAATAGTCATACGACATTCAAGCAACCAAAATGCGTCATGAAATGGTTTCCTGGTTAGTTGGCTAAACCACTATGAAACCAAAACATTATATTGGGGAGGCTTGAAACAGATACCTTGAGCAAATATGTAACCAACCAGAGGATGAAGAGATTTTTAGTGGTTTTTATTGGACGTACAGGTGATTTTCAAAAGTGTAGTCACAGATTTAAACATGACTACTTAAAGCACAAAGGTTTTCTTCATTTAGATACTTTAGAGAATCGTGTGGAAACAGCTCTATGCTAGGCGAGTTTTTTTGTTTCTAAATATTATATCTTGTCAAACATAACACTAATTGTCTAATTGTCACAAACATAACAATTATTGCCAAAAAGCCTAGACACTTTTATCTGTGAAAGACTTGAAGCCTCCAGCAAAATAAGTGGGGAGCTGCTGGAGCTGAAGCTCCCTGTGGTGAATGAAGGGCAGAGCAACTCAACAAAATCTTTTCACAATCAGCAGCAAAAAAACATCAGATAATTGTTTTATAAGAGGACCGGATCCAGCAAAATGATCCTTAACCATATAGAGGAGGAGATGAACAAGGAAAAAAATAACACAGCTGAAACTGATGTTGTGTTGAATGTGCTGGGATGTTGGAATGATGATCTCAGCATATTGTAGTTGTAACTCAGAAATACAGTCAGATTTCCTAGTTCTTATGGCACTACTGGTAACAATACAGGATGATAACAGCCTGTTTGTCTCCATACATGACACAGATATGTTAAGAAATATAGTTTGTACAGAATTGCGTCAATTAGATTTGAGAAGGGCTAAGAAATAGTTCCTTCCTGCATTTTGATCACATTTTATGTTCATGCCACCTGCATCAGATGCTAAACTCAGGCCTGCTTGACATATTACAACTTTTTCAGTCGAAATTTCTACTCACTTGGATCTGATGTGCTGTTTCCGACTGGAAATTTTGAATATCTAAGTTTTGAGTGCAAATATTACTTTAAACATCACTTGATGAGTTGTGACAGATTTCTAGCCAGCTGAAAAACCCTGTACAATGATGAAGATTTTGCTTTTTAAAGGGACAGTGTGTAACTAATTTGGCTTTTATTTAGCAAAAATCAAGTATTGCTTTTATAAACATGGCCAATTCGAATAACGTCACATCAAAAACAAAGGTTTTCTCATAATTTAGGATTAAAAGTGTTCTCATAATTTAGGATTAGTAGTTTATGAATACATAGGTGTTGCTGCACCCACTGGGAGGCACAATGTTGCGTCGCTATTTCTGATTTCAGAAGCTGAAAAGGGACAAACTTGTCAGCCATATGCATTCTCCCTATCTGTTTCTTATATGTGGACATGCTGTCGTTGGAGGTCAAGTATACACAAGCAAAGACGACCGTAGATCATTCTATTTGGCATTCTATAAGACACACTTAAAATCCTTAAATCTTCTCAAAAATGTATGGTGCGCCTTGTAATCCGGTGTGCCTTATATATGATTAAAGTTGTGCTTACTGGCCGATTTTATGTAGTATAACGTGCGTGGGAGCCTGCTGGAAAAGAAACGAATGTAGTTGCTCAGCTAGCTAATCACACATTTTACCATCTGTTCCGCCTCTTCGTCCCACTGGCAGAAAGTGTTAGTCGTTTGTTAGTCTCCCTCTCCCTCTCAGGGAGCTTTTGGGAGGCAGAGGGACTTCAGCTGGCCGGTTCACTGTCTGTGGTGCACAGCGAGACCTGCTCTCCGTACTCGTGTTTATAGTCGCTTTTTTAGAACCCAAATAAGCAACTGCACATTCAGAAACGAGCCCAAAAAAAAAACGTAACTCACAGATTTTACAAGCCACTTTAGAAAAAACAAGTAGAGACTTGTCAACAGTGCGAAAAAAAACATTTCTCACCATGACCGTACCTATTAGCAGTAGCCATTACATGTTAGCATTGTCACATTTATGCTTCCGTAGTAATTACGCGCTTAACGGCGAGGTCACTTGCAAGTCATTTAGCGCACCACTAGATGGTGTGTAAGTGTGAAAATCTTACACACTGGGGCTTTAAAGCTTTTTTGTGGTGTAACCTGGTCTGCATTGGTCAGAGCCAATCAGTGAGAGGCACGTAGTGAAAAGCAAAGAGATCCACCAGACAAGGAACTGGGGCTCAAACTGTTGAATAAGCCAATACTGGCTCTGATTTTTTTTTTTTTAAAAGGTGTCAGAATATACAATGTATTGCTATTTGTTGCATGTATGGCTGGTGTGTGTCTATCTCACTCAAATACTTGACAGAGGGTGAAAAGTAATAAGAAACAAATTTGGTGCAGTATCAATTGTGTCAAAATCACGTGGATCCCCTAAAGCTGTTGACAAAACCTCAGCTTCTTCATGTTTTTGATCATAAGCTAAAATACAACAAAATACTTACTTTATACTTACTATAGATCCCTGAAAAACATCAAACACATTCTCTAAGGACCTGGAATACATTTTTTTTTGGATGCTTCAATATAAGTAATACTGAGCATGCCATCAGTTCCCCTTTTATCTCTGTCATCTCTTTTATGATCCCTTCTAACCTTTTCATCAATCATTCTGATGCATCACCGCTACACAAATCAATATGATACCTGCTCCACTTTGATGTCGTATTCTCCAAGGACCTTCTTTCCTCTGAACACCTTTGCCCTAAAAGAGAAAGAAGGGAGAGAAAGAAAGTTGTCAAAGCCTGTGTTCCAACTTCCCAGATGCATTTGCTGCCCCCTACTGGACCATTCACATCATGTACAAATGACTCAATACGAATGCCTGAACATTGCAGAGGCAAAAGTTTCTCAGCTGGAAAGTATTGATTAAAAAAAAGGGGGCCTTTTATTTTTATTTGTTCAAAAGAAACAGAGAACGTGTTTGTGTTTTAATGCATATGTGTTCCCCAGTGTCTTGATGTTCTCTATGGGCTTTTTTGGCTGCCTTATGATTGAGAGTGACATGGACCCCAGTAAACACACAGCAGAGGACAGATGGAGAGAAGACTGACAGTGAGGAGACGTAGAGGCCAAAATAACCCAAAGTACCCAGGATGTCTCATTATACTGGGGGGCTGCAAACGGATCACAGATGGTTTTGCTCCGACTCCATCATCTAATCAGACACTGACACTAAATAAAGCACACCGGAAACAATGGCCAGAAAGAGCATTTATATTTTTATCACATCAGAGATGACCTTTGCTAAGCTTCAAGAATTCCTCTTTCATTTCTTCCTCACCAGCGTGAGGAAGAAATTAGTATTTGTGTTTCATTTTGTCTGCTACTTCAAAGGAGATTACAGAAAATTCTTGCTGAAAGCCAGTTCTTGTTCATTCTCATGTTTCCACATTTTGTTCTAACCGTTTTAGATTGCATACCTATCAAACAGCATTCCACATAAAGTACAAATAATTGTAAGTCAATTTTTATATCCACTCATTTATTTCTGTGCAGTCCGTTAGAAATTAGTTTGAGTATTTCGTTCCATGGACCAACGCAGGATCTTTTGTCATGCGTTGAAGAAGAATCTGACTCAAATATATGGTTTATCAGAATCAGACCATCTGTAAGGACCTAGTAAACTCTGTAAACACCTTGAGTATCTGGCCCTAATGTCCTGTAAGCAACACCTGTGCGAGCACAATGAGTGACTTTAAAATGAAAATGTATGAGCTTATTATATGAGTTTCACTCTCTGTACATGCACCGCTTACAAAATGTGACACCAATTAACCCATGTCTGCAGCAGAATCAAATACCAATTTGAAAACTTTTAATCTACAGTGTCAACTCAACAAAATCTCAATACAACCTCTATCATTAGTCCCAAAGTAATGAATAGTCCCATTTAACGTGCGTTCACTATCTGTGGTTCAAATGTCAGTCCAGCGCAGTGCTGCATATTCATAGTGTTCTTCTGAAAAGCACCTAATGCATCCTCTTTATTTACCTCCATCAAGCATTTTCCAGCTGTTCAGTTTGAGGGTAACATAGCAAAAAACACCAGATACGACTCTGAATCCTAACAGAGTGCATGAGAGAGCGGCTTTGCAGGTCAAAAGTGTGATTTATTTAAAGTTACAACCAACAGATGTGACAGACGTGACAGGTGTGCGTGTGTGTGTGTGTGTGTGTGTGTGTGTGTGTGTGTGTGTGTGTGTGTGTGTGTGTCTCATTCTGGCGCAGGAAGGATTTGACAAGTATTTTGAGATAAGGTTTTATTCCTGATTTTCTCATTAATTTGGCCTGCAGAGTCACAAAAACTTACACTACTAAAGAACTCATAGGTCACTTTAAAGGACTGGATTCATGTAAGCATGTTGATGGTTGAGGGTGCTGGTGTGATTTAGTGATCTAGTTAAATCTAAAGCATGGATCTCTTCTGTCTGTTGGAATAACAAGGTTCTCAAAAAAGATGTTTACGATTTTCTTTTTGCGTCCGAATAAATGCTGTATTATCATCAGTGCACATAATGCGTCCGCACGTCTCAGCATGACAATAACTCATATTATTTCTGGACGATAGTCACGAGATTTGAGTAGCACTCGTGTAATTTCCCTTCCCTTACAGTGCTGCATATGTCTAATACACATGGCCTCTCATCATATTCCAATTACAACACAATTTGACATGTCCAATTTCCATGGCCGACTGGCTTAGCCGGTGACAAAAGTGCACATGCTACACTATCAGACTGGTAGAAATGTGATCCTAGACCTTTACATAATTTGAGTCAGACATCTTTATATTCAATATATCTTATTTAAACTCATTTTGGACACTATATATACCTTTTTGCAGCTGTTTTTCGTTCTTCTTTACCTCTAATTGAACAGCGCTAGAATAAAAGGTCCAGTAAAAGAAGAAATACAGAGAAGGGTTACTCTCCAATCAAGTGAATTCCTCACAGAAATGTAACAGGTGTTCATTTTTATGTAAAAGTCCATCAGTGCTGATTTACGTAATATGCAGACATCTGCAAAGCTGAATGGTTGCATCCTGGGGATCTTGTAGTGAATAAATGAGGCTGGAACTTCCCCCCATTTAAGCATTTTAAGTTTGTAATTGCCCACATGTCACCAACCAGCTGCATATTTTCACTTCTGACAATTATGAAAATACTTAAAAATGTGCTTGGAGACTGTGTGGTGTAATGATCCTCATAACCCATTTCAGCCCTTCCAGTTTTGTTTACTGGTAGCTATCATGGCCATGAGGAATATTTTAATTGCATTTACAGCTGCATAGTGTTATGTCAAATGGGAACCAAATCAGACACAGAATTGAAGCGTGATCTGATCGGCATTTCTGTCAAGCTGCTGGCACACCGTACGCACGGCGATCAACAATGTTAAAGGATTTGCTCTGAAGTTTTGAACACCAACACAAAATTAAATGGTTAGCCAACAAAAGAAAAAAAAACACCTACATTCTGTCACTTGTCATAAATCAGTGAACCTGATTCATTAAAAAATTTGTTGTTTTAAAAGAAAATATAACATATTTGCATATAACCTTCCAGAAAGTAAAGGATGCAGCAGACTGCTGTCCCCCCTCATATGTAAACACTGGCCCTCAGGCTTATTCCAGCAAAATATCATGTGATATAACCTGATTTGTTTCCTTTTTTTAATCATCCAATAACCCCGTTATCTTCAGTAGCGAGTAATGAGCGCGGCACGAGCCTCACAGCTAACATGATTTCACTTTAATCCGACAAAGACGCAATAACAAAATACATTGTGGGGTTGTAAATCAACCCTGGCAGGTAATCCCTGCAGTTTCCACTAATTAATTTGGGGCCGGCACACATCTCTTAAATTCAAACACCACTGAATGCTGTCAGGTAGGATTTAAGGAACGCAGACGTACACCCACATGCTGCTTTGCTCCAGTACAAGAATACAGATGCAACGTTATCAAACCATCACTGACACTCAAGGAGATAACATAATCCAACCATGGCTGTGATGGCAGATGGCCAAAATTCAGTTTTTTTTTTCATCTCAAAACTGCTGGTCCAACATTCTGATAACATTATATGTTTTGTACAGGAAATGCTAATGTTAAAATCTTTATGTTCAGTCAGTGTGTTTATTCATACAACTGTCACCCAAATCGCTGAAACTCCATACAGGTAAGCCCCGGTGAATGAGAATATCATCAAAAAGTGGATTTATTTCAGTAATGTAATTCAAGCTGGGTCGCTAAGATATTATATAGATTCGTTACACATTAATCTATAGAATAAGTGTCATGATTTAGGGTTTTTGTTTGTGTTTGGACTTTCTGGACAGATTATTTGACGCCATGCTCCACGCCTCCGGGCCACCTTAGTCAGTTCCACCTGCCGCCACTGATTACCATCTAAGTCATTCCACCTGTTCCTCCGCCTGCATACACCTGCCTCCAACCACTCCCTGCCAGAACGGCTCGTCTTGTTTCACCTCCTGCATGTGTTCTTTCCTAGTGTCTGGGTGTTTGGGCAAAACACTCTGTTTTCTAGTGCTTGTTTGCACCGCCTGGAGAAGGTTTCTATAGGGAGTCCTTGGTTTTGTTAAGCTCACGCTGGGAACACGTCGGTGGCTTCAAGTCTGATTCTGCCTGCAGCTCCTGTTCTAGTCTGGTTCTGCCTGCAATTCGTCAGTACAAGTCCACCTCCTGGTCCGGTCTGGTTCTGCCTGCATCCCCGCCTGCATCATCTGTTCTGCCTGCCTACCATGTCATTTTCTCTCTGTTAAAAGTAAACATTTTAAAAGCACCTCAGTTTCTGGCTAGAATGTCAGATTGCCTAAGCACCATCTCTTACAATATGAGTGTTTTTTTAATTTTTGAAATCCATAACTGTAAATAAACTTCTTAATGATATGCTAATTTATAAAGCTACACCGGCGAATTGGAGCGAAGGAATCAGAAATTAGTCCCAAAAGAAGAAAAAAATACAGGCTATATATGAGCGTTTATATGGTCTTTTGTTCATCAGGTTAGCAGCTGAAGCAAACACATCTGGAAGGCACATCTGATTAATTTATTTCATGACAATTAGTTTGTTGTTATAAATTTAGATAATTTCCTATTCCATCATAGCTAGATGTCAATTTTCAATAAATGTCATAATGAGAAAGGAAGGCAAAGACTTTCAAAACTATTTAAAATTATGAGAAAATACCAGCGTTTTGTTACAAGAGACACCCTGAGGGTGAAAATGAGCCATAAAGATTAATGAGACCGGTCTGTATCTGAGTCCGGACAATGTCTGAGAGCTGCTGCGTACGTTTCTCTATTAGTATGAGACAAGACCTTCTAACACTGATTAACCAGGTTGAGAGAAGCCAAACACTTCCGGGACAAGGAAATAGTTTTCTTTATAACTGGCAGCCTAAATCGCTGTCTGCCATCAGGTTTAAGATAGCAGGATGATTAATTGCAAAAATCCCTGCAAAGGTATCATGGTTAACACGGGTGCAATAAAAACAGCATGACCAAAGCAGCTCTCACTCTGCACAGGGAACTCAGCAGGGAATTTCTTTTTTCTCTGGCCATTGGATGGGATCACATTTTCACTAACGATCAGCGCAGTCAATGACTCTCAGAAATCCTGTGGACAATTATGTTTCTAAAGTCAATTCAACAAAGAGAGTAAAGAACTAAGAGATTGGAAGTAATAGAAAAAAGAGAGAAATATCTGATATGTTTATTTCAAGATTCAAGATAACGGCCAGTAAGTATGCTGTCCCACTTGCCACGAGTACAAGAATCAAATTTACATCAGTAAAACAAGGTTTGAGGCAAAGATTCATGTGGTTCAAGTGTTTTAACAGTTGGGGAAAGAAAATAAATATTAAGCTATGTTTTCAAACGCTTGAGATCTCGGATCACATGGTAGGCTTTGCTAACAAGAGGTGGCACCATAGTAAGGATATGAAACTGTTTCTGCCTCCCATTAAATTATGATACACATCACAGGAAATTCACTTGCCTTATAATTTAACTCCTTTTCTGTCTGATCTTTGTCTCCACTCTGTCCGACTTTCTCTCTCTCATCCCGTAGCCAACTGTTGATCCTCTCCATTAATACATATTTTTCCCTACTCTCTGTGGCTGTGAAAAAGTAAGGATGCATTAAGGGAATGTGCACATTTAAATGAACCAACAGAATCCTGATTGGTTTAATGAGATGGAAAAATACTGTGGCTTGCCGTGGATTTTATACTAGTGGTGAGAAGTGCATGTACTAAAACCAGCTGTAATTACCACATTTTGTTGCTGCTTGTTATCGGTTCAGTTTACATTCACATTTCCGCAATGACTCGGATAGTTTGATCTTTGTTTCTTGTTCTCCAGTAGATGATTACAGAAGCGGCCATACAAGGAAATGATATTATTCTATTATCATCACACTAATGCTTCTCTGCTTTAATTAATCGCCTTTGATCCCCCCTCTTCTCTTTTTCTTTCATCCCAACATCTCTGAAGGCCTGACCAGGCAATGCAATCAGCAGAAAGCCAACAAATAATGACTCATCGTTAAGTGTTGCATTTAGATGCAAAAAGGAACAATTAGTTGGTGGTTAAAAAGATGCAACCTTTCCTCTAAAAAAAAAAAAGGTTAAAATCACTTACAGAAAGTTTAGAATGATTTGTAGCCTTATATTCAATTACAAATGGCTAACATTTCCTAATTTAAGGAACAACAATCAGTTGCTTGCACAACTCTGCTTTCAAAGCAGGCTCTCCATCTTTGCTGACAGGGTAGAGTGCATATAAATGAGAGTACAGTGGATAAACACAGCATTTTGTTTGCTGAGACTTCATTATATAGTTTATAGTCTCTATGGAGACTTTCTAATACTCCTGTATGTTTCATTTGTTTTTTTACCATCATTATGGAAATAGGCTGGATGAGACAGTATTCAGCTTGGTCCATGATTTTAATTACTTTGGTTTTGTATGGTCACTTAGGTTTTGAGCTTTTTTAAAAATTGGTTTTATTTGGCATTTCAGTGAATTGTTTCGTTTACTTTTGTTTGCTCAGTGGTTGTTTTTGCCTGTTTCTGTATTTTTCCAGAGATCACCCTATTTCATGTGTTCCCTTGTGATGTTTTACTGCTTCCTCCCTTTCAGTCATCTTCAGTTCCTGTAAGTTTGTTCAAATTTTTTCAGCCATAAATATTCCCTTTGGCGTGCACTTGACTGCCTCCTGCCAGCTTTCGGGTCTTGTTCAACAAAGAAATATGGCAGCTTGGTGAGCTTCAGTTCACTTCCAGTAATGTACAGGCAGACATTTCGATACTTAAAACAGTTGAGGAGGTTAGAGTAGGAAATGAATTCTAATAACAAGAAACACACATTAAATTAAGTATAGATAATTATCTGTTACCATACACAACCCTTAGTTTTGAATAAAGCTATTGGTAGCAAATATAGTATTAAATGGATTAATGGCCTATACTTGTATAATGCTTTATCAAGTCCTACAAACCCAAAGCACTTTACACTACATTCAGTCATTCACCCATTCATTCACACATTCATATGCTGACAGACGTGAACTACATCAAGGCAACATTATCCCTAAAACCAATATTGAAAATATCACCTATACCATATAAAACAATTATCTCTCCAAAGAAATCATATTGCAGTTTTTACGTTTTGGGAGTTTTTGCTTTTTACTATGTTTCCAACATCCTGCAGATGCAAGTTGTCTTGATGTAACGGGCCATTACACTGATACGTGCTGTCGACAACCTTGCAGGTAACTTGCTAGTTGGAGTTGCTGGCACGTTATGCTAATTTCCCCATTCAACCTCCCAGGTATGTTCCATGTTATTCAGCATGTTGTGGATGCAATTGAGTAATTGAAAAAATTGCCGTACCAGATTAAAGGCCCGTTATTAGGGTTGGATTTTGTGAAATAAATGTCTAAATAAATGCTACTTATATATGTTTTTTGACTCTTTATGATACATGTTTTGACTGATGCGACTTATGTTCTAGAATGACTTATAGTCCAAAAAATATAAGGCTGATTAATAGAGTGGGCAGAGGTGAGACTGATTAACTAAATGTAAAGCAGTGGGGGTACATATAATCAAGGAACCAAAGGGGAATTAGTAAAATACTAGTAGAATCGCAGAAAAAAAGTAAACAAATAACTGAGCATGATAAAGCCCCAGATTAGCAATAAATGCCATTAACAAGGAATACAACCAAGCAAATAAAGGACTGGTGGTATAGCAAAAATGTAAGTAAAGAGGACACCGTGCACATGAGCAACCACATCACCAAATTAAGACAGGGAATAAAACCCTAAAGAGGACATTACCCGACCATTAAAAAAATGTAAAGTACAAAGCAAAACCAAAAACTTAACACATAGTCCTTCAACTTATGACAGCATGCTTGCTTTGCTGTTAGACCACCACAACAAGGCCTGAAGGACTATTTGTTTGCGTACAGCTAAAAATTCAATTAAAGTATTAAGTTACAAACTCTACAAGCCCTACAAATTTGCAAAAGTATTTTTGCTTTCCTGTCCGACAGTTAAGCGTTTTAACGAGCCAGTAATGGTTTGCTATTCTCACACTTGTTCTGAGAGCAAGAAGTTTTAAACACACAGATATTAAACGTCCAGATTAAAACATTAACAGGCATGTAATGTTGATCTGTTTCTCTGAGGGAGGCCCACAATCAGTGCTCAAACGTTTGTGTGACTTTAGCCCCTTGTTATCAGTGCGGATATCAGCAGCATCGAATTAGCCTGATAAACCAGATTTTTCACCCGCCACAGTCACCGAAACCTGCATACAAAGCTCCAAATCAGTGGGATGGACTCATCTATTCTTGCCCGAGGTGAAGATGTCACCTGAATTATTTAGGTGCATCACAGGAGCCTGTTAAACCTCCTCCTGCTATTACCCACCCTGTCGGCGCCCTGCAGGGATCCAGTTTACCCAGAGACAAACCTTCCTCACACACACACTGCACTTGTGACGTGTCATAAATAGTGTTTGGCATTAGCTGACAGCGTTACACTAAAATGCAAATGTGTACAAGCCAAGCGCTGGTATAACTTTTAATTAGAATTTAATTAAGAACGGCTTTACTGGTGTTTGTGATTGCACATTAAAGGCAATTAATACTTTCCCTGTTTAGTTTACGTATTTACTGAGTGAATTCCACAACTTTGACTTTTTACTTTAATTTGTTGAACCTAATGTTTAATTGACTGACATTTCATATCCATTGGTATGAATTTTTCGTGAATTTTGCAGTTACACCTGGCAATGAAAGCCTCCAGTGTTCTCAGTCTTCTCTTGCAATCTTTCCAGATGCTGATAAGTGGGTTGCTGCTTGCTAGAAAAAGTTAGAAAGACCAACTTTAAAAAATCTTTTAATTGGGCAAATGTTCACCAGTACATTCAGGAAGAAGTTGCGCTTTTGTGCAAACAGGGAGAGTTTAAAGAATGATGAAGTCAGTTGTCTTGCCATTAGGTGGTACAATCAATGCTTGATGGAGGACCAGAATGTAGGCGTACCAGTGAGAGCCGACGGGCTTTAAAAAATGTTGAATTTTATATTTACTAACTGAAAACAAGCAGACAAGTTTAAGTATGGATTTATTTATTTATTGTTTTGTTCACGGGGGAAGGAAGGATCAAGCTGGAGATGGATAGAAGAGCTTTGTTTGCTGTTACAGGGATTGCTCCGTTCTGGTGTAGAGCCAAGAAGCTAATTCCTTGATTGTTTGTCTGATTAAAAGTACATTTTGAAAATAACAACCGTTTAGCAGGTATTAAACATACATTCATTAAGCCCACATTTTACTATTAAACATGTTTTTTAATGGTCCAATGTAATATTCTGTAAGGGGAAAATCATGATGACGATAGAAATAAAGCCTTGATAACATCAGTCTATGTGTAATTAATCTATATGATGTGTTTCACATATGTGAATTGAGTTACAAAAATTAATGAACGTATCAGTAACATTCAAGTTTATTAAATATAACTGTATGTTTCAGCCCACATCTTTCTCCATGAGATAAGGATTATGACTTGGGGAACAAATTTTCAGTTACAAGCAGAGATGAGTTGTTATTAAAGAGTAGCCAGAGTCTGCCTTAAAACGGCGAGAAGCTTCATCATCCTGAGGTTCCACCTCAGACTGTAATGTGGAACTTGGTGACTGAAGCATATAAAGATGGTCCAGATAGACACTATTTGGAGGAGACATTGGGTCAAAGCCGAAGCTTAATGGTGGAATATATACCCCAATCTGGCCCAAGAGAAAATGGCGATTGTGCTGGCAAGAGAGATCTCAAGTGGGTCTCAAGATGGATGGATGAAAAAAATGATTTAGAAATGAAAGAAAAAAAATAGAAAATGTGAAAGAATTTGTGATATCACACAAAAACTTCCAGAATGAACAGAAGGTTCTGATAAGGCATCATACACTAAGAATAGTTTTTTTTTTTTTACTCAGCAATTCCAAGTTGTATTAAGGAAAAAGTCAAAATTAAGATGTGGAAACTCTGTGGTCTCTTGCCCTTCCTTTTCTACAGGTCTGCTAATACAACACAGAGTAGTTTATTTGCCTTTAAAACTGTTTTGTCTTGTTAAAGCCATAGCCGTAGTTGCGTGCAATATTTACAAACATGTTCCTTTAAGCCGGGCATACACTGTATGATATTTTCAATCGTTTTACTCAGATACAGCTCAAACTGTAAGACGAAACCGCAGGGTTTAAAAGTTCACTGCTCACGATATCTGTTCTTACACTGTAAGATGCTCTGATGTGATCTAACTGCTCACACTGTACGTCTAAAAACCACGTCAGACTCAGCCCCGTAGGGAGATGGCGCTACTCGGACTTGTCTATCTGGAAGCCAAATGTAAACAGTAGAAGAAGAAAAAGACGGAAGAGTCAATGCTCACTGTTAAATATAAGGCTCACAAGAACGAAACACGCTGCCTTGGCAATTCTACGAGTCTCACCTCCGTAGTTTGACTCCATGTCACACCTACCACCGCCATGCTTCTCTCCACTGCTACGTTTTCGTTTGAGAAGACGAAGAAGAATTCTCGTTTGCACATGCGCAGTGTGCGAGGTTGGGGGAAATCGGCTCGTAACTCTGCTTCAACAGCAGGATGCGCTCACGATCGCTCACAATGACTCACGAGGGCCGACTGAATTTCAAACATGTTTGATTTTCATCCGACCGTCCGATTCCTGATTGGGAGGAGGTTGTGAGAGGCTAATCGCCCCTCGTTACCCCCTGTACACTACGCGATGCAGCTGAACCTCAGCCCAATCCAAAAAATTCTGGCACGACTGAAGAATCATACAGTGTATGCCCGACTTTAGTGTTTTAATTCACAAAGTGGGTTGATATTGTTGATACCGGCTTGTATTGCTAATAGTTCTTATCATGGTTGCTGAACAAAACAATTAGCGAACCCCACAGTTTTTCCAACGTGCAACTGGAATTTACTCTGTTCAGAAGATGTGATTCCCAAATCCAAAATCCAATGCATCCTTAATGCACTCAGGGAACTGAAGTGTAACAAGCAGCAAGCCTGATGGTTTGGAAATCCAACTAGGTTTAAAACGGAGCAGAGAGAAAAACAAAAACCATGGCCGCTCCCATAGATCTAGACAAAAACTTGTCCAGGTTTTGGTTATAATACAAAAACCCTTTGACAGAGCTGTGTAGAATATTAATGAAATCATTGCTTTAGCTAAATTATAATGCAATTATCTTTATAATTATAGGAACGAATCTGATTTAAAACAAATATGTTATATCAAATAATGAAACAACTAAATAGTTTTAAATGTCTAAAAATTAATCAGGGATTTATTGAATGCAAGGTTTGGAGGAAGAGTTTGCATTTAGATGTGAAAGAAAGTTTAATGAAACTGCTTTTTTTTTTCATGCTCTTTAATAATATCACTTTTATTGCTTTACAACTCGAACTTGCTGCACAGAAAAACTGCATTTGACATTTATTCGCTGGTTTCTCTGTAGTTCCCTTCATTAAATAAAACCTGAGAGTGTCCGTTCTGTGTGCAGCAACCTGAAAGGCTCCCTGCCTGTGTGCTTTTATTGCATTACTCCAATGAATGTTGACCCACAGGTCGGGTTTTTCTACAGCGTAGACACACATACGCTTTCAGTCCGGTGCTCATTGTTAGAAGAGTTTTTTTTTTGGTTTTTTTTTGAGCACCCACGGGCAGCGCATCTGTGGTAATGACAAAGACTAATCAAGGGAACATCAAGGGAACATCTTGAAAGTAGCAGCATAGTTAATTGATTTCTTGAAGTTTGACTAAATCCAGCTGGCAGATACCGAGAGGGCCGTGTGGGAGTGTGGAGTGTGAGTTGGTTTTGTCAGTGTGAAGATAATGTTAATTTGCTTTTTGTCCTTGTGATGCAGGCAAGTGTGACACCAAGTTTTTCATCTTGTCCTTGTTATTCTACAACTCTTTTCTTTTTCTTCTTGCATAAGCATTCGTCTTTTGTTTCCCACCTGTAATCTGTTTGCGCAAAGTATTTCACAATAGTTGTGCGTTCTTTTTATTTTGCCCTTTTTTTTTCGCTCTTTCTCCAAACAACTTGGCTACTCATGATCAGTTCATAAAACTAACTAAGATTATATTTCTTAGATTTATTTCTGATCATTCTGATCACTATGAATTCTAGCACATGGAAACCCAAGACTCAATTATAATATTACAAAATACCAAGGAAAAAGTTGTTGAAATAGAGAACTGTTGGCTTCCTGACAGTATACCCACAAAGTACAATATATGCTTTCAGTTCTTAGCCAGTGCTACTTTTGCGTGTATTACTGAATCAATATAGCGTAGCAAGGAAGCCGAGGTTGCCTTGATAATGGCCTTCAGCATGTTTGCATTGTCGACTTGTGTTTCTCCCCTTCCCCTCAGCTTTATTCCATGGACCATCCAGATCAGGCTACTTTTGGTAATTTGTTCATTGAATGTTTGCATTATTTGTCTGTTAAAAGTAAGAATTGGTTTAACTGATTATGGGATAAAGAGGATTTGATTATTGGGACATTTGTACAGTGTGGTTTATATGCATGCATTTATTTAGACACTTCAGAAACTCACAAGTATTCATGTGCAAAATACAGATAAACGGCCAATTGGTGACACATTTCTTGTACTGATGTCACGTGAGGAGGCACTACCCCTTTGGGGAGTGCGCCTAGTTTAGAGGTGGGCATGTAACCGGAGGAGAAGGGAGCTGAGAAGATGAATACTTTTCACTCCTGGACCTCGTATGGTCAGCAGCAGAGGGGCCCAGCGCTGGTGCCCTGTAATCATGTCTTTGGCCTGTTTAGATTAAAGTTTTGAAGTCTATCTCTGAGTCAGAACCAGCTGACCTGCTGCTCCTGAAAGTACCTAAAGCTAAGCTTAAACTCAGAGGGGATCAAACATTTGCCATTGCAGCCCCAAAACTTTGGAACAAATGGCCGGTGCACACAAGACAGGCCTCTTCTCTGTCTCAGTTTCAATCTCTTCTTAAAACTCACCTCTTCTCCTTGGCTTTAGATACCATATAGTGTTGGTTTTTATGTGTATACATGCATATTTTTATTGTGTGCAGGCAGTGCTTTTTATTTATTTAATTTTATTTTACTGCTTTCGATTGTCTACTTCATCGTTTACTGTGTTATATATTCAGTGTGTTTTACTTTGGTGTACAGCACTTTGGAAACCTTGTGTTTGTTAAAATTGTGCTATATAAATAAAGTGTATTGGATTGGATGTGAGTCATCCTTAGAGGGTGTTTATTTTGCTGAGCCTGGTTAGAGGAAGTAACGGACTGGAGGGGCACTAAGATGTTTGAGCATCGTTTGGGTGTGCTTGCTGAACACTACACACCTGTGCAAACTCTCAGTTATCCGGGTCATGGCAACAGCAAAAGCAAAAGTCTGGTTGCCTCCAATTTAAGCCTGTTTGCTGTAGTCCAGGCTAGTTTGTTGATGTAGTCCAGGGTTTGTGAATCCATCCCAAACTCTCGAAAAAGCTTTCCCTTGCATTCTTCTAAAGGCTGCTGTTATACCAGACACCTGCCCTTGTTTTACAATTTTTTTCCTTTCAAATCAACTTTCCATCAATATGCTTGGAAATATCAACTTCATAAGCAATGACCTCTTGTGTCATTGGGGTCCCGATCAGTATTGGCTGAAGATTTGATTTTTCTTCACACTAGAGGTCACGGATTACAACACAATGGTAAACTCTAGCTAAAAATAAATCTGTCGCTGTCACATGTCTGCTGCTGGATTTCTAAAGCTGTTCATTCAGGTCTACAGTCCTTTATCCGATTTTTTTCTTATGAAATTATTGTTTTGTGAATAATGACTGAATTTTCTTTTGCTATTGCAATATTGTCTCCTGTCTTGTCGTTGTTGCTGTCTGACTCTTCCATTTGCATCCATAAGTTTGGGTAACGTTCGTGCCTGTTCATCTAAGCTGCCAGAGGTGTGACAGGTAGATTAAATAATCTGATTCAACAAAGAATGAAACAAAAAGATCTTATTGGCCAAGGAGAACCTTTAAGTGACCCATTAGAGACCGGCCTGAAGTCACATGGGAGCTAAAGATTTAAAAGCATACTCATCTAGTGTCTAGTGTCAACAATACTTTCTGTTGGTCCCATGTAATATTTCCACAGCAAACCTATTTGGGGATATCATGGCATGAGTACAATTTAACAATTGACTCAGTCAGTGACTTTATCCTTTAACATCCACTGCTCTAAACCCCTTTTCTAAACTTTCCTAGTTTGGATTTTAGCAACATCTTGTTGTATAAGTAAAAGCAACATCTCAGCAACTTCCAATAAGATTTAGTTTTTATATAGTACACACGATTTATATTCCAAACAACACCAGTGAATAACAAACATTTCTTATAGTTCTGGACTGTGGTTAACATAAGTAGGTCCCAAAAATTTAACCAATAGATTTGGAACATGGTGACGCAAAATAGTTTGTATGTAGTAACAGTGATGAGGGGTGGTGAATTACTTTTTTCATGATATATAATGGACAAAAATTAGATAAACAAGATAATACATACTATGGGAATCCTATGAGTCCTTTGAAAAACTATTATTAAGAAGCCTGTACACAAGGGATCCTAAACCCTTGTGTACAGGGTACACCGGTCCTCGAGGTCTGGTGTTCTGCAACTTTTAGATGTGTTTCTGCTTCAACACACCTGAGTCACAAAATTGGGTCATTAGCAGGACTCTGGAGAACTTTGCTCCATCTGAATACCCTTAATAATAGCTCCTAGCTCCTGTTCCTTTCATGGGGTCAACAGTAAGAACGCTATAGTGTGGAGGAAAGAAGTCGCCGACCGCTGTGCTGAATTCAGACAGCCTTTAACTCTGACGTCATTATGTGATGGAAACACACATGGATGATGTGAGTCAAATCCGGGTCTACAGCCTTCTGAAAATTAACTTCAAAGTGTTGCTCTTTTCTCTCCGGACATTTTCATTAATTTCCATGAGGTGGGCTGTGCTAATACATAACGTAAAGGATTGTGGGATACCTTATAGCTCTGAGGGATGTCACGAAGTTCCTAGGCTAAATTAGCCATCGGAGGAAACATCCTGGCTCCTTTTCATAAATCCTTCCTTACCTCAAGGATGAAAACAACACATTCCAAGATTTACTAATATATACTAATATCATTGAACCTTATCACCCTGTTATATAATGTTTTTTTTTTTTTTTTTTTGGATTAGGTAAATCAATTTTATAGCAGCATTTATAAAGGCTTTTGCAATTAAAGTATTCTGTTGTAAACCCATTGATAAATGAACAATTTAAGCATCAGTTTGAATTGCTGCTATCCCCATTCCAGTGCAGCTCATTAGCCATTTTATTGGTCTTTTTTCATAATAAATGCAGAGCAATTTAATCCTCATCTCAACAGCTCATTGTGAGACGAAGCGAAACGGTTACAGGCAAATGGCTGCGACAATTGGTTCTTCAGGCAGAAGAAAACTGACATTGTTATTACTGCAAATTGTTGTTTTTCTTAGAAAGGCCTTTTTGAGTGTGGGAGGATAGTTGAAAGACTGAATAGAACTTTATTCGTGCCCTCCACTGGAAACCTGGTAAAGAAAAAGGGAGAAAAAGAAAAGAAAATCAAGGCCAGAATTCTTAATTTGTGCCTATCTTCAGTGGTCAATGGACAAGAGGCGAGGCACACACTGGACATGTCGGCGGTCTATGACGCGGCAACACAGAGACAAACAAGACACCAAGCACACACACACTCACACCTAAGGGCAATTTAGTCACCAATTAACCTAGCAGTCCTATTTCTGGACTGTAGAAAGAAGCCAGAGTACCTGGAGAGAACCCATACATGCACAGGGAGAGACAAACAACCCCATGCAGAAAAAGCTTGTAGGTTGAACAGAGGCCTTCGGATCCAGGACCTCGCAGCTAACATTGCTACATATTGTTTTATATATATATATATATATATATATATATATATATATATATATATATATATATATATATATATATATATATATATATATATATATAAATAATATAAGTAGACCCTCTCCACGAACCAAAGAATCATAGTTATTATGCTTATATTGTTATTATGCTTTGTAACACTTATATAACTGTTATAAAGCAACAGAGCCTTGCATAGATAGATTATACTACAAATGGTTGTCACCCCTTTTTCCCATGAACTGAGCTGGGAGGAAACAATGATTTCAGTGTAGGATGAGGGTGGTTTTTGTGTTGCTTCAGATCAAAATGAACGGACCTGAATCAACAACACAGGCTGATTCAGCTTACAGGGGTCATGAAAGGGGGGGGGGGGGTTGCTGAGACAGAGAGGCTGTCAGCAGCAAGATGAAAAGCATACATGAAACCATGGTGCAAAATCCTGCAAAGGCTGGTCACAAGTGTTACCTCTGCAGACACCAACACCCCACCATGGGTACATTAGAAACCAGGAGGATTGTTGTAAGCTTACAGGAGGTTTTACACCATTTAGAATCAAATATTGACATTCAGCAACTCTTAAGTTTATTTCAAATGCAAAATTTGTTCATGTCAGCTGCTGTGAGTCCTCCCATCACCTAAATAAAAGCAGGATTAAAGTCCCAGATTGAGCTTTATGCATAGTTTTGATTTTTAAATATGATATGAAATCACTGTTGTGCATTACACAAAGAAAATTGGGCTTTGTGATTTTGGTGGAGAGAATATTTTTGGAATCCATTTCTCAGCAGAGCGTATTGATTTACTGAGGTTTACCAAAAATAATGAGGGCAGTCTTTTAGAAAAGACGGGCCATTAAAATTCATGAAACTATGAGGGTCTGGTCGTATGGTTTAATTTTTTAATATTTACACAGAATTCACCTTTTTCACTGCAATCCAAGAACAATTGCAGATTAAATGTTTTGTCTTGAGGTTTCATAAAAATTTGCAAGTTCTTTTCAAATGTTTGTAGTTGGAGAAGAATGGGACAATAAGAGGTGTCACAAATATAAATAGTTTCCATGCCAGCTTATCTAAAACAGTTCTCTGGTATCAGAACCTGCTGGACCTTCAAGGCCTTCCTGTTTTTTTTTCTTATTTCCTCTTCCAGACCTTTCTATTAGATTGATGTCAGGTGTTTAAAGCTTTACATTATGCACAAAACCTCTGCACTTAAACCTGAGAGAGAGAGAGAGAGAGAGAGAGAGAGAGAGAGAGAGAGAGAGAGAGAGAGAGAGAGAGAGAGACTGATAAATTTAGACATCTGATTAGCTAATCTGCTCAGGACATTTATTCCCTAATAACAACAACTATAGTAATCTCTAATTGCTTCATTTTTTTTACTGTATTAGCGAATACATTTTTAATAATTTGATTTCGAATTAGAGATGCCAACAATGTGATTCTGGTCTTTTTAATATGCAAGATCTTATTTATCCCATGTTGAATTATGCAACGCGTAAGCTCACGGTTGTAGAGAGTTTGTCCTTCAGATTGAACTAAACAGACCATTAAGGTTTTTGGTACATAAATACAATGAAGTAGTCTTTATCCATTCCTCACACCGGATTCAGTTGTTCCCTGTTTTTCCCCTTTTCCAAGCAGTAAGTGAAACTGAAAGCCATCCATCCATTCATTGCAACTTCCCACTTCCCTTTCTGACACATTCCTGCTAACACCTACAAATTAAAGCTGTGTTAATCTACAAACATCTCCCTGAATATTGGTGCTGCGACACATGTCTGTGTTTGCAGAGTCATCATCAGTTATCTCCGCTTTGTTGAGAGCATGTATGGCGTCTGGTTTTGAATTTGAGTGTGCTTTACCTCCACCCACGCGACTCATCTGTCATGACAATGCTCGAAGCATCGCGGTTAATTTAAAGCAAGCAGACATAAATTGCTTTCCCACTTTTCAGGCGACGTGCCTAGTAGGCAGAGTCAAAGATAATAAAGTTTG
This sequence comes from Fundulus heteroclitus, assembly GCF_011125445.2. Classification (NCBI taxonomy): domain Eukaryota; kingdom Metazoa; phylum Chordata; class Actinopteri; order Cyprinodontiformes; family Fundulidae; genus Fundulus; species Fundulus heteroclitus. The sequence continues at coordinate 16,773,797 of NC_046380.1, read as the reverse complement.
TGTTTAACCTGGGAGAGTGGAGATTTACTTCAGAATGAAAGATGCATTCACTGATGCAGTTGTTGCTCAGTTTAACATATTATAGCAATAGTGTTTACTTTTATTGCTGACTACACCATTTCTACCCAACAAAAAAATCAGTGTTTATGTGAGATCTGACCCACTGAAGAGCTTTTTCAGTTTAATGCGTGCACTGTGAAATAAGCCTGCATAATATGAATAATTCATGTCAGCAAGTTTTCTCTGGGTTTAAATTACTTTCAACAACTTTTGTTAATGGCCTAAAATTTAAAATTTTGTTCTCAGAAACAGAAACTAATGTTGCATGGTTTTGAAAAAAAAAAAAAAAAAAATTCAACAACCAAAAGCGAATCAAAACTAAATAAAAGTAAAAGTAGTTATTAGTGGCTAAAAGCTCTCAAAAACAGGCATAAAACAATGATTTGGGTGTGCATATTTAATCAACCAAAGACATAGCTAAAATGTCAATTCATGCCAGTTTTATGTGTGTGAAATATTGAGAAAATCTAGTTCCTGCTGAATAATCCCTTAATGTTTTCTGTTTATATGTTAATACAAAGGATATTAATTTTAATTTTTTTTCATCAAATTAAAGGAGATGGATTTCTGCACAGCTAATCATACTATATCTCCAACCAAAGATAGCAGCTGGACTGAGAAATGTGTGATCCGAAAACAGTAAATTATCGTGATTGACAACGAGATTGTAATTATTTTCCTTTGTTTTTCATTTTGCTTTACCAATTTACTGGACCATTGCACAGAAAAACCTCCCGTCAGGCATTGTTTTTTCTGTATTTTTAGTGACTCACAGCTTTTAACAAGCCGGGTTATTTTCACCTCCAGCTTGTTAAATGTTGTTCATGAGCAATCCTGAAGCTCTTTCACCTTGGCTAACTCTTTATAGTGGTAATCCAATAAATACAGAGCTGAAAAAAATTAAAAATAAAATAAAAACATGAAGGAACGTGCAGTGAATTGAGTAGTAGAGACGGTTCTTAATCAGTGTCAGCTGTTTTGGTCTGAATTAAATTAACAACAGGTGCATTAAAAAGAGATTACCCCAAAACCAAGAATGGTTCTGCAGGTGTAGGCCACAGACATTTTTCACTTAGCATTTTGTTTTGAGCGCTCTTCAGCAGCTTTGCATTTGACCCAGTTCAGTGTCACTACTGGTAGCATGAGGCGATACCTGGAGCCTACACTTCCAAGGTGACCAAAGTGCTGACGGGTTCATAACGCAACACGAAACAGTAACAGCCTCACACTGATTGCACTGCCTCCAGGTGTTAGAAACTCACCAAGATGTGCAGCTTTGCACTTGCGACACATAGCTGACCAGGAAGGATGTTGATAAAGTCTGTAAAGCTTCTGTTAAAATAAACAAAATAAACCCTTTGGGAGTTCTGATGTCTATGTTGCAGACCACTGCTCAAAGCTCAGGTAAAGTGTGCGTTTAGCTAATGTGGCAGATGTCTCCCAAAAGCAATTTGCATGGCTAAGCAGTCTGTCCTCTATGTGTTAGGGAAAAATGTGATGATGTATTACAGCCTGAGGCTAAAGAGATCTTATTCATCTCAGGCTAGGAAGATGATGTTATCTAAAATTACAGTATGAAAAATCATAATAAAAATGTTGCATTTGTTAAGTTGACTTATATTAAGACTGCACTGCATTAATAATCTAGGTACATGTAGAGTGGACATATACATTGTTATTTAGCCATTCTGAGACTGACATTTATCGTGAACGTCTAATAAAGATTTAACATGTTTTTTTTTAATCATTATCTCTTTTCTTTTTATCCGACCCTTTTGTTTGACTTATTATTTTTACGTTCCTGGGGATCGTGATGTGTGCATCTGTCACCCTTTCACTTTTTAAGTATTTTTTGTTAGTCTGTACATTCTGTTCCTTCCTTCTTGTTTCCTGTGATTATTAAGTTAGTTTATGCTTCCTGCTTCTGTTAGATCTTTGGTTTCCTACCTGCCTGTTTTCTGTCTTTAGTTCAGTCATTAGTGAATTCAATTAATTCTATCCATAGATCCATCCATCCATCCATCCATTCATCCATCCATCCATCCATTTTCTGACTCGCTTATCCCTTGTGGGGTCACGAGGGGTGCTGGTGCCTATGTCCAGTGTTCAATGGGCGAGAGGCGGGGTACACCCTGGACAGGTCTCCAGTCTGTCGCACTCGATTAGCTCTAGAGTCTCTTTATTCATTATGAGTTTTGTACCTTGTTAGGTTCTCTTCCTTTTCTTCGCAACATCATTGTTCTCCCTCACCGTCATGTCTGCCACCTGTTGCTGATTACTATCACCTGCCTGCCTTCCCCTCTCTTTCATCCCCCATTTATATTCTGCTGGTTTCCTCACAGCCTTAGATCCTCCGTCGTGCCACTCCTATGTCTAGTCCTTGTCATTGCCTGCACTGCTCGTTAAGTGTTATTGCATCCATTTAAATAAATCCTCCTCGTTCCCCTCATCATGCTACTCCCCAGCTCTTTTATGCGCTTTGCTTCTGCTACACCTCCACACATCATGACATTAGGAATGTAAATGTAAGTTTTCTTGCTGAACTGCCCTCGCTACAAACTTTAATATATGTAGAAACTGAGGGAAAGTGATCTCAAAGTGCAAGAAATTTGCATAGATCTGCAGTGAAGGTCTGCCTTGTTTTGATGTGAACTCTGAAACATCTTCACTTTCTGTTCTTCATATCGCTCCTGATCCCAGTTCTATATTTTATTTATCTGAGCGACTCGCAAGATATATTAAAACGTTTCACATAAATCGTATTTTTTCCAGTTGAGAAAATCTGCAAGTTTTGTATTACTTAAAGATTTGTCAGAACTTTAAAAACGTAGGCATCAGACCTGGCTAGCCCTGAAAAGAGAAACAATTGTTCTGAACCCTTGTGATTTCCATCCAACCCTGGGTGTCCTCACCAACTAGCCTATGTTGTCTAGTTTTGTGCAAAGCTCCAGAACTGCTCTGCTGTTTTCACCAGATTACCCTGGAGATCCATCATCTTAACTGAGCCAATTCTACTCATATTCTAGTCCAGTGTTACCCACACCAGAGCCAAGCGAGACAGCAACGTCTGTGGAGGAAAGCCCAGCTGTAGGTTTAATAAGAGGGGAAACAGCTCAAACCCGCAGTGACGTTTGTAATGCTGGAAAGATGCTAGGCAAAAGGTAAAGTATGAAAATTTCTTTCCACATTGTTATTCTTTGAATATAGCTGAATGTAAAATGCAGAATTAGGCCATGAAACATGTCCTTCAGCCCTCTGATTTCCTTAGAGTCGCCTCTTGCTGGCGGTGTTGCTCCAGAGTTAAACGTGGTTACCATTTCCGGTGACATAAACAAAGTTTAAGTGAAGTCGTTTTTGTTTTTAAAAGGCCAATTCTATGTATACAACTTTTTATTCAACTTTGAATTAGCAATCAACTCAAGACGAGCAGAATTTATTTTCTTTTTTTTGTCCATTTCAATAATTACACTCTTATGGACGAGTTTCTGCGAGGCTCTTGTTGTTGTTGAAGAGGAATCAAAACAAGTGTAGCTCCAGAATCAATAATGGATGTGACGACTAAATACCAGGATTGTCTGCATATTTCTATTTATCAACAAAAAGTTTATGGAGGAAAATCCTTACCCTGCGTTGTAAGAATCAATGCCTTCACAAAAGGATTAACACCACAGTGGAGAGCAGACAAGTTGTAAATGTAGGTTTAAATGAGCAGGTGCATTCTTTAATGATTATATATAACTCATTAGTGCGAGATGTCCAAATCTTTTCATCCCTGATTGCAAACCGGTCCTGCACCGGAATAAAGTTGCCTGAATTGAATATATACTTTAGATTTCATGTTGTTATTTTGCTCTATTTTATTCAGTTAATTCTTAGTAAATAGATTAGGTTGATAATTGCATACGCTGTCTGCTATTATGATTGTCAAGTTGTACATACCATGTAATTAAGTGTTGGTTACTCTTATTTTTCATTAAAAATAAATCAGATTCCTGTTATGTGATAGAGCTACAGTCATCATTCTTCATTCATTCATTCTTCAGATTGATGTTTGACAGATCATGAGACTGACTGATTTGATACATTGTTGGACCGATTGATTTATGGACATTAATATAAGTTCCTGCAGCCTAATCTTGCTACAGTTTTAACATGCATACTACAGGTTGACGCACATGCATCTGTAACAGCTCTCTGTGTAAATACACTGAGGCTCTGTGTGTGAGAAAGCTGAAGTAGAATCTAAATTCCTGATTTAGTGACTGAACAGATGATGCCGTTTTCCTTCACTGGTTCGATTTAGCTCTCAGACTCCAGCAGCGATTGTGAAGTGAAGGCAGAGACGACAGGGATGAACACGGGAAGGTGGGAGAGAGATAGCGTGAGATGAACGACTCATCTTCTAAAGGACAAATTGGGTTTGTCAGTTAAAGCAGTAAGAGCCTGTATTGGTTTTTATTGGGGTTAAAACACACTGAACTGCAACATACACACATTCTCGTCTTGCTGTATGTAGTGAGGACCATGTGTTGAATCTCATAGACTTTGTCGTTTTTAACCCTTTCTATGCCCTGACCTGGACAATAACCTTAAACCTAACCATTACCAGTTCATATGTAACCCTAACCTTAACCTAAACTTAATCATGAACCTTAATTTTAGCAAAAAACAAAGTGAGGACCAGTGAAATATCTTTACTTTGGTAAAATCTCTCTCTAGACATTCGGCACGGCAAGCATGTTCTGTGAAGGTTTTAAAAGCAACCCAAAGACCCACATGTTCACCTTATCTTATGCCTAATTTGATGCCTAAACTGCAATAATATTGATATGGATGTTTCCTTTTTAAATTGTATTGTTTTATTTCTTGTTTTACTATTTTTATGACCTACTGTTCAACACTTTGTTTGAAATTGTTTTACAAATAATAATAATAATAATAATAATAATAATAATAATAATAATAATAATAATAATAATAATAATAACAATATTATTATTATTATTATTATTATTATTATTATTATTATTATTATTATTATTATTATTATTATCTCGTCCAGTGAACGCTGGAGATAGGCACCAGCACCCCCTGCCACCCCATGAGGGAATAAGCGGGTTAAAAATGGATGGATGGATGGATGGATATTATTATTATTATTATTATTAATTATTATTATTATTATTATTATTATAATTATAATTATTATTATTATTGTTATTGTCACAATTATTATTATTATTATTATTATTATTATTATTATTATTATTATTATTATTATACAAATGGTTCTCACTTTGATGATGAAATTGGAAAAATGGTCCTCACTCTGATCCCTAAACAGGAACACACAGAGACATACACAGGCAAATATGTGCACACAAACACAGTGATCAGGCATTAACATGTCATGTAGCATTATTTCTATATTGAAAGAATGCCTACATTTATTGAAGATGTTAGGCTTAAATTGAATCTCATAACACATGTGTGTGTGTGTGTGTGTGTGTGTGTGTGTGTGTGTGTGTGTGTGTGTGTGTGTGTGTGTGTGTGTGTGTGTGTGTGACTAATACTCTGACAGGCAGGTATGCAGGCCAACAAGCTTATCAGCATCAATAACAGTGCTGAGAATCAAATGGAGCCATTTTATGTTCACAACACTCTTCTCCACAGATGGAAAGGTTAATGATTTATCAATAAATCCTGACAAGCCCGTATTAACACACCTGGCAGTGTGTGGGTGAGAAAACTCCAGTAGTAAATCTTTTAATTGATCAGCTGCTTGTTGTGAATGCAGCCGAGGTTTCCTGATCTGACGGCACAAATGAGGGAGATGAAAGTCGACAGTAATCTACAAACTCATTCATTTCTGTTGATTTAAGATGCACAGGATTGCAAAAAGTTGCACATTGTTCTGTTGTTAAACTTTTTGTTTTACTTTCAGCTACTGAAATTTTACTATTTTTTAAAGAACTGACTAAATGTACATAACTGCTTTTAACTTTTTATATGGGTGATATGTGTCGACTCGACGTCCATGGTGACGCAAGTCTTTGTGTTGCAAAATTGTGATTTGTTCGACCAAATAAGCTCTTTTTGGCTCATTTATAAGTCTTCTCTGCTTTAAAGTTGGTGCTAAATTTCCCTGTTTTTATAAGGAGTCTAAACCGTGCTTAATCCTCCTTTGTTCCAAATATAAAACATGTAGACTGGTCAAAAGTTAACTGGACCCACAGTGGCTAAAATCTTCAACATTGGTCTTAGCTGACCATAAAACATTATTTCACATGCTCTTAAGAGTATTCAAATGTGTCTTTGCTCAATCTGTGAAGGCTTGGATAAGAAAAGATTTCCATCTTGCCCTATCCTATAAACCCAGTAAGACTTGCCCAGAGTGCCATTCATACAAGAACAGCCACTTAAGATAACACGTGTGGAAGCTCACAAAGTAATTTAGTGGAGTTTCCCTTTTCCATTTTTCTGATGGGCTGTCACTGCTGCTGATACTCACTCGGTTTCAGTGTACCTCATTAATTGCATCTGGTGAGAGAACCTGCATTGATGTTGGAAGCAACTATGCGGGGTTAGAGAGGCAGAGTCTTGTATGAACTGTGCCGAACACCAGTGAGGTTCTTCCTTGTCTAAATATGCTTTTGGAGAATTACAGCACTGAAATGTTTTTGTTTTAAACTGTGATTAAAGATAAATTAAAGGACACTGGATGCAGAGAGGCAAAGAATAAATACATAATAGAGAGAAAATAATGGTGCGAGATTAAAGCATCAAACATGTTAGTAGAAAAGTAATTAAAAATTATGGGCTTTTAATTAAAGTATAGCAGCTCTTCAATCTTCAAAGTGTACATGCAAGGAAAACGGAATGTGAATGAGAGCATATGTTTAAATGTTTAAAGTCATGACAAATTCAAACCACATACCAAAAGGTTTGAAATACGTGATTCAACAACTATTTTGATTTGCATGGTATTTTTTCAAAGGAATATAGCCAGGTTACATGCCTATAACAAAAAGACTAAATTCCAGTTGATTATGATAAAATAAGACCTGTGACGACACCACTGAAGAAATTAATCCAACTAAAGATAAATGCGTTTCTCTAGATCTTGTTGGGACACCAGTCCTTTAATACTGGAAATGTTCTTCAGGTCATTGGAGAATCTTTTTCATATTTTGGGGTTTTGTAAATAGTTAGTGTCAGACTTTGTTTATGCCTTTTATGTCAATTCTCAAATATTCAAAAAAGTTACATATTCCAAAGAAAGTTTTCTTACAGTTTAGTGTATCATGAACTATTGTAGCAACCCCTCCACCATTATTATTTTTTCTATTTTCACTTCAAAAATCGTAGTTAGGAGAACCAATCAATCAAACTATTTATAATGTTTTTTTGTGCTTAAGACTGTAGAGGCTAAGAAGAGCATTACTATCACTATTATTACAGTATTATTAAGGACGTTTACTCACAGTTCGCTGGGAGATGCTAATAACCGTTAGCTGCTTCCCTGTTTATCCCCTTCTGCACATGCGCAGTGTCATATTTCCATTGTTATTATAAAAAAACAGGAAGGGCTTTATTTACTAACAAACTGAGCAAAAACAGGCATAAAACGGCAAAAATACCAACTAATATGACAGCAGGATCTGATAAATTTTCATAAAAACTTTGTATGCAACCAGAGTATAAATTTAAAAATGTGAAAAGAACCATGGCTATGCACCTTTAAAGCCAAACAATGAGCTATATTTCCATAAATCTCATTCAACTCAAACTATAACGTCACATTAACTATACCTCACAAGTGGGAAGTTGTGAGGTTTTGCATCCTGCTATCACCACACTATCTTCAGGAGTATCATAATTAACTTAATTTCAGACAGGAAACACTCAAAATAAGTTATCATTTCATGTAAGGAAGCCTAACTTCTCGTGATTGTTCTTCAGTCTTTATGTAACACCATCAGAAGATACAAAGATCTAATATTTTATGTCGCTGAAAACATAATCAGTATTGCAGCACTGCAGCAAGGAAAAAGATGAAAACAGACACAGTACCAATAATCATTTTTAGTTTTAGACTTTGATAGAAAAACTTTAAATAGTGAAAGTTTTATCAAAACTGGTTGTGACTGTGGTAAACTACTGTGACTTCAGCTTCAGCCATTTACATTTGTTTTCTGATACTTACCATTCAAGGGGAAAATACAAGAGTTTTGTAATTCATCTCTCACAATTATAATACAATATAAAAGTATTACAAGAGTACTAAATAACAAAACAGACGTTTATGATGTCTTTTATAGAAAGTCAGCATTTATAGCTTCTCAACAGATCCCCTACTTCTTGTTCGCATATTCTGTTGTGGACCACTGTAGCTATTTTAAATTCTGTTGAAAGATTGATTTAATATTTTTTTCAACTTGACTTGTTCTAATAAGAGCTCTTTAACTTGATACATGATGCTTTCTCTTATGTTAATAACATGCATAATTAACAATGTTTCTAATAGTGAATTAAGTTCAAATTGAAATTATTGATAGCTGTGCAAGAAATACATTATTGCTGTAGCAGATTGAAAGAAGACTAAGTAAGAGCTGTAAATTCATAGAGTTTAATAATTTCTTTCTACTTAGTGTGTATTATTGAATGAAAGCAAGTCAAAACATTTCATTTAAACTTTAAGAAATTGTGTCAAATTCTGAAAAAAGAAAATAGTATTTCTCTGTCAGGGCCAGTTTTTGTTCTGGTTGGGAGTGTGTGTCAATCTCTTATCTTTTTAATTCAAAGTCATGAAAACAAGCCAGTTGGGGGGCTTAATGGAATTCACACTAAAAAAAAAACAAAAAAAAAAACTGAACTATGATGAATTATGCATTTTAAGGCACTGCCTGAGCATGTGGGCTATATAACTTTTTGGGGGGCAAAATACTTGTTGGAGCACTTATACAAAAGGACAAACCAGAAGATTACATCCACTTTAAGGCACCCAGTCCTTTCCTTACAAAAAGCAAAGCAATAACAAAAACACAACAGAACAAAATCATCGTCTATTATAAAAGTAGGTTTAGCAGGAGTTAAAATCCTGAGAAGTGGAACGGAGTGACTTTATAGGGAATACTATAAATGCATGACATCAGGCCTTGCATGCAAGTCTCATAAACTCTGTAAGATTGAAAAATATGTACTTATTATTCCCTTTTTTTACAATAAAATTTCAACCGTGACTTGTCACAAATATGTTTGGTAAGGAAAACAAAAGAAGAAAAATATAATTATTAACTCATTAATTCCTTAATCTGCGACAGACCGGCGACCTGTTCAGGGTGTACCCCGCCTCTCGCCCAGTGAACGCTGGAGATAGGCACCAGCAACCCCCGCGACCCCATGAGGGATTAAGCGGTTCGGAAAATGAATGAATGAATGAATGAATGAATGAATAATTCCTTAATGTTAACTGCTGGATATCCTGTTCTGTGACTATTATTTTGTTTCAGTTGCATTTAAAAGCAATTTTACATGACACAGCATAACTTCTTTGCAGTTGCCTGGCATGTGATATCTGGTGGCTTTCCATTAGGAAAATTCAGAGAAATCAACTGGTGATCAGAATCGGAGGATTTTTGGCTTATTCGGTTGTACCAGACAGCAGGTGGTTGTACTGACAACAGCAGCCTTTGGTGTGGACGCATTTACAGAGGGAATAAGTTATTATTAATTATCAGTGTTACTAAGATGTTGAAGTCAGAGCAAACAAAGAGAAATGATATCTTCATTTAGAGAGCAATGAGCGAGACTTCAGTAGACGATAGGAAAACTGAAGAGTCCAGCATAGATGCTATCAGTTTGATCTATTTTAGCCTTTATGACATAAACTGGGTGAATGGGTGAAATGTTCAAAATGCGCAAACAGCTGGCGACCATGTTATTGGATCATTATCCTAAAGTCACTATGACCTGACGCCACTTCAAACATGTGAGCACTGGAGACACGAGAACTGCATATCAGCTCTACTATCCGCTGATTGCCAAGGCCAATCCTTGCATATTTTACTGTGCAGAATAATGGATGTCCAGGATATGACTGTCTTTGTTTTGCCTCACAGCAAGGCTGCTGTCAGGTATTAGTAAGAGGCGAGAGCGGGTACCGGACAGAAACAGGGCAGACGAAGGCTGCAGCGAGACCGTTGGGTGCAATTACTTTCATCTATGTAATCTCTGCCCTGTTTCTCAATAAACAGCTGGAACTTGACCACTTCACCGTTTCCTTATTCAATAAGTCTGGGAAGTCAGTTACTGTTTGATTTTCCCATCACAGACCCCTATCCACGATTTGGTCTATAAACTGAACATGATATAGCCGGTGATTGCATTACCAAGTGATAATTTTATATCACAGCTTTTATTCATGAATCAGAGGTGCATTAATTTGCACACTCAAATGTATCCGTTCAAATAAAATAAATGCATGGAGAGGAAAGCTGACCACAGGTTCAGGATTTTAGCCACACAGTATGTTTTAGTGCGATTCACGGAAGTGCAATCCTCCCTGGTTTTACAGACCTATTTATATTTGTATCTAGAAAATACTGCTTCCATTTCTCCTCGCTTCCTCTCTCATCCTCCTGCTGGTCTCTTTCTCTCTCTCTCTTTCTCTGTGAGTTGAGATCGTTCAACCATAACATGCCTGAGTGCAGCGGCCCAGGGGCATTTGTGTGCCATGGTGCTCACTCGAACGATGAAGACACGTGTCGCACATATTTCCGGTTTCCATTCAGAGCTAGACGGCTTCTTTTAGACCTCTGTCGCACACACACACACACACACATTCACACACTTCTCCTCCTTTCATTAATCTTCTTTATGCTATTCTTCTGGGTCTTCTTGAACGCATTTGTTGCTGTTGGTGTCCTCAGACCTCCCTGCAGCCTGTCTCTTCTCTCTCAGCGGTTATATCCCACTATCTGTCATTTTCAAACCTTTTTTCCCCCTTTTAAATTGCCTCAATCCACGGCCTCAATCTTTTGTCTCAATTGAGGAAATAAAAGCAAGCCCCTGCAGTTAGTTTGTCCACAATTCACTTCCAATCATTCTCGACACTTCTTGTACTGACACCTCGAGACATCACAGGCAGAGGCTGAAGCACTAACCTACTCTCTTCAATCCATTCCCCCCCCTCTGAAATACAGGCCTCCACACATTCTCATCTTCTCCTCTCCTCAACTGTATCTTCTGTTTATTGCCATTAAAAAGCCGAGGGCTTTAACAAATAAATTGCGTTTGTCTCTCACTACCCTCTTCCACTGGGTTGTTTGTGATTTATGAGAAAATATTGGATAACATAAAGTGTGTCTTGATTTGTTAATAATGGAATTACACTCAGAGAGCAAATAAAATGCCAAATCCTTCAACTGTTTAGTCGTTTCACACTTTGTCATGTCACAACAAATGGCATATTATGTTTGTATTTCACTGACCAAATCAGTAAAGACGTAATTAAGATGTGACATTTACACACATCTCAAAACATCTATCTATATATATATATATATATATATATATATATATATATATATATATATATATATATATATATATATATATATATAGAGAGAGAGAGAGAGAGAGAGAGAGAGAGAGAGAGAGAGAGAGAGAGAGAGAGAGAGAGAGAGAGAGAGATAGATAGATAGATAGAATCTTAAAGCTCAGTCCATAGTTTCCTCAAAACTCCACACTGCAGCTTTAATGGCAATTGTTTAAGTTGCAGTTGACAATGGGAAAAGTTTGAGCCTTCCAGAGCTGCAGCCCACTTTCTTACTTGAAGGTAATAGCAGCACAACTTAATAACTAAGTAGCCTAAGTTGTAATAAACATCCTTTTCAGTGGTGTCAGTGTAATCTAAAAGTTTGATTCCTGTAGTAAAGCCAAACAAGAGGACAAAGGTGAAAAAATGGCATGGTCAAAACCGAGTCTCCACTTGACTTATAACTATTTGTGTACAAGCTAGTCTTAAAGCTACAGCACAGCTAATTGCTACAGGATGTTAGAAAAATAGCAGTTTAAAACTCCAAAGGACCATTGCACCAAATGATGGTTTTGATACTGTGGAAACTATTTAGGCAGATAATTACTGCCATGAGTGTGTTTGGTTGTTTTTGTTTTGAGTGTTCTTGAGTGTACAGGTGTTGTTGAGGTTTATGGTTTGTTATTGTGATCATTAGAAACCATGCTGGAAGATCCTCTGGCGGTAAAAGAGTAAATGGCCTGTACTTGTACAGCGCTTCAAGTTGTCCGACGACAACGAACTCTGGAGAATCTACCTGAGCAACTTACAAATGATGAGGAGGATTAGGCCGTTTGCCTGCGCCTCTGCCTCTGCTGACGAAATGAGACTCAGAGTCTCATTTTGTCCCTGCGCCGTTTTGTACTTTTACAGTTTTGTTCATTACTGTGAAATTGTCAAACCCAGGATGTTTTCTACTGACAATGCATGAACTATTATTAATCTTCTGCATTATGCCCATGGTCTACTAAAAGTAAGTGTGTGTGTCATGTGACTCCAGCAAATATGTATCAGCAGGATATTGTTTAAAGTCAGTTTGGTCTAAACAGCACTCCTTATTTGTAATATCTGACAAGGGAAAGGCTAAACACAGACAAGAAATAAAGTTTATGAACAACAAACAGTATATTTTGTAAAAACAATTATATTAAAGGTCTGTGCTTTACTATTCTCTACCTGATAGCTGATATGGAAGAAGGACATGGCAAATGGGCAGTGGATAGGTGAGTAATAATTGGCTCAGAGTTGTGTCAGGCCATTCACTTGTATTTGACTGCTCTCTGAGTGCCACTACTCGTGCAGGTTGTTCAGAGACATTCAGTGCCCTAAATGCAAAGTTATTGTGCACAATGGATCAAATTCTGCTGGTTAATGTATTTCTCAGATTAGACACAGGAAAATCATAATTTTCTGGTCTGTTTGCACCCATAGACCGTGTTGCTTCTGCTGTCTATGCCTTTTCTCACATCTTTACTTCCCACTCATTGTTTAAACTCTCTTCTTACCCTTACAGCTCATAGTCGCTATAGGTTTATAACTTCCTCTTGACATAGATCTATTTTGTAGTACAGACAGGTTGACTCCAACCCCCTGACGCAATATAGGGACTTTTCAGCTGAATGAGGCGTAAAGAACATATGCAGATCGTGGACTGACAGTATGATCTGAAATGGGCCACAGAAAGTAGTTCTTACTTGTACATGGTGTATATTATTAGTTTTGCAGAAAAAGCCATATTCCCACACACTTAATTTAACAGTTTAACATCTACATACATACTTCACTGCTTAACATTAACTGACTACATTAACTAACTTTCTCATACCACATCATTATTCAGTTGTCTTATAAATCTACAGAAAAAAAAAAAACTTCTCTCATGAACCTGCAACAATTCACATGGGTTCCAAATGGGCAAACAATAGCTTATCCAAATGTTCCCATGCTAATTTAAGTACCTCATTATTAAGTCGGACACTAAATTGATACAACCTACACATGTGCTAATTGCCCTTCTCCTTCAACTTTTTAATAGATTCATGGTAATCCACTTCTTGGATATCTATGGCTTCAGATGTGTACTTAGTATTTTAAAAAATGTTTTATTGCAGCTTCTTCTTTTTTTAGTAAAAATGGCAGAGAAATCTGTGGTAATGAAAGTAAAATGCAAACACCTTTAGAACCTATACTTCAGAATCCTGGACCTGGTATAGGGTTCCCTTTTTATCCTGACTTTAGCTCTGTTTAAATGAGACTGGAGAAGAAAGCTGCGGGTGATACTTTATAATTGCAGTGCTGAAAGTGATTACAGGGACTGATTAGAAAGGGTTGAAACAGACATTTTAAGTGTGAAACTCATATGAGAAAGATTTTAACTGTTTTCTTATGACACATCCTGCAAAATAAGTTCATGTAACCAGACTATACAATAAACTATTTCCTGCTATTCTTGTGAAGGAGGGACTGTGCTGTTGCACTCCCGAGGATCTTAAACCCACGCTCCACAGCAGGGGTACTACCGTACCTGCGAGGGACAAGCCAAACAGTGATGACGAGACCTCCCCCAAAAAAAAAATCTTGATGTTACCGTATATAGCTGAGGGCAATGCTAGAAGGAGCCTCATGATTTTAAAATGAGGTGTTGGAACGTTAGCAGCTGTAGACTCTGTTTTACAGCATGGTTAACAAACACGTGCACAGCTCAGTATACAGCGCAGCTTTCCACTGAGAGCAGCAAAACCTCCATGTGGGTGTTTGAGCTGGGATCAGGAAAGAGAGTATCGTCTGGTCACGACTCAAAACGCAGCACTCTCCGCTCATGAAAACACACAGGTTCGGACACGCTTAGCTAAATGCAGTCGCGTCCCTGCTGTAATTCCTTGGGATCGCTGGAAAAAGTGCTTGGTGTGTAGAATCCAGAACATGAATAGAAGATGTAGAAAAGGCAGTTCTCTGAGTGATAGCACACACAAGCAGTCGCTGCAGAGTCACCCACACAAGCAAACACGTACGCTGCATGCACATATGGAGACACATTATCTGCAGAAAACAGAAAATGGCCTGAGCAAATATAATGTTTTACTCCTTCTTATAATCTGTTTTAGATGGAATTATTCCCTTGGAAAACTGATTTCTGTTCGTCACACTTGCTTTTGGCGGTTTCATATAGCAGTTTCATAATTATCCCATGTTTTAAAAGGTGCAAACGAGATTAATAGTTGTGAGCTGTGTCAGTTATTATTTATAACTTGGCTGGAGTCTCATCCTTTTTTGACAGAATTGAAAACAACAACAACAAATCTTGAGATCAAGATACGAGTAGCCTTGAGAAGGCGTGACAGGAACATTTGATTCTTTTTATGGTCATTTTGTCCTGCAGCCACAGTTGCATACATCTTCATCTGACTTTTTATTGACTATTTATTAGGTACGCCTCATTAGCACTAGGTTAGATGCTCTTTTGCCTGCACTGCCTTAATTATTTGTGGCATAAATTCAACTTGGTATCTGAAACCCAATCTGAAAATTGTGGATCATTTGGACAAGATGGGATCAGACAGACGCAGGCTTTGTCAGCTCTACATTCATGATGTGAATTTCCCATTCCAACACCCTCCAAAGGTGCTCGGTTTATCAAAGCACTATAAATGACTGATGAGGCCATTGGGTGTACTCATTGTCATGTTTTTTGTCCTGGTGTATCATCCTGCTGGATAAAGAAATGAGAATATGAGCACACTGTGGTCATAAAGAGACAATATGGTCATCAACTTTATACAGGTTACGTTTAAACATGTGCTTTACTTGTTTAAACAATGCCCATCTGGCACTGAGGGGCCTGACGTGAGGCAAGAAACTAACATCATTACACCACTGAACTTTTGATACAAGGCAGGTTGGATTCATTCATTCATAATGTGTATGCCAAATTCTGACTCCACCATCTGAATGTAGCAGCTTAAACCAAGAACTTATTGACCGAGCAATGACTTCTAATTTGTTGCTATTCAATTTTTGAACACTGTGTGACCTGTACAGTCAGTTTCCTGTTGTTAGAAGACCGGAAAGGCGCAAAGGTCTGTTGCTGCTGTAGCCCTCCTGCTTCATGGTTCAGACAGAGTTTGGTTCTGCATAGTGAGTGGTTATTAGTGATGCTGTTGGCTTTCTGTCATCTGAAAGCAGTCTGGCCATTCTTCTGTGATGTTTCACAACAGAAATGAAGTTTTATCTTCTTTGGAACATTCTCTGTGAAATTGACAAATGGTTGTGTTTGAAAAATCAACCTTCACTGGCCTCACCTGTTTCCACCTGCATATATACCCAGTCCATATCAGCTACCAGTGCCAGATCATCTCAAGCCAACCACTGAGTACTTTCCAGCATTTCTCATTCTGCCTGCCTTTTTTTGCTCGACCTGATTCTGCCCTCTGTTACCGAGCCTCGCCTGATCCCTGATCTGAATCTGTCTGCCCGCCCGGAAACCCGATCTGCCTCTGGACCTCTGTATCTGTCTGCGTTGGATTGCCTGCCTGTGAGCCTGACCCCCACTCTGTTGGTGAGTTACCGAGCCTGCCTAACCCCTTTGTATCTCTGAACCTGCTAGTTATCAGACCTGGACCTGCCTTCTGGATTGCCCCTTTGTACTGCAGTTTTGGATTTCATTCTCCGGACATCAAACCCGGACCATCACAGGATCACAGCTGTCAAAGTCCCCAGCGGACCACCAGCCGCTGAGCGGCTCCTGCAAGCCCCGTCCGCAATCGGACCTCCGCCCCGGACCTGTGCCCATCTCTAAGCCGGGACCAAGCTCTGAAACCCACTAACAGGTTAGTGATCCAGTCTTCCTCTCTCTTGCCCGTTTATCCTCTAACTGATCACTAACTTGCTGTCTCTGTCACAGGTGATTTCCATCTCAAGAGCTACCTGCACGCTCCCAGCGCCGCGCTTGTCTACCCTCTTTACTAAAACCTGTTGCATACCACTGACCTGTCTGTGTTGAATCTTGGATCCTATTTTCCATACGTTACAATTTGTGTTATCAAACAAAAAGGTGTACTTGATAAAGTGGCCTTTGAATTTTTTGTAAATTTCTTAAATTACGTGAATGTACGTGCTATGTATTTATAGAGCAGATGAGAGAGGGATGTTGTTTGTATTGTTTCCATTTTGACAGTTTGACACCTACAACAGAGCATCACGTCAAGAGTGAGCCATGCACAATAGATGCTGCAGCAATGCATGCAAGTCATACAGGGGAGACTAAAGAAGACGAGTTATTCTGTGATGTTGATCAGATCTGACAAGTCAAGGTACTTTACACGCAAAGGTAATTGAAGGGCTTGGACATCATAGCCTGAGCAAAGAATTGTGGAATAAAAGGTATTTGCTGTTAAATAAGGTGAAGTAAATTGCATCCTTATTTTAATAATCTTAAGCAATTGTCTGTACGGTTTCTGCCCAACCTAAAAAACAAACAAACCTTGATAAATCAAAATGCTCCAGACTATCCACAAATGCTCTCCTATTTTAGCGCTGAACAGTCCTTCACCAGACCCTCAAGGCTAACTTGGGACTTACCCAAGTTTCCATGGCAACACTCAGTTATTAACAACAAAATGGCACACCAATTAGGACTTGTTGAAATATTTTTTGAAAAAGACCTTTTTCAAGGCTACAACCATCTTTAAGCTGTCACATTTCTTCTACTACAGATAAATTTAGATCTCAATAATTGCTTAAGTCTATCAAAGGTGTAGCTTATTCTATCTAGCATCCAACACTAATGGCAACAGACTGTGTCATATCATCCACAGCATTTTAAATCAAAGCCATAAAAAGGCATCAATGACCCACTTCTGGCTATCTCAAATACTAATGTATTGCTTACCTAGACAAATATTCAGACAATCCTGTTTTATGAATGTTGCAAAAGCACAGTTCAGGATTATCTCTGCAGCTGTCTAGCCTATTGAGTCAAGTCAACTTCAGTGTTGTAAATTTGATGCAGGAATCCTCAAGGTTGGAGTTTGCTTTAGATAATCAGTCATAGGCATAAAAACTGCAAAGAAAAAGCAAGCTTGATTATAAAAAAAAAAAAAAGTTAATCTAGCAAAGAAAAACAAAACTTGGAATACCGGAGGAATGGTGAAATGTTTTTTTCCGAAGTTTGAAACTGACAAAAAAAATGTGGTGCAGACTGAAGACAAGCCAAACTGTCTATATAGTCGTGGGAAGCGCTCCACGAGCAGGATGCTTACCACCAGTCTGTAGGCTGGGTACCTGAGCCAGTAGCTCCACTAATTAGACAGTTTGGAATATTTTAGTTACTCTTTAAAGAGTAGAAGAGCAAAAAGACATGCCATGTGTAATAAGCACATGGAAACTACTACTAAATTCAGCTGCTGTCTGCTCAAAGATTCTGCTAAAGTCTAGGTTTCAAAAATCCAAATAACACCTACATACAAACCTGAAATTTAGCCAGACATGATGTTGCATTTAAAAAAGTTTGTTATCGGAATACAGAAACCTGGTGCAGGCAGGAAATCTCTGCAGGAGCGAGCTGGAAATCTGGTAGTGAAGATAGCTGGTTTACTCACTGCAAAGGTGACAGGCAGGAGGGCAGAGTCTTGGTCAGAGTCCGGGGAACAACCCAGAGTCATGCACAGTACGGAGATGGGCCGACAAAAATCCAGGGGTTAGGCTCGACTCGTAGTCCTGGAACAATCCAGGTCGAGGCCCAGAAAACAGAAGTTTGGTAGAAGTTCGACAAGGGCAAGACAAGGCGTGAAAATCCAGAAAACGTAATCGGTCAAGTGATCAAGACCAGGCAGGCAGGCATGATAGAAACGCTGGACACCTACAGGCTAAGGCTTTTGATAATCTGGCACAGGTGTGTGATATGAGCTTAATTGCAGAGCAGCAGAAAGGCAGGCTGGCATGTTTGGTCCATAAGGCTTAATTAACACGGTGAATGGGAGGAGTGGCTGGATGAAGATCAGACAGGCCAGATCTTGACACATGCTATGCATAAACGTAAAGTTTGAACTATTTGGTACAATTCCTCCTATAGTTCGACTTCTTATGTATTTTATTTTATCCTTATAATGCAATTAGAGTGGGAAATATGAACATAAGTAGTGTAGAAATGTAGGTATCAAACATATGTTATAGATCATGTTATTATAACTGCAATAATATGCTTGGTTATTTAATTAGCAGTGGGACCAATTGTTACTTTGCTTTTTCAAATGAAAGCAATTTGACAGCAGTTTGACAAGCTTTTGTGATCCTCTCATTGATCGGAGCTTCTATTTGTAAGGATTCATTTAATATGGTTGCAAATATATATATATATATATATATATATATATATATATATATATATATATATATATATATATATATATGTATGTATGTATGTGTCATTACTACTGTTCAAGCCAGCTTAGTAGGTTTGCTCCTCCTTCTCTCTGTTTTTCCTTCAGCTCCTGGAATCCACTGTCTATCAGATGCCTCTTATTCCCAGCTGAATCCAAAACTAACAGCAGTCCAGATCGACCCGGGTGTAATGGAAGACAAACAAAAGTCAGACTCAATCTGCTCAGCTCACAGTTTAGAGACAAAAAGGAGGGCAGACCGGGCAGGAATAACAAGGGTTCAAAACTCTACACCAGGGAGTTCATAGAACCACAGAAATATTTTGGGAAGCCCTGAAAAAAACTGCACAGCTTATTCATGCATCCTGTGAAGGTTGCATCTCTGAGTGTATATAGGAAGGGCCCAGCAGGAAAAATAGCTTCTCCTGACCAGCTTGTTGCACTGAACCACTCTTGAGCTGATTAAATTATATGTACTTTCATTACAATTAGAGTACAGTTAATATAATACTGCAAGCTGCTGGACCCAGGGAACATTAGATTTTATAGGAGATTCAATGTGTGCCGAATGGCATGTAGATAAAACCGAGAAAAGTCTGTAGCAGCTATTTCGAATCCTTCAGTACGAATAAAATCTGCTACAAATGGCTGATGTTGTTAAACAATTTACCAAACCAGAGATCATGGTTTAGGGTTAAACAAACAAGGCACAAATGCAACATACAGGAATAGTAAAAAAAAAACAAAAAAAAACATTTGGTGCACAAGTGTGAGTATGATTAAAATATAAAGTCATAGGCATTCAAACTAGAAGGAAAAATGAAACTTGATTAAAATAATCGGGTCAAAAATCAACCAAGGAAGCCAGCGCTTAATCTAGAAAAGACAAAGACAACATGGAGTCCCACCTGGAATAATGGCGAAATGGTTTTATTCACAGTTTAATAAATAAATAAATACATAACTAATAATAATAATAATAAAGTAGTGAATACAGAAGACAAACCAAACTGTATGGTCCTTTTACTGAGTCCTTTCAAAAATAAAAACTATACGGACATGAAGCATAATACACATAGACAAGTGAAAACATGTATAAATAAAACAGAAACTAATAAACTAATGTATTTATTTATTTTGACTGGATGAAGATTGCTTTAATGTTCTCCGACAAACCATTTAGAAAAGGACCTCCCTCTGGTTTTCTGCATTCTTAGCTTTTGCTAAGTGTAAAAATTAGGAAACAAGAGGCAAATATGCAACATTTAATTTTGTTTTTATGGCAGATGTTAAAAAAAACATTGTTTAGGCCTCAACCTAAACGATGCGAGTTTACCAATACATCAAACCCTGAATAATTGTGAAATAACGCAACTCAATTATATATTTTGATCTTCATCATTGACTCAAACTACTAATTTTTTTTTTTTTTTGTATGTTTGGATCTTAATGGGAAATATTCTTGGTGTATAAGAAGCAGAAAATATCTACCATGCCGTTTTTGCGGCAGATTGCTTCTCAATAAAACCCACTTTCTCAACGAACAGCTTCAGATCT
Source organism: Fundulus heteroclitus (assembly GCF_011125445.2). NCBI lineage: Eukaryota > Metazoa > Chordata > Actinopteri > Cyprinodontiformes > Fundulidae > Fundulus > Fundulus heteroclitus. The sequence goes on along the minus strand of NC_046380.1, from coordinate 16,753,226 downwards.
ATTTCTGCAGGCGACAGCTCTCTTCATTTATACAATATCGTGTTCCTCTTTTGTCAATTGTCATGTCAGTAATTTGACTCAGAAAGATGTTTTTCTTTTTTTAGCCTTTCACTTTACATCAACCCGCTCCTTTGTGATAAGAATGACTTTAAAGACCCATACGAGTGCGCCTGTGAGGGAAAAAGTGAGAGAGGAATCTAAGTTTAAGGATTCCTCCTGAGTCAACGCAACACAAGAAAACGAGGAATCAGAGAGTGCAGCTAATGGATTTAAGATTGGACTGCTCTGTTAGTCCGCAGCGTTGTTTCTGTGGGACTGTGGAGGGTCAAGTTGTGCTCAGGGCAATGTCTAATATGTGGCAAAAATGACCAAAGCATCTCAGCTTCGCACACTTACAATCCAACGATCTAATTAATGTGTTTCCATGGCGACAGAGAAGGCAAAAATAAACCAGTAAACGAGTCTTTGTGTTCCTGCTTGAATTGTGAAAAAGAGAGTCTTTATATCTGTAATATCAGAGCTGGGAAGCTCCAATGCATTTTTTTCTAAATAAGAGTGAAAATATTAACAGCTGCTGGGTCTTCTTCCTCTTCTTTGCTTCAGCTGCAATGCATATATGAACCCCACCCATGAATATATTTAAGGTGAGATGTAGAGACACAAAAGGAGAGCGGACATATCTTTCATCACGCATGAAGAACCTCGCATGTAAGATTTCGAAAAGATGTAATATTCAGGGAGACACCATTGGGAGCATTATAAGGAAGTTTAAAACTTAAGAAACAACTGTGAACCCCACTGGCCTTTAAAGCTCCATCAATTCATTTTTTAACATTAGGAACATCAAAATGCAGCCAGAAAAATGCCATGAAGATCTTAGATAAGACAACGTAGTTTTGAGAGACATTTCTATGGACCAATAAGACCAACTGGAGCTGTTTGGAAACATGGATCAGCTACAACTCTGGTGTGCGAAATATCAGGTTTGGGACAAGGATTATCATCACCGTAATCAATCTTGATGATGTGAGGCTGTTTTTCTGAGGCTGTGGGTAACAACCTTGGCCATGCACCTGACATCACAGATTCTCAGGAAAAACAGGCCATTTCAATGAGGTACATGATGCCTTGTGTTGTAATTGGACTCTACAGTGAGATAAATGATCCCAAGCACACCTCTAAATCAACCTAGGCTTGGCCATGAAATAGGTTCTTGAACGTCTAACAATGGGCATCATAGTCTCTGGATTTAACTCCAACTGAGTTAAAGATGGCAGTTTCACCAAAAAAAAAAAACGTAAAACATGAGATCTAGAGGTCTAAGACCTTAGTTTGTCACCACAAACTAGCTGTAAGAGAATATAAAAGCTAAATGTAAAGTACTGCAAATGGGAAATGAGTAATTCTGAACACGTAGATTAGTTAAAATCCAGATTTTTAATTTGAACTTTAAAGTTTTGCCCTTTTGTTTGTCAAAACAAATATTTTGGGGGAATTTCTTTAATCCTTTATTGTTATTATATTAGAGTCACATCGTTTCCATGTCCTTTGATGTGATAAGTAACTGTTTAAACATACATTTCAGTCAAGCAACACTGCAGTAGCGGGGCGGTTTCACTTTGTCTCTGTATTGAAAGGTTTGCTGAGTAAAGTGGATTGCTGGTCACGATGGAGTCCCAGCATGAAATTTAATTTAATTTTTAAAAAAAGCATTTAACTTAACAGTCGGCTATAATCATGGCCCGTCTCTGAATTGAATGAATCATCTCAGAGAAAAGCAGGAGCAAACTGAAGAGTGCATCTTTCTCAGTTTCTCATTTACTGGGCAAATAAGCTCGAATTGTCCCCCAAAATGTGGTATCTGTGTGTTTAACAATGCAGGCAGTTTAGCTTGTTTAACAGTGAACAGCAGAGCAGGTTGTCCAACACTGTTAACACTTGTGCTGACGTGATTCCTTCATCAAAATTAGGAAACGGGCAAACAAACAGGACATTACACTGATTTACATTTATATCTGGACACTTACCCTCATCCTGACCACTAGAATAATTTGCATTACACCCGACTTGCTTTTGGTACTTAAATAAGAGTCAAACTGCCTTTACCAGTAAGAGTCGGGCTTAGGTTATTAAAATGAGCTGAAACACTTTGCTCTAATGCAACTATCTACACAAAGGCTGTATGTGTATATGCAAAATGTGAATCTAAATTATTGATTTTCCTAATTGCGGCATCTCTGCTGCAGACAGATCGATCTAGATTTAACATTACAAAATGGTAGTGAAATATTTATGCAGCTCATTCATCTACTGAGGCATAATGTAGAGTTAACTATTTAATCCTGAGCAGAATCAGAAAGGCACATGCAGCTAATACATGAGATGATTTTTTTCCCCCAACATTTTTTAATTTTCATATACAAATTCTGCAAACCTTCATCTCAGGCTTGCGGAGAACCCACCACACACTAAATTTATGATTATAGAAATATCAGTTGGTAAATGGGTTGCTTTTATATCAATTAGCACTTAAGAAAAAGCCCCAATATCATTTCTCAATATGAGTGAGGGTAATTTCATATTACAGCTTGCAAGTTCCTCTGAGTTTACAGTTTTACATTTTGCACCGTATTTCTATTTAATTCCACTTTTATAAAAATTTTATTTGGATTTATTTATACAACAAGAGTGTTATACAACACTTTATGAGGCCACAAGGTCTAAGTATGTGCAAATATTAAAAAATAAAGTTAAGCCCAGATGATTGTATCAAGCTGTTACCTTTGCAGCGATCCTTCATCTTGCACAAGGAGGATGTAGCAACTGGATAAAAAACACTGTCAAATGAATCCAATTAATACATTTGAACAGTTCATGCAGTTGAAGGAGGTAGTTTAGATAAACCAGGTATTAAAAATGAATATAACTCTACATATTAATTGGTCCATAATATGACCGACAACAAATAGCAGGTTTGCTCCTACTGTACTCCCGTTATGTGATTTGGATTAGACGGCTGAATAATTAACTACCATGTTCTATCATCCAGCTAAAAAAAATAAAGTATTGATCTACACCGCTAACAGTTGGTTGTGGTAAAAGATTATGCTGTCAGTAGGGGGGTGAGGGTGTAGCTTGTCTCCCCAGACAGAAGGGAGAGGCTGCAAGTCAGTAATAGAGGTAAACAAGTGTTCTCATAGTCTCTTTCACAACAATAGGAAATTTACAGACATTGCCATAAATCTAACCTACTACTGTCCAAAGGGAACACAATATGCTGGAACCAGCCACAAAATACTATGGTGACCAACACAGAAGTGCTTGTAAGCGAAAAACTTAATCCATCTTTCTGTCATGAGGCGCTTTGCTCCATAGACAATCTTTAAAAACCTTTGGGTAAATCTAATAACAGCTTTATGATGCATGCATCCATCCATTGTTTTTATACACAGTACCCGCTTTATCGTAGTAGGGTTGTGTCAGGGCTGGTTCCTGTATCTCTCACTAGACAAACTTAGGGAAACACACACACCCTGCTCAGGCTGCCAGTCCTTTACAGGAAGACACAGAGATACACAGGACAGACAACATGTCAGCAAACAATTAACCAGAGCTGCATGTTTTGGAGTTAAGTGAGGAGAACAGAGTAAGGCAAGGCAAGGCAAATTTATTTATATAAATTGCACACATGCAAGGAGAGAACATGCTAACGTCACACAGAAAGGCCCAAGCTGGGCTGATCTTCTTCCAGAGAGGGAACGAGGCTACAAACTGAAGGACGGTGCAGCCATCTTGGACTCATATTAATTCAAACTATTTTGTGCGTGGTGGTGGCACGGGGACAGGAAACCCATTTACTGAGGCCTCAGTCCTCGGTGCGGTTGTCCCAACCCACAGACCTGTGACCACATGCTTCTCCCTTTCTCTCTTCACCCATTTCCTGCCTGGCAACTGTAAAATAAAAGCCACTAGAGAATGTTAAGATAAATCTTTTCTGAATCTAAGTTTAGGAGACATTTAGTATTAGCCCAAAATCTGTCAGACTCTTACTTTTGGGTACACTTTATTGGTAGAGAAAAGGTCAACTGCTAAATGTCACGCGTTCAAGAAGTGTTTTGAAATCCAGAAAAAACTGATGTCTAACTGTAAATAAATTTATTTCATTTTTGCAACTAGCCAAATACATTTTTGAGGACCCTCATTTACTAGGCATGATGGTGTAGTTTTTAGGACTGCTGCCTTGCAGCAAGAAGGTCCTTGGTTTGAATCCAAGCCAAGGATGTTTCTGCCTGTAGTTTGCATGTACTGTCCAGGTACCCCAGCTTCCTCCCTAAGTCAAAAAACATGATTGTTGGGTTAATTGTCCCCGGAGCAATTAGTAAGAGATTTACTGTAAATGTAACCAAAATCAGTCTCATTTGTCACCCAGGACAGAGATTCCCTATAAAGAACTGGTGGTGTCCATCAACAATGTCTTAGTCAAGTTTTTCTCATTTCAAAATTAGAAGTACGGTCAGGAACGACTTCGGTGCAGTGTGTAAACCGTGTTTACTTCCTGTTAGCCAGAAAGCCTGGTGAGCCAATCATAGGAGAATTCCCAGGGTTCCCAACACAGAGTGCAGCATTTGGTATTTTATTTTGGCAAAAGGGCAGCAGCCTACAAACATGGAGGTCAGTAAGAGAAGCGAACCAGAAATAGAACAGAATACAACATCCTGCACCAATCCTTTGTTAGAAATTCAGTGGGGTTTCACAGCAGCAACGGACCGTAGAAGAAACGGCATAATAGGCTGGTGTCAGTGGCAAGGTGCTGTGTATACACTGCAAAAACGGATCTGAAAATAAGCAAAATGTTCTTAAACATAGTGTTTTTGTCCTTGAACTGAACAGGTAAATATGATGATTTGCCAACGGAATTGGTATTTTGACCCCTAAATTAAGATCATTAGACATCCTGCACTTGAAATAAGAGGATGGAGATGAATTGTTCCTATTTTAAGTGCACAAATCTTATTCTATTGGCAGATTATCTTGTTTACCTGCTTAAATCAAGGACAGATACACTAATTTTAAGAAAATTTTACTTATTTTTAGTTCCGTTTTTGCAGTGATGTGTTGTTCCGATTTGAAACAATACAGTAGGTGTCATTATTACTTATTGCTCCTTTAATTTTTACTTTTCCTTACCTATCCACACAAAGAAAATGTTTCTAGAAAAAAATTGTAGACTTTTCAATTAGATTCCTAAAATGTGGACGAAAGAAAATAACACTCCAAGGCATTAACACATTGATTTAATTTATTTTTGCATTTTACCATCGTATTAAACAGCTGGTGTCTCTGTGGTGTTTCACCAGACACAGCGTTTAAATTTATTAACACTGGAGCCTCAGTTGAACTTTCAGCCTTGCCCTTCAAAATGTCTGTAATTGATTACATTAGATTTTAGTTATTGTCAAATCACTCATCCTTGCTCTCTCACAATACGTGTCTCTGTTTTTTTATAATCAAAATAACTATAAACATCAGGTACTTATCGCAGCAACATAGTTTTATCAGGAGTAATAACAGTTATTGTATGCATATATTTAGATAAACCAATCATGTTGAGCTGTGAATTTAAATTTCTTGTTTCTTGCTTTGTAACATAATGTCAAACTGAACTATATGCTCAAGGCTGAGAATGTCAGATCATGTTGTTCACTACGGTTTAATACTCTTTGACTATTAAACTGTATACGTGGACCGAATCAGGAAGGGAAGGATGAAAGTCTGAAGGAAAGACCAATACATTTGGTTCTTTTTTCTTTTAGCTCAACCAGAGAATTGCAGCAAATGTCAACCATTATGTCTCACAACTCACATGCTACATCCCTGCTTACAACCAGAGTTTCTCAGAATAATTACCTGGTGCCATAGCAACAGTGGTCTACTCCACTCCAGGCTGCGATTCTGAATGGTTCTGTTTACTCTCCAGTCATCTAAGATATCGCTGCGCCTTTTGCAAAGGTTGTCTTTCATCTCTGGAAAACGATGGAGCTGTAACACTCTACAAAGATGCCATCATCAATATGGAAATCAATCCCTGTAGTAGTAGCGTTTTTCATCTGAATAGGCAGCAATCTTTAGCCAACTATTTCTTTGTGTTCTTAGTGCAAATAGCTCACCCTAAATGTAGTTCTCCTTGTAAATTGCTTTGTTGCATGGACAGAACAGAGCTATAGGAAGGCTCATTGAGGCATAAATCAGACTGCGAATCAATCAGCTCTGGCTCGACTTGGCCAATAAAGCAGAAATATAACATCCCATGGAAACTAAACTCATCTTTACACAGTTCTTCTACTTTTTAAATATTTTTTAAATGCAAAATTGTACACATTAATGCCACAAAGATACATGTTTTTCAATTGTTTTCTAGTAGTTTTCTCAATAGTAATAGCAACTTATATATACTGAGGAGTTTCTTAAATAAGGAATTGAAAAAGTGTATTATGAACACTTGCGAGGTTGTGCCTGACCTCCCTCAACAAAACAATGCCAGCTTTATCCCGGTCTATGTTCTGATTCACCTTAGACTCTTTTAGATCGTTCCCACCATCTCCATCCATCGCAACAGACCTGACCAAGCAGGTAAATATGCTTGATTACATGAATGAAGGTTATTTCTTCAAATCATCCCTCCAAGCTTTGAAAGGCATAGATACTATAAATGATATTACAGTATATTAAAATTTGACAATACCACATGTTTAGGTTCATATTTTCTTTACAAAATGGTGTTTGTTTACATGTAAGAATGCTGTTCCAGAGATTGTGCACATGGGTTACAGGAATAAAGGAGGTATTACCTCAACAAGTGTTGGCACAATTAAATTTTTTTTTTGTCACTCTCTGAATAAAACCTTTCAAGCGTTCTCTCTTTTTTTCAAAGAAGTAAAATGTTGAAACCTACATTGACAAGACAAACGGTTAGAGCTCCTCTTCCCAAGCTGTCTTTGTAAAATCTCAGTTTCAGAGTAGAGGTGAAAAAAACAACAACTGGCAAACTCTTAAAGAGCGAAAGTGAAAACAATTTAGTAATGCATGACTTTCCTCCCTGACACACTTTTAAATTAGGTAAAAGGCTGAGTGCTCCCCCTTATTGGTAACATTTAGTTAATGGGTGATCTGTGATACTCAGTCCCAACAGAGCTGAAGGATAACAGCTCTTCTTAAAGCCATTATTACACACTGGGTATTGGCCCAATCCTGCATTTACAAATAGCCTGGTCTGATGAGAGAGAAAACTGAAGCCAAAAGTAATGAGAGTCCACCAGCACTGAGACAGCATGGGATAAATGATTAGCAACGCTGCACAGCAAAACTAGCCCTAAGCTGTCCTTAATATTTAAGTTACATATGCCATACTTATAACATTTAAATAAATACATCCCAATTGAAGACAACAATCATTTCATTTACATTTAACATGTTAAGGTCTCGGCTGCACAGTGGTGCAGTGGGTAGCGCTGTTGCCGTACAACAACAGGGTCTTAGGTTCAAGTCCTACTCTCTTTCTGCATGGAGTTGGCTTGTTCTCCCTGTGCATGCGTGGGTTTTTTTTTTTTTTTTTTTTTTTATTAGTTTATTTGTCAGGGACAATGCAGCACACATTATTACATTCATAATTGTAATAGGCAGAGCCATAACAAAATTTGTAAATGTGTTGCATGAAAGGTTTCTAGCCTATAGGCTAATTTGCAACCCCAGTCCCCAGTCAGGCCTTTATAAAATACATTTTCCTAAAACGTAGCTCACATTGCACAATCATATATAAAATACATTATAAAAGACAACCATTAACATTTTACACAATCCTAACAACATTACACAAAACAACACCTCACATCCAACATAATCATAATGACTCAATGTTCACATATTTGAGTTTCTTTCAGCCAATGTTTTCACCTTGTGAGGTTTTGCCTGACCTCCCTCAACAAAACAATGCCAGCTTTGTTCTCTCCGGGTACTCCAGCTTCCTCCCACAGTCCAAAAACATGACTGTTTTTTTGGCCTTTCTAAATTGTCCTTAGGTGTGAGTGTGTACAAGAATGGTTGTTTGTCCTGTTTGTCTCTGTGTTGCCCTGCGATAGACTGGCGACCTGTCCAGGGTGTACCCCGCCTCTCGCCCATTGACAGACTCATTTGTAATTTGGTCAAAGTCGGTGTTTTTTCCCACATTCTCCTCAAAATCTACTGTAACACATGAAACAAAATCATGAGTTAAAATTTACAAACTGAATGTAACGATTTTTCACAAAGACTCACAGTGTGCCTCACTTAGGAGGACGAACGGATCTTTCTTACTGGTTCAAAACAAATGCAGTACAGCACATCCATAAACATTTGCTGCCTTACAGGGACACTTGTGCATATTTGCAAAGCAAAATTAGTTGTGACCCAGACGCTGCTTTATGAAGGTGCGTCATCCCTGCATCCTCCAGGGCTCTGTGCATCCAAAGTCAACAGTGATTGGTTTAAATAAATACAAAAAAAGATCTACCAAAAGAAATTACAGCCAGGCAACTCTTTAAAACCAACATGATTCTGTAGTAATAGATCGGACCCTGCAAGGCTAAGCTGCCACTAGAGATCATGAAAACAAGCATTTGCTGTCCTGCATAGTCAAACAAATAAAAATGTATTTACCGTCTTGTGCTTGTTATTCAAAAATGAGTACTTGATATTTTCAGCACAATGGCCACTCAGTATTCTGACATTTCCAAGGTTGGAGAGTGTAATCTCGCTCATCTGCAAGGTCTTAAATGCCACCAGTCTAGTATGACAACAGCTAAGTGGTAGAAGACATCAGGGGGTCGATTCCAGGAGCACCCTGTAAAGTCAGCGTTACATCGCCCTTGGCTCTAATAAGGTCAATTCTGAACCCGAGTGTTTGAAAAAGTGACCTGTAGTAAAGCGTCATGATGCCACAAAAGATTCAGAATGGCTGCCATGCCTCTCATATCATTACCTCATTCAAAAAACTGGATGAAGCACCAATTAAAAGAATGTCAACAGTGTATTGTTTTGATTTTTATGTGGGTGTCTTTTAAAAAAGACACATTTAGACCACAAAGGAGACATTGTCAGTAGTAAGTAACCTTCGCCTACTTTACTTCTAAACCACCCCTCAGGGATACACTCAGCAGAAACAAGGAGGAAGGAACCACCAAATCATTCTCCAGTGGTACATTTATATTCTGTGCGATATAACTACCAGACAGAAAATGAGAAATCCAGGCGCTTGTTAGTGTGTGTAGGTAAATCTGACAGAGATATACGAGTATTCTCCTCACCACCTGCTCTCGTAATGGGGTTCTGTCTCAGCTGATGCAAGCGGCCAAACCCACATTCTGGATACTGGAGTCAGGTTAGAGCAATCACATCAGTCAGAAAAAAAACAACTCTATTGTGCAGCCACCAGAAGCCAGATTAATACAGGCTTTGATGCCATTTAAAGGTGTTGTGTTACTTCGATGTAACACCATTTGAAATGAAACAGCTCAGCTGCTCGTGATCATTCAGTCCTCCCTGTGGTATCAGTGAAGTATTTATTCAAAAGAAGGTCATAACATCCATTGGCTAAGTGTCTTAAAGTTTTATGTTACCAAAAATAAAACATTGAAGTAACGTATTTTGCGAACTATAAGTCGCTCTGTAATATAAGTCGCATCAGTCAAAAAATGCACCATAAAGAGGAAAAACACATATATAAGTCACACCGATGTATATCGGTGTGACCATCTATACTATAAGCATTTCTTTAGGAATTTATTTCACACATGCAAACATGTGTTCAGTCTTTGTTGTCTATAAATTAATGTTTTAATTATTTTCTAGGTGGTACAGGAGCAGCATAGTTTTCACAAGCCTTGCAAGCCCTCTTGTGGCTATAGATAGTAATGTTTACTCCATGGTTCATGTTGGTCAAAATTAATTACCATTTAAATTTGATATATAAGTTGCACCTGGATATAAATTGCAGAATCGGGCAAACTGTGAAATGAGGTCTGACTTATCATCCGAAACATACGGCAATCTCAACCTGTTCTTTATTTAATGATTGTCCAACAAGGAAGTTAGTAATTTGTTCAGAGGTTTGCTGATTGAGTAAGTAACATTATAAATTAAACAAGGAGGTGAGATAAGTTTCAACATCGCCATCTTTAACAGTGGTTAATTCACCTGTTATGGCACCTAGGTCCAATTGTATGTTAAAAAGTTGCCATTTGAATGGGTTTAGACCTCAACTATCAAGTTAATGTCTTGGAAAAGATTTTAGTTTAGCTTCCAATATGCACTTTTACATCATTAGAGACCAAGCAGGTTAACTTTGTTCAACAATGTACTGACAATGTTTATTAGTGGTATGAAGAAATGTCTTTTGGTAAAAACAATATTCTTTGGTCCCGAAAGCCCTTGTTGGAGCATTCAGAGGTTTAGAAAAATATCTGTAAGCAATCCTTTTAATATTTTATTCCAACAATAAAGTTGTTTAGGTCTTGAGAGAGCTTCACATCTCTACTCAAGAATTTACCCTTCATGAGTAACTTGATAATAAGAAGCCCTTTTCATTAGCCATGCCTTGGGACTTAACCATCTGAAATTAATTTGCATTGAAGGGGCAGGATTGTCAGCTGTAAATATTGACATATTTATGATGGTTTCTCGGCTTTCTTCACATTTTTACACCTCATTTTATTCAAATGATCAATACTTGTTCCCCCAGGAGTCCTTATGAACTCGTTAATTTTGATTTCTTGCCTGACCTGTTATCAATGTTCGAAATCAATTCCATGTCCATAAACCCCTTAGATATAGTTTTGCTGAAAATAATATTGACAAGCTGAATATGTAATTTACCCACTGCATAGCTCAAAAGAAGCTTGTTTTGCCACTCACATGACTGTGATTAAGTCATTAAGTGTTTTCATTTTTACCAAGTTGCCCAAGGTATAATATAATATTAAATAACAAAAGAACAGGGAGCTAAAGTTCAGGTTTTTGCTGCAGGCAAAATGAGGGATATTCATCAGTAACCTGCAGTCAAAAAAAAAAAAAAAATCACATCCTTCATGAGTCATTTATAAAAGTCAACAGTCCAAAATAATTTAATGTGATGGGAACTCATGCAACACCAGCTTGTGAACATAATTGTTGGCTTTCTGGTGGAGACTGAAAAGTACATGGTGAATATGTGGAAAGACAAAGCATTTGAAAGACACAATTAGAGGTCCAAAGAGAGAGGCAGAGAACTGCAGAGAGCAAAAGGGGGGGAATCCAGATGTGGCCTTTGGGCTGAAACTGCTGAATCACCTTGTCTCTTTTTATAACATCATCACGTTGTGAACCCGAAGCATTTTCTCTTGAGCGATGCGCAGTCGTGAGAAAAAGGCAGAGAGAGAGGAAAACGTTAGAGGCGAATGAGTACAACGGAAACATCAAGCGAAAGAGATGAAAGAAAGATCCCCAGAACATCTCCCATATTGACCCTCCTTCCATGTCCTGACTCCACCTTGAAAGAAAGGACGCTGCCTCCTCCATCCTGCACCTCAATGTGCTCTGGGCCGTTACGTAAAAGCAAAATGAGGCTACTCAGACACACAACTTCCTTAGAAAAAAACGCTGATGAATACACACCCTTCCAGCCTGCAGATTTCTCGGTGGGCTCCTGTTACGGCCTTTTTTGTGACAGAGTCAGAGGACCCCGTCACAGAGGCGGAGGTCTGAGCACGAGGATGAGTCGTCAGAGGCTGAGAGAGCGGTGACGCCTGTGCTTGCTTATGCAACAGACAGGCAGGATTTATAAAGAGATATTTGCGTCATTTGTTGCCTCATCACGATTGTTTGTTTTGCTTCTGTCACTTTCCAGCACATGCTACAAATAGCTGTTTTATGCCAGACCTAATCATCGACTTAATCAAGAAATTGAGTTTGCTGTGGAATGACATATATCTACAATTTACAGGAATTAACATATTTGACTGCGAGTTTCAGAAGATCAATACCTCATTGCCTCTCATTCCCATTAAAGGAATAAGACGAAATAAAACTTAAGATGGATTTTACCCGGACTAACTAGGGCCTCTCATTACCTTATACATCAATCTGCCCGTCAGAGAATGTTACTCATTAGTGTTAAGGTAAACTATTTGTTCACAATCCCATAAACTCCTCTCAGGAGGAACCCTGAATCAAACCAAAGAACTCAAACTGCTATTGTGTTGGATGCACCATCCATTCCGTCCCGTGGAGCCACTTAATAGCTTCAATTCCAGCATTCATAAATATTTAACAACATTCCTCTTGACAAAGATGTTTTTGAAGGTGTGAGCTGTCTTTCTGCCTTGGATTCCTCCTGTCTCCACTTCCGGCCTGTTTGGCACAAACTCTCTGCATATTGCGTAAATAAGCAGAGTTTCTGAATTGCATAATTTAGTAATTGGTTGTAAAACTTCATTGGTGTTTATATGGGTGTAAAATTAAAACATCATAACCTCAGTGCTTTAGTACCCGCTGCCTCATAGCCTAATATATTCTGCTAAAGGTTTGATCTATTAGGGTAGAAGAAAAAAAGGACATTTGCAGAACATTTAATAAATTTTTTGTATATTTCAGGATTGCCAATATAAATAAATTGTGAAACAGAATTTACTAAATACATGTATATATCATTAATATAGGAAAGGATTTGATTGCTTAATGTAGCTATCTGATGTGTGACCTTATCAATGTTTCAGATGCTTTTGGAGGAATTTTTATCCACACCTTAAAAACATTTGTGCATTGAAACGAGCTTTACATATATTCATCTATGCAGCATTCTCCCAAGGCCACACTTTTTAAATATGCTTTATGTCTAAGATTAACTGGGTGGTGCTCAATGTTTTTTCTTTCTTTCTGTTCTATAGTTGAAGCTTGTGTTACTTTTATAGATTTGTTTTGTTAAGAATAAGGGACCAAACAGTTTCCAAGCAACCTGACTGTAAAACTATAACAAATTATCAGTTAACTGTCTGAAATCTGCTTGACAACTGGTGTTAAATTATGCGTAGTTTTAAGATGCAGATTTTAAAAGTGAAGCACCCATATTCCTCCTTCTCAAAGAAAGGACAATTTTGTAACACACCAACTGAACTCTGTAGCTTTAAGGTTTTGATAATAATAAAAATAATAATAATAATAACAATACTACTACTACTACTAATAATAATAATTATTATTATTATCATCATTATAAAATTAATAACTTACTTGTATAGCACTGTCTAAATAACTGTTACAAAGTCCCTTTAAGTAAGAATAAATCTATCAAAACAACAACAACAACATAAATGATATAACAAAAAGCACATTTGTCTGCCAGTTCTCTGTGCAATGCATGAGTTTCTGCTTTTAAGGAGAACATGATAGGACTTTCCCTTCAGAAATTATTTGCAAATCTCTTTAAATATTTTCTTATTCTGTGTAGTATTGTGTCTTTTTTCGTTTGGAAGTGACCATTAACCTTAACAGACTGGCTGGCATTATCCATTTCTATTTAGATCATCACTGTGTGCCGTGTCAAAAAGCACTGGAATGCTTTTAGACCAGGAGCCACAAGTGGTTCTTTGGACCTTCCATAATTGTTCTGACAATGACAAAGCACCAACTAACGTTCTTAAAACTAGATATAATAATTGATGAAGGTTTCAGCAGGTTTTCTGTAGTTATATGGAATAATCTTAGTAAATTTTCAGTAAAAGTACCAGTAATATTTGTTAGATTTGTTTTTCCAATAATCTGGTTGGAAACTGTTATGTACATAATTTTCTACAATTATCAACATCTCAAAGAAGTAAATTTGTTCATCCTGTTTTTCAACATAAATCGAAATAAAATGGTGGTTCCAAAAAGCAGCACAGTGTAACTTTCAGCCTCTAGGGGCTGAAAGACCTGTAACTTCCAGGTTTAGTGCCCCTGGAGGCCACTGGCAACACTGCACTGTCACAAAATTAAACAGTGTCTCTCAGTGCTTTGCAATCTGATAGCAGACCCCTCTAGAGCTGCAGATTGAGAAGCCGTGGAGTTACTTGTTGAGAAAAGGAAATATTCACTCCTCTAGATTAAATCCTACATCAGAGAACCAAAAAAAATATATATGTCTGATCAGGTGTCATGTCTGCTTTGTTTTGTTGTTACAGCTGTCTGAACGGGTTATCTTTCAATGACTAAACCCACTAAAGTTACATATCGAGTTTTAGAAAAGGGCAGCCTGCATGGAGCATCGATGTGCAACAAGTGGTGTATATTGACCTGAAACTAATTTAATAAATCTCAAATTAAGCTAATACTTGGGTCAAACCTTACACGGTGCTGCTTTAATAATGACAACAAGTTTCCTAATGTTATTTTTCAAAGGGTTATGTAACATTTTGTGACTCTGAAGGAGTTTTCTTCAGCTGGACTGAAGCTAAAGAGGCTCTTTGGATTGTAAGAGTTGCAAACTCGTGCTTTAGACAGACCCAGTGCCAGAACCATGTCTATGTTATTGCTAATGACACTATAAAACTGAAGAGTGTAAATCACATGGCCTCAACAGCCCTATTACCATTACTGTTATGAATACAACTCTTGAACTTATTCAGTTAGACGTTTAAACATTTAAATGTTGAAAACCAAAGAAACCTTTAGGATGAGAGGTGAAAAGTTCAAAGAGCAAGAGAAAATGTCCAGTTGTCCAGTTTTATTCAGGCAATAAGAACTATTGATTAGTTGATTGAATGTGTTTGAAAAGCACCTGATGACACAATGACTGTGTGTACCCGTTAATGCATCTGTGTGTGTGTGTGTGTGTGTGTGTGTGTGTGTGTGTGTGTGTGTGTGTGTGTGTGTGTGTGTGTGTGTGTGTGTGTGTGTGTGTGTGTGTGTGTGTTACTGCCTCTAGACACACTGGCCATGTTTCTCAAACTGCAAAAACCGAATCCACTCACTGTCCAGCTGAGCCGAGCGGTATTGTTTGTTGTGAATATTTGCTTCAGATGACAGCTGTTTCAGAAACCAACAGGCACGATACGATGCTTCCACTTATGTCAAATTGATTGATGTTCAGATGCAGTATTCTCGGTCAGATCTTCTGTGTACCAAGTCGGGCTACTAAAAGCCGACCACTCCCTTCTGTGTGGGAAATCAATAAGTCTCAGCCAAAGCTGCTCTGGCCCAGAGGTCTCAGGCACGCTCTGCTATTATCCTCCAAAGAACACACCATTAATATTAATGCTTGACTCTCAAAGCAAAATAATATTTTTAAAATTAAATTTAAATACTTGTGAAAACACAGCAAGTGGATATTGAAATTGCAGTGTTTGGTTGTTTATACTGGATATATGAAATCACATGACTTACTTTGTATGAATAAAGTTCACAGTTTTTCCACAATTCTGTATTGTATGAGGAGTTAGAAAGTTTGCCCACAAACAAAAGATTCTATTTTCTTAAAACGTAGAGCAGTATAAAATCATGTAAATTTAAACCTCAGCACAAGATCTTAGTCAAACCACATTTTAATGGCAGTTTCAAGTCATTTGACACGATTATCAGCGGTGGAAATTAAATACCGTACATAACCCAGCAGTGCTCCATACAATGAAAGCAGTACATGTCCTTGGTGGTGCATTAATGGAGAAGTAAATAAAAGAAAATAATAAAGAATAAAGAAAATAAAAGCATAAATTGTTGTCTGGATCACTGTGTATGGGGGCCCAAATGTGGGCAATAAAGGCCGCCTGACATCACATCCTGTGACGTTATGTTGCGGAGCGCACTGCGCTTCACAAGCTAATTCAATAGGAACTGTTGTACACAGCTGCGATAAACAACAATTATTTCGGATTTTGAGAGGACTTCACTATTGAAATTCGCGAGAGTTATTGTTGAAGCAACAATATCCATGTTCATGGCAGTTGAATGTAACAATACATCGGGTAAAAATGAAGAAAAAAAAAACATAATTCTTTTCACCTTTCCGATTCATGATCCACTAAGGGTTCGTCGTTGGATTGCCAACTTGAAGAGGGAGGATTTGGACATTCAAATGAAAATTACTCTTAATTAAAAAAAAATTATCATTTATTAAAAGTATGTAATAATTTTATATTTAAAGTACTTTCAGCAGTTTGAATTCTGATTTTGACCGGACTTCTCCTTTAAAAGAAATATCAAATCCAAAACTGCTCTCATGTGTTTTCATTACCACATGTAAATCAGTAATCTAACATTTCTATTATAATTGTATGTAAAGGATGATTCTGTCTCGGCAGATGTTATAGAAGCAGGATTACATAAAGTGAAGCCATGCATCCATCTCTCCCATTAAGAGATTGCCATCTCATATGTGGCAGCCAACCAATCATAGCCGACCAAAGCAGTCACTGCATGATTTACAGGATTACCATAAACTAGAGCTGCCAGTCACATTCAACCAGAACCAACCAGTGGAGTCTCAATTGTCAAGCATGACTTTTCAAACTCATTAGGTACCTTTACTAAGATAATCCTTTTGCTAAAAACTTTTACTAATTAACATAGATTCCTTTCAAAAACAGCTATTTGTCGTTCGTGTCTGTCCATCTGGGTTTCGTAGACTTTGCACAGATGGCGTCCTGTAAGGTACTAAACATGAATTCACTGAGTTCCCAAGAACAATATAATCCTAGAAGTCTGCATGCTTAGGTGCTTGATTTCATATACCGATGTCCGTCTGTCCGTCCGTCTTCTGCTTATCCGAGATCGGCTCGCAGGGGCAACAGGTCCAGCAGAGAAACCCAGAAATTCCTCTCCTCAGCGACATCCTCCATCTCATTTTGGGGGACCCCAAGGCATTCCCAGGCCAGACGGGACATATAGTCCCTCTAGCAAGTTCTGGTTCTGTCCCAGGAACTTCTCCCAGCGGGCCGCACACATAAACCTTTAAAGGGAGGCACCAGGGGGTCCCTGACCAGATGCAAAAACCACCTCTACTAGCTCCTTTAGATGCAGAGAAGCAGCAACTCTAGTTTGAGCTTCCCATGGATAACAGAGCCCCTCAATAAACTCAGTCTTTCAGTCATGATCCATACCTCATGACCACAGGTGATGGTCAGAACGTAGGCGGACCGGTAAATCGAGAGCTTAGGTTTTTGGCTCAGCTTGTTCTTTACCACACCAGAGCAACACTCGCATTACTCAGATGCAGCCCCTATATCACTCCAAGATACTTAAACTAACCGCTTAAGGCAAAGACTGACCCCCATAATTTATTCTGTCCTGTCATATCACATCATATACTTAGTTTCAATTTTATCCCATTGTGTTGTATTATGTAATATCACACCATATCATATTATGTTATGACAAATTGTATTCATTTGTGTCATAGTATAGGGTTATCAGTCTCCTATTTTAGTCTCCTCTGACAAATTTGTGAGGTAAGTTTGCCTTCTTAGTTCACAGTTAAGTCAATAATGACAGAAATACTCTGTGAATCGACACTTGTGACAAAATAGTCAGATATGAGCTCAACGTTGCAAGTTATTTTCTCTTCTTTGCGAAGCCTGGGTCCTCAATCTAACTCTGCCAACTCGAACACCGACCTAAAAAAATCTGGCAGGCAACATTTCCAATATAGATTCTGAAAAGCTCAACTTACATTCTGTTTTTATGCTCCTCATGCATCATTAAAAGAAACTAGTTTTCAGTAATTCATTTGAAATTGTTATGTTTTCATTTGGGGACATCAGGACCGATGTATTTGTTTGTCCTAAAGCTCGTAGATGTCGCCTGTTTTGCATGAGGAGATTGACGATAACTGGCCTGCGACAACCTTACAGCGCATCAGTTTAACAGAAAAAGGTCACACAGCAATCATTTTGTTTCACAGGACATCAATAAAAGACTGAGAAGACAAAGCTACATCCAGCTAAGCATCCTTGCAATCCGTCACCCACTGGAGAAAATAAATAAAAAAGTTGACGGTATGAAAATCTGATTTCCAGAAACACAATACAGTAGACGGTGTTGCAACGTTGTTGCACAGCCCAGAGGACCCCTTCTCCTTGTAGAAGACAATGTTTTATTCAGAGCTACATGCTTTTTATCCAGCCTCGATGTGCATGTTGATAGCATGAGTATTATATCTGCAAGCTTGTGCTGTCGAGTGACGCCAACAGCCACTACAAGCATTTTGAAAACCATCCCTCTCATACATGCAATAACCTAGGCACAAATATAGCGTCTTGAATCACAAGGAAAAATCATGAGAGCTGAGGCAGGTGAGAAAGCTGGGCGGTGGGATGTGTGAACGCAAAATCCCCAGAGATGATCTGTGTTGTCTGTTTAGATTAACAGAGCTATTTTTGGGAGCAGCATCACCACGGGAGGAGACATTTTATGGCTCAGATAGAAAGCAACAGCATTAAAGGAATTCCGTTTAATGTTTGTGTTGCAACTTTATTGGCCAGTAGAACCCACTTGGTTTGTTTTGATCTGACAGAGGACTCCAACCGTCAATCAACAAGTCATAAACAGCGGCCAATCCACCCACACTTAATTAAACAAGCTAATAAACGATGTGCCTTCTGGCTGACGGAGAGGAAAAATATCTCGGAGCGTTCCAAACATGAAAATCACTGTGACCTTATTAATAAAGGCAGCTTCCCATCAGTTATTTGGACAGTTTCCTAAGACTCACCACTCGTGCTGGGGCTCGTCAATGACCAACAGAATCTTGAACTTCTTGGAGAGGGACGGCGAGGGGGCCGACTGCTCCACGAAGCCGGCGGCGGACGCGGCCGTCTGCTTGACCGCGTTGGTGATGGAGGTGAAAGAGCTGAAGAAGCCAGAGGAACCACCGGAGGAGGAGGACTGGGCCTGCTGGGGCTGCTGGGCCAGCTGGGATGGACGGCGCTCCTGTGGCACGGGGGAGCTGGCGGGCGCCTGGGCCGGAGCGGGAGCTTTGGTCGGGGAGTGAGCCGGGACGGGGGCTGTGGCAGGGGCTGCACCCTGCTGGGAAGGAGAGGAGGCAGTCGGGGGTGGAGGGGCAGGCGGGTCAGGCCTCTGAAGGTCTGTCATGTAGCCATTGGGCAGGTTGGACATGAAGCTGCTGTCGGAGAGACGGCGCCGGAGGAAGTTCATGATTTCGGTTGAAAGGTGGGTCTCTCAGTTCGACTGTGGTAGTGTCTTTCTCCTGACCGGGCGCCTCCTGATGTCCAGGCAGGATGTAGTGAAGCGGATCAGAGGTTAGATGAATGACAGAGCGAACGAGTCAGTCCGAATGATCGAGGAATGCGTGACAGAAAGCTGCCCCTGTGTTGGACGGGGAAGCGGGACGGGAGGAGAGGATGGATGAAGCGAGCGAGGATGGATGGAAACAGCCGTGGTCCAGTCTTCAGGAGACAGCTCCCAGAAGTGCAGCGAGGGCAGCAGCGGGGAAGAGCGAGCGTGCGTGTGGTGTTCCTCCTCCTGAGCCTCACTCCTCCTGAAAATGCGTGTTTGTGACGTGAGACAGTGTGTATCTGCGAGAGAGAGAGAGAGAGAGAGAGAGAGAGAGAAAGCTGGTGTCGCCCCCTTCAGAAAGATGCTGGTGTTCTCCCTCTTCCTTCCTTCCTGCCTCCTGAGCTGCTGCAAGCTGAATGCACTGAAGGGATGCTGCCGTCTCTGTTTATCTCACGCTCTCATTCGCTCCCTCTGCCCCTTTTCCTCTCGCTCACTCTCACTGAGCCCCTCATGGGCTGTATCCACCCCCCCTGCCTCCTCCTCCTCCTCCTCCCTCCTGTCATCATCCTCCTACATCACAGGCAACGCTCAAGTGTCGTGCTGCAACACTGTAGCGCTACGTGCCGTGTGCAGCCGGTGGAGGGGGTTTCCTGCACGCGCGCTTGAGGTGGAGTCCACAGTTGGAAACACCAACCATCGTGCTCCACAAACCCCACCTTCTCCTGCTGCCATCCGTCCATCTTTCAGCCGTTGGCTCAACATGTCACATCTCTTTTCCGCACAGTGAGCGAACTCAGTCAGTGTGATGCATGTTTCTAACCCTTTAATGTTGAGCCTGATGCAGGTTCGAGTGGTTTGTGATTTCGCTGGCGCCTGTTTGCTTAGGGTTTCCTTGCCTGCTTTACATCTGTGGGACCGCTTTCCTCGTCCTGGCTGAATCCAAGGTGTAGAAACGGATTGTGCCTTATGCTGCACTCACTCCGAAGCCACCTGAGGGGCAGTTCTGATCTGTGATGAACACATCTGACATGATTCATGATGGTAAATAAAGAGGATTAGAGGTTCAACTAAAATTTTAATTCAAATTGATTGAATGATTTGCGCTACTCCTCTCATAAACTCTCCCATTGGGAGACTTTATGAACGTGATAAACATGGGACCCTCTGGTATCTATACATTGTCTTCACAGATTAATCTTTACTGTGGGGGTTAACAGGTTTCTTCCTGAAATCTTGACTGATTTCTTTGGATTTTCACAAGTTGTTTCAAAAGGAAGGAAGTATATTTGACATGTTGCCTTAAAAAAACCCCCACAGTTTTGCCTCCATTACACTCTAGTTTGGTGAATTAATCCTATTAAGCAATGACATAATAACCTGAACTTTCTCAAATTGTTTAAAGTCATAGTAATCTTAGTTTATGTAAACATCTAAATTTAAAGAACATAATAAAAATGCATCCTAAAAACAATTCTCCATCACTTATTATTCTGGCTCCTATCTGACAGAAATACATTTGATAATCCTGACTGACCTAAAAGACAGAAAAGGTTTGGTCAGATCAAATGCCAGACTGCAAAATATGTGAATAAAATTTTATACAGTCTGTGAAAAGATCTTGTTTCAACAAAAACTAAACCAATATGCAGAGGCAGTGGGTAAAAGTGAAGAACACTCTTGCAGCTTCCAAGAAATTAGGAGAATAAGCCAAATCTGGGCTGCTAATGAAAATTAACTTGATCAAAACATCACTGGTGAGATTGAACATGTCTATAAAAGCTGAAGTTTAAGCAGTTTGCTGCTCTGGAGCATTAAGGTTTGTGTTTGGCCAAAAAGGAAAGACATTGGTCCTTCCTGTTCATGCAGTAATGGTGTCACTACATCAATTTCCTCTACTTTGTAGCATTTTGTCTCTCCTGGCCAATGTAATCTGTACCTGGATTCCTGCCTCCACACTCTTCTACTGATGTTTTGTGATGATTAATGAGTCTTTACCATTTTCTAGTCTGGCGTTCTCTTGCCTCTGGCAGGACGTCTTCACATTGGCCGCGTCTTAAATCTGCAGGTGGTAGATAGTGTTCAAAAGTCTTATTCTCCTCTTCCGCTGCCCAAAGCTCTTACTTTGCAGTTCCTTATGAGGAACCAGGTTCCCCTAAGTATCATAAAGAAAAAAGACAAGAGAAGCTGGACATATCGGAGGCAGAATCAGAAAATTGAAAAGAGGGACTGGTACAAGCACTGCGGCCAGTTTGCTTTTACACAGAGAAAACTCCAGGTGAACCGAAACCTGTCACTACAAACCACGAGAGAACATTAATTGGTAAGATGTGTCTGGGGCAGGAGACTAAATACAGGAAGCAGCGTTCCAAGTTAGGCAAAAACATGGACTATTCACTCATATCATTATTCATTTGTTTCTCTGTACAATTTTATGCACATATTTTGCAAAATAATTTTGAGAAAATGTCTTGAAAGTTTCACAGGGCTTTATGTAAGAAGAAGACACGTGGCGTGGGCATTGTTTATTAGTTTGGTTACCACACATCGCATAATGCAATAAAAACCTGGCTATGGGAAGCAGTTTGGCTCAAGCCTGCAGCATACACCTTGTAGCTTTGTTGAATGGAGGTGGGATCACGTTCACACTATAAATGAATCGCTCTAGTGTTCGTTTGGAACCGTACCCAGACTCTCTCCACCGAAACGCACCACGGGGGCAAATGAGCCGGAGTTTTGAATAGACTAAACACCTTAGGTATTAAAAACACTAAAAATGATCCTCTCTACGAGGCTCTCTAAAGATTACTGTTACACTAATATATTTCTGTGGCCTTAAAAAAGAAACTGGATGCAATTTTGCAATGAGATGAGATAAAACCAGAGCATGACGACAGCTTGCAAATCCTTGTTTTGCGGGATTCGGCTTTCATTGTCATGAAACGCACATCTCATTAGAATCTTCACACACACACCAAATAAAATCAGGAATAACTACAGATGATCTTCTACGTGATTCAGCAGAAGCTATTCTTCCCCTCGTTCAACGCGTATTCCCCAACAAACATCTCCTGTACGTCCCAGGCTTCATTAAACATTCACGGTTTGGGGGCATGAGGAGAAAACGATTGCCAAATGGCATCAGTAGAAGCAGCCTTCGTCTGCACCGGCGCTTTAAGCCTTACTTCACAAAACCGCCCAAAAGATGACAGTACAAAGAGGCAGAAGGAAGATTATTCAAGCGGGAAGAAAATCCCACACACACGTCTGAGCCACAGTAAGGGGAACAGCGTGGAATTAAGAAACCGCAGCGGAGGAAAATTCACCCCACACCTCTTCATCTTGTACTGAAACAGCAGTCGTCTCAGTAAGATCTTGTCGCAACAGCCAATATATTTAATCTGTAACTGATACTTCTGTAAACTCAACAGCTTTCATTTTACATGTTTGTTGAGCACCGAATGATGGAAATGTATTCCCTGACCTTTGTGGCGATTGTGCGAGTTTTCTTGACGCTCCCGTACGATGAGACGTGACTCATAACAATTTGCAGGTGAGTAGTAAAAGTCGTTTAGATTACAGCAAATGACCGCACCAGAGCACATCAGCCATCTCACCTTGTGTTCACCGCTAACACTTAGCTGGACACAGAAACCATTTAGCTGTGGCTTTTAGATTTATTAAAGTGCAGCTCCTCTGATGTGCATCGTGACTGAAATTCTGCTGATGACAGAGAAAAGGCGGCACCACTCTACGTCTAATGGAAAACTAGGTCCTTTACAGAGGCATGACATTTGCAGCATGGCGTTTTATCTTGTGGTTACCTTACGTCCAGTTTGATTTAGTAAAATAAAGAACATCTGATCTTGTCCTTTTTTTTTTTTTTTCTTGCCATAACTTGGAAGATTCCTGTGGCAAGTCACAATGAGTCAGGCCTGATGAAAGGGGGAGGAGATGGTCTGGGTTTGGCCAAGCAGAAGAGAGCCGGAGTGAGTCACGGAGCTGCGGCGTGAACTCCTGTGGCATCCCGAGCAAAGCCTGACCCACATGTTTCAGGACATGTTTTCATGACAACTAAACACATCTCTAAAAAGCCATCATAAAAAAAAAAAATGTACGAGCAAAATATTTAACAGCTCTTATGTATACTACATGCATGCTGGAAATTTTAGGGGCAGGTTGGACATGAATTTTTATTTGTGACCAGTCTTTTATTTCTAGGATACATTTTTGGTTTCAACGTAGAAAAGAAAGTTGTGTTTTCAAAGATTGGACACATTTTTCCATGTCAAAATTCCTTACTTTTCCAGACTCAAATTTCTAGAGTTCTCAGTAATTTGCTTGCTAATTTTGTCACTACAAAGACAGTATTCGAACAAAGACTGTCTTTGACAATGCTTTCATTAAGCACAAATTACACACAGTTGGTATTCAAACAAATACTTTTCAAGACATGGAAAACACTTCAAATCCAATATTTTCCAGACTTTGGGGACACCCATCAGTACAGCATGTTTTTGTTGTGGACTGATGACAAAAGCTCAGCCATCAGGTTACTTTAAACGCATAAACAGTACTCCTTATCAATTCATCTTGGACCTCCAGCCCTC
Source organism: Fundulus heteroclitus (assembly GCF_011125445.2). NCBI lineage: Eukaryota > Metazoa > Chordata > Actinopteri > Cyprinodontiformes > Fundulidae > Fundulus > Fundulus heteroclitus. The sequence goes on along the minus strand of NC_046380.1, from coordinate 16,729,347 downwards.
CTCAGCAGAATATAGATAACATCCAATGGCTGCCGGATCACTTGTCATGTTAACACAAATGTTAGGCACAAAAAAATCCATACTTATCCAGAAGAGTCACCATGTGACTTTCATATCAGTAACCTTTCTGGATGGAGCCCTTTGTTGCAATTGGCTGTGCTGTAATAGAAACTTAATTCGAAAACTCAGTGAGAGTGCTGGCAATATAATGTTAACACCAAAAAAAATTGTCCATCTGAAGATGGGTTGTCTGCAAACAACCAAACAAAGTAGGTTCCTTTAAGAAGTATGTGTGTGCTGCGTACCGAACATGGGTTTCTAATCACTTCTGAGTGGGTGGATGTGCCTCCCATGGCCTCACTGGTGCAGCTAAAAAAAAAAAAAAGCAAGAAAAAAAAAACCTGTATAAATGATCAATTAAAATAATTGCTTAGTTTTCAATTAAGTAACAGAGAAGCATGAAACTGATTGGATGTTAATCTGCTAGCTGTGCTGCCTGGGAGTAATCCCAATAACTCAAAGCTTTATGGAAACGAAAGGGGCATAACCCAGGTAGCTACAGGAAATATAGGTCAGCGTTAATGTAATGATCTGTTCTACTTGTTGCCATTTTACTTTTATTGCCTTGGGCACACGAGGTAATGCTCTGACTCAGTTGAGAAAGCTTTCAGCAAAGAAAGAAAGAAAGAAAGGAAAAAAGGCTTTTGTTTTGCGTATGATTCAGTTGGGTGATTACATAAATATATATTTTTTTGAATGAATTTTAGTGTTGTGGACGGATAGATGGAGCTTTGAGATTTAAACACCCACACACAACATGGAGATCTGAAGCAAATCTCCCAAAAACACCATTAATCTAGACACACACACACTCACTCACTCACTCACACAGAGCTACAGCACTCAAGAGAGTGAGGCTGAAATTTTCACAACAGGGTGATTTATTAAGTTATATTTAAGGCAGAACAGAAAGTACAAGTCCAAACTTGCCATGGCAACAGGTGGAAGAGAAGTTGGCTCGGTACTTAAAGTACAACAAGAAAGCACCAGAACAATGAAGCAACATGCAGGCGATATTTCCCAGAGAACTGGAAACATTTCAGTGTGACACAAAAATATAACGATCTACAAATGTCGTTTATGGGTATAAATAATTCTACAATCCCTGATTCTTTCAAAATTCATAAACAAGTAAACTCCATAATTAAGTAATACTGAATGAGAACGACTAAATCCTTTTAATGGTAATGTGGATGCATAATTTATACAAGCTGAACACCACTACATAATGATTAGGGAGTAATGAACGAGCTCGGAAGTGAGCAAGTTTCAAATTTATCCCATATGGTGCAATTTTCTTCCTGTTCATTTCTGCTTCAGCGCTGCACAGACATTATTTTTCAGCAAACATGTCAGTTAATGAGCAAAATTGATGAAATCAGAATGTGTAGATTTGCTGGTGTCATTAATTTTTAAATGGGTTAAAAAAAATAAAATAAGAAATGCAACCTAAAAAGGTAAAACACAGGAGCTTTCTGGTGTAAGAAATACAACTATTACAAATAGTTAAAGTGTTTGCTTGTTCAAGGAAAAACAAGCAAATATCAGCTCCAGAAAAAGAAAAATCCAGAGTAATACATCTTTAAAATTTTACCTGTGTTTGAAATTATCCCGATATTTGTCACTATTCCAAACAGGGCATTCAATGTGTCTTCATAGGATGTGAACTTTAGCTTACTTTATCTGATTTTCTCCTATGAGTTACAGATTTGGATCTCCAAAATATGGTAGTCTCATGGTTTACGGTCAGTGGTTTTAATCCAAAGAAAACATCAGGTACGGTTACAAAAAGACAAGCTACAGGTTGGACAAAATACCAACTCAAGAAACTGACTGACCGAGATTGTTCACTGACTAGGATCCAGCAACGACTAAACAGAAACCTTGATAATTTAACTAAACAGGACACAGGTGTGGGGTGATCGAAGGTAACATAAACGACTGGAAGGCAACTTAGGAAGAGGAACTAGAAGGGTGTGAAAAACAGTAAATGAAAACATACACAATAACAGAAAATATGCACGATCCCAAGGATTAAACTCATAAACAAATAATCAGAAATACCTAGGGATCTTGACTGGTATTGTATGACCTTGCTTGGTTGTCAAAATTACAACACCTTTTCAGGTTTCTCATCAATTAGGCAGAAAAAAGTTGATTATTTTACTGAATTAGAAATTAAGAAAGCTTCAAAATGATCCATAATTAGCTGTACTTTCACTGTTGATTCTTAATAGTAGTGTTAATTGTCAAGCTTTGCATGTTAAACTTTCCTCTATTGAATGGAAATATTTGAAATGTTTAAAATGGGGAAAAAAGCCTCAATCATGAAATAGTAATTCTGGCAAACTTTTGTGAAATTCCTGGAACTGAGAAGAGGCATGTGACAATAACATAAGGTGTTTAAAAACAGCTGTTAGCCAAAAAACAGAGGGTCCGAACTGCTTATGTGTAGAAAAAATCAATAGTCTGTGTGGGACTAAAGTTAGGCACGCCTTTTCACTTCTATCGTTGCTGTTAGGGCTCTTAAGATTGATAGATCAAGCCCCATCAGAATCTTGCATCTTATAGCTTTTTTAAGGTTTAAGTTTAATATTAGAACCAGGCCAAAAGAAATTTACAAACTTGTTTAATGTCATTTTGAACATTCATTCCTTTCTAATTTGGATATATATATTGTATATATATATTTATTTAATTAATCACTAGTAAATTAATGTTAGTTGATCAACAATAAGGGCTCTTGATTTCAGTAACCAGCTCTTGGTGATTCCAAAAATAATATTTAATTAAAGGGTTGATTAATCTTTGCCTTTATTCTGGATTGATTGCAATTATGACAAATATACCGTTTCCTGCTTCTTGTTTTATATGCAATAGAGATTTTTCAATGTGAAGTTAAAGAATCGATCAGTTCCTATGTCAGATTATGAGTGATTGATTTGTGAACATTCACTATTTTGATATAGGCTAATTGAACTAAACAGGCCTGAAGTCAAAACAGTGCAAAGGTAAGTTTTCAGATGACTAGAAGCTGCTGAAAAGAAATCTGTCACTATTTTTATATGTATGTAATTTTAAATAAAACACTGCCATTGCCTAAGTTCACAATACAGTTGAATTAATAATAATTACAATGGTTCCTATGTATTAAGGAATGTCAAAAAGTCCAATAGAACAACTTACTTGTAACAAAAAGGGTTTTGTCCAGTGTGCTTTTCCACAGAAAAACACACATCTTCCAGCTCCAAGATGGAAAAGCATCACAAATTGCTGTGCCTGAGATACACAACTCCCACACATGATGTTGAAATTGTTTTTGTGAAATTGACAAAATATATTCGACCTAATCGGGGCATTTAACAACACAAACTTTCTTTGTTGTATCCCCTCAGTGTTGTGGAATAGGAGATGCATCTTCTGTCATGTTTTTTTTTTCTTTTCTCAAGGAGGTTTGGAGCAGCTGTGCAGAACAGGAGTCTGTTGTGAGGTTAATGGAGCGTTTTCTTTTGATGCTCCAACACTGGGCATGGGCAGCAATGGCCATTACCATGGCAACAGCAGGATAAAAGTTGAAAAGCTTCTCCTGGTTTATTGTTTGCTGCACATCTATCTGTGGCTGGGATTTTCATCATGGACTTTGACATATTTACTGAGCCATATCAAGGGAACTTTAATACATGCACGCAGACTGACGAGTACTTGGATTTATTTATCAAAGAGAAGCTGAATTGCAAAAACAATGCAAGGAACATTGTACAATATCCAAGCACTGGAAATAAGCTGTTATGGATGCTTCCTTTGGTTGGACACAGGGAACATTTTTCCAACGCTTGAAACATGTTGGAAATGTGCCCCAAAGAACAGGGCTTGCAAACAGTATCTAAAGCAATCCCTGAAACCCTGAATATCTTCAGTTAACGGTCATTTAATGATGCATGCAAGTTTTTCTTTACAAACCCACACTCATACACCCACATCCCTCATTTTGGTGCTTTTCTCTCTCTCTGTTTAGTAATTTTCACATGAATCCCACTCTGTCATTATATGGAAATATGAAGGTGTGACTGCAATACTGTGCTTGGGTAGGTACCTGTACAAATACTGCATTTTACAAAGTAATATGATTGCTTGAAAACAGTTTTTTACACAAGCATTCTGAACTAAAACAATTTCCTTTTGGCAAACAGGAGTATAGATTAAATCTTTCTTAAATAGACTCAATGTGACTCTGTTTAACAACACAAAACACAGGAAGCAGCAGACAGGAAATAGAAAATAGTGTTCCAGTGAAAACTTTACATACAAACATAAATGTCAAATAATTAATTTTCAATGATTCGAGCTGTTATTTTGTGCATGTTTTTTTTTTTTTTTTTTTGAGTTTCTTTCCCCTCATGATATGACAATCTATTTAGTGGTACACTGTACAATGCCAGTTTGAAAAAACAATGTATAAACCTGATACAAATAAAATATAATAACTATAACTATAATATAAATACCCATAAACTGTTTATTCCAAAAACGTGTAATAAATTGTAAAACTTTGACAAGCTGGGTAGTAACTACCCATTGACTCAACTACATTTTACTTGAGTAACGTTGAAAGAGATGTATAAAAGTAATTTAATCTCCATCCTTTGTATATGATAAAAAAAACTGATATTTAAAAATGTTTCTTTTGCTCAAATTTGTTATTCTGTAACTATGTAGTTTTACTTTTACATATTGTTTACTGTGTTGTCTAAATTACAAGAACCTGCACAGAATTTCATATTCATATAACATCATTTTCACACATTAAATTAGATTAAATAGTACTACTCAAGTACTCAGTAATTAAGTAGCTGTTTTACCGAATGCATTTTTTACACTTACTATGGTGAATTTTTGGCTTCTCTACCTGCTGTACCTGTGGTCACGATACATCACACTTTCAATGTAAATCTATTATGAAAGACTAATTCCAAAAACACCAAGGCCTATTAGCTTCTCATTAGCAATGATGACTGACAGCAACAGATAGTTTCTGATTTCCAGCACTGAAACAGCATAAACTTAAGGATGATGACACGGGGAGGATATTCTTGCATGTAATTTTACAGATGAATCTGGCATCATCTTTCACCTTCCTGTCGTCTTGGCTAATTTCTTATATTTTTTACTATGATATTTTTTTGTTTTACAAGGAAGCAGCATGTTTAAGGCATTTCCTTAAAATATATTTACTTGTATGTCTCCATTTAACTGAAATATGGTGAATTCAGAATCAGAAGCTCACAAAGCCTTGACATCATCTGGACTTTCCACAACTGTTTAAAGGTATACCAGCGTTAAAAGCAAATTGTACGTACACTTCTGAATTTAGAATTAAAAAATAATAAATTGTTGGAAAATGATCAAGTTTATGAAAATATCCAGTTTGTACAGTGGGAGAACTTCTGGACCAGGACCTGGTTGTGAATCCCCGATCTACTTGGGGGCCAAAAATCTTGGCGTATATATTCTGACATTTAGCAAATACATTTATATCTGGTAATCCTAATAGACCTAAAACAGGAAAACTTTAATATTATTCATGTAGAACAGATTACTGGATCAACGTGTGCTTCTGTGCTTTTTGTGTGTCTTGTGTCTCTACTCTGTCTTCTCTAACACCCAGTCGGTCGAGGCAGATGACCGTTCACACTGAGCCTGGTTCTGGTTCTGCTGGAGGTTTTTCCTTCCCGTTAAAGAGGAGTTTTCCTCTCCACTGTCGCTTCATGCTTGCTCAGTATGAGGGATTGCTGCAAAGCCATGGACAATGCAGACGACTCTCCCTGTAGCTCTACGCTTCTCCAGGAGTGAATGCTGCTTGTCGGACTTTGATGCAATCAACTGGTTCCCTTATATAGGAAATTTTTGACCAATCTGTATAATATGATTGAATTTGCCTTTGTAAAGTGCCTTGAGATGACATGTTTCATGAATTGGCTCTATATAAATAAAATTGAATTGACTTTATTGAGAAAAGGTTATGTGACTTTTTATACAGTGTATTGGAATGCAAAGACTGCATATTAAAGTCAGACTTCCTGATTTTAAAATTGAAGGCATTTGTTTGTGTAATCTTTCCAACCTGTTGAAAATAAATGGTTCAAATAATTAGTTAAAGGACCCCAATTATCATGATTTAATGACACTTATGACAGGAGCTGTACACTGTTTCACAGGATACGAACCAACCTGACTTATTTTGTAACTAAACAGAAACATTAAATATATAATTGTTTTTCCATCTTCTCTCCCTGAAGTAACGAGGCTGGACAGTGGTGAGGATTCAGTGATCTCATCAATATTTATTAGGTGAAAAGATGGCCCTAAGCACTTAGTCAGATGATAATATTTTCTCCCCTCTTGACAATCCAATAACGAGCCGTAAACATATCACTGACGGTCAGGAATCTACATTTAATATTAATTCATTCAATTTGCTCTGTGAGCGGGCTAATGAAACTAACACCTGCAGCAGTGGTGAAGACTTATCAGACATTTTCCTCTTATCACTGCAGTGTTTTTTGTATTTTTACTTACTGAATGTGACGGTGAGAATATATTTTCAGGATTTCACTAACTGAGATTCTGAGAATATTTAAATAGTAGATGTGGCATCTCTTCTAGTAGATTTATATACCATATCTAGTTTTATTTGGTTTGACAGAATATCTACTTTCTGTCCCCACACTGTTTTCAAATCCGGACTAGAAGCTTATAATAGCTGTCATCGCCCCGTCATTCTGCCGTATGCAGTTTAATAAATGTGGAAATATGATGTTTTATGTGCCATGCAGGATAAAATGTGTGTAGTTTATAGTGACATTGAATAGCGAAGCTTTAGATTGTAACAGAAAGTATCCAGTCCTGATCTTTCATTTACACAGGAAGGAGACTATGTTGGATGAAAAAACAACATAAAGTCCCTCTCTAATGGTGCGTTCTTTTCCATCGGAGATCAGAACTCACGAGTTGTGGATTACGTCATCTCCGCCTTTTTGCGTTCCAGTTTCCCTCCATCGTACAGGAGTAAAAAACAGGAACGCTTAAAAACGATGACAATGACAATAACGCTGTTCTAGGAGGTATTTTGTGCAAGTATACAGAGCTGAAACAAGCCGTCTGATAAACACCGAAAGGAAGCACCTGTATGACTGACTAAATGTTACATAAATAACAGACAGTCATAGTATGCTCAATGTTGCTGCGAGTAGCAGCCACCAATAATGCCGATGTTGGGTACCATCCTGCTGCACCAACTTTCCGACTCGTAATACCGGATTTAGGGGCTGTTCTAGTTACATTCTCCAACCCGGAGGTCGAGAATCCCGACTACCGAGGACAAATGGAACGCACTATCAGGCCACTTTTATGTTTGGCCAATGAGAGCTGCTACAGATGCAAAGCTGTACAACAGAGTAACAATGTTAGTTGGTTTTGGTGAACCTAAACAAAAGTAAGTTTAAACCTTTATATAATATTTTATCAGAATTAGGATGTGAAAGACGTAATGATAAGTAATATTTATCACAAGAGGCCCATTTCATAGTTGCCTGCATAAGATCATCAGATAATAATTACAACTCATATGTATTAATGGGAACATTTGAACTCTAAAAGTATTTGGTAAAAAAAAGGGGGCAAAAACTGCGGATTTGTGGAGAACCTGCTCTGAAAAGACACATTTTACCTGTTTTGATATAATTCCTTTTTAAATACTTTGATCAGAGATCTCTGGTCATTCAGAACCACTAAAAGAATGGTGACCAAGGACAGGATGAACCTTGAATACAGCAAAAATGTTGAAACAAAGAGGGAAAGGTCTAGGAAACGTAGAAAATATGAATGCAGCAGTCAGGCCCAAACTAAAGCACTTTTCTCCTTTTAAAGGACTCAGACAGATTTTTTCAAGTGGAAATCTGTTAAACGTTTTTCTTTTTAAAATCAATATTTCATCTGCAGCAGAGAAATCTCCTCTAACCCCACACTATTGAGCTGCCTTTTGCTTAAACAGTGCAGAGAGACACAATAACATAGGAAAATTACGCTCCAGCTTGACCATATCATGCATTTCACATTGTTACATAGACATAGACAAACTAAACTAGGCTGCCACAGATTCATTTTTTGACATGTAAAAATATTTTGCTTTATAAACCATCCTGTGCTCAACTGCTACTTAAATTGCTGCAATAATCCAATAAAGTTAGTAAATCCCACGCTTTGCTCTGCCATCTGCACTAAAAACTCGCTCAGCCTGGCATGCTTTAATGGGAAAGTGAAACGGAGGCTTGTCCTACATTCTGAATAAGTAATATGATTATCAATAACAGCGAGGCTATTCAAATTATTACAAACTTGGTGCATAAAGGATATTATAGGATTCAGTGTGACATGAGCTAGTATATCTTGCAGGACCCATGACTCTTGTGGGCACCCCTGATGAAAATGAACAGAAAGTATGAAAATACATTTTTATTATGAAGATTTTGTTGCACCAGGATGCAATTCTTTGTTGCAGATTTCTAACTGTGACTTTGAGAGATTTTGTTACCTCCCTGCTCCTTACTGTGTGCAGATCCTCATCCAGCCTCGAATGTCAAAGCCCAGGTTGTTCAAGATTTTGAGTTATCCAGAAAGTGGATTTGGACAAGTTTAACCGAGTGGATATTTTCTTTTAGCCGTCTCATGACCTACAGCATGACGATCAACACACATTTTCCTTTGTTAAATGAAATACTGCCCTTTCTTTCCTGTTTTGAAGTCATACTAAGAAAAATATGTTGCTGTCTAACATCAATTTATTTTCTCGAGCAACTGGAGGTCATGGATTACTAATACCAAGATTCCAGACAATCACATCAACCAAGAACGAAAATGATTACTTTAAAATAATTTCAGTTACTTTTACTTGAGGGGAATTATTTGGGGTGCCACCAGGTGTGTTAAAATTTTGAACAATTGTTATTTGTTTTCAATATAATTAATAAATGTATTCCAATTAATGCTTGTTTTTTTGTTTTCTAAAAAAATGTTCAGTGTGGGATTTTGCTACTGCAATAGAAGAATAAGTAAGTAGATATATTTTAAAGCTTAAGCACATCTTTACCAGCAGTGACAATAAATGAAGACGCCTTACAACACATAGTTTGGGTTTGTCATAGTGTGGTTGTGATGAACCCAAATGCAGGTAGGAAATAAAAGCTACTTCCAGAAATGGCACGCTGGACATAGAACTTGCATAGAACTTGTATTCTTCAGCTGCATGACAGCAGCTGAAGAATACCAAACCATAAACAAATATATAAACCTATACAGATAATGTTTGGGTTCCCTTCAGGCTGTAAAGATTTTCATGTTTTTTTTTTTATATTATTTTTGCACTGTGCATATAAAACGTGGAAAATTAGCAAAATTTTCAGATGACTGAGCCTAAAGTCGGCTATCATATGCCATAAGTATATTGTATCGTATTTTTACAAATCAGATTAGTACTTAACATTGTTTTAAAATAACAGACATTTTGTCAAAATGACATTTTGATTTTCAAAGTTAAAGACCAACTGCCCTATAGGAAATCCTCTTGTCAAAATCACCGTTCAACTTTTTTTGTTATTTTATTGTTTTTTATGAAACTCATTCACAGAAGTAAACATGTTGAATTCTATTACACTATTGGCTGTATTCTCTACCTTTTTTTCTTATTTGACCGCAGCCCACTAGGACAGCTAAATTAAATTATAGCTCATTTGGGCTCCAGTTAACTCATAAAAAACAAGATCCCTCATAATACAATTTAAAAGTAGCAGAACTCCGGTGGTCAAAATAAACAAGAGACCAGACTCTCAAACTTGATAGAACACCGCCCTCTGCTGGCTAGAAAAAAACGCTGTCAAGTTTATTTATTTATTTATTTATTTATTTATTTATTTATTTATTTATTTATTTATTTATTTATTTATTTATTTATTTATATCATTGACATTTCCTTGTTCAAGTGTTCCACATTTGGAGGAAAAACATAACCACATTTACATGCAGTTTGCGTATAATTGCGTTTGTCAGTCTTTGCATTGCCAGGAACAACGACATTTCCCAGCATGCCTTGGCCGGCGGTGGAATCCGTGACGCGCATTTTAGGCGACGGAGAATCGCACGGTTCGTCCGTCCAAGCAGACCAAATGGACGGAGTTTGCTAAGATAAACCGATAGTTTTGTAACATACGTCGCTTGTCGTTTTACGCCGTGTGTTGACGTTGTTCTGTGCGAGATGTCTGGCTTACTTTACGCGGTCGGTGGATTGTTTTAAACTTTATTTGTGCGGTTATCTCGCTCCGCAAGCTGCACGCTCGTAGTTTGTCCCAACAAAAATGACTCTTCCTGCTTTGCAAAACACCGGCGTTTTCTACAGGAGGATCCTGTCCCAGTTTCCTCAGGACATCAGCTTAGCGTTTGCTTACGGATCTGGCGTTTTCAAGCAGGCTGGAACCAGCCAAGGTCAAATGGAGGTAATACTGAACCATGCTGTTGAAATTACAGTGGCATAGTAGGTGGACCTGATCAGAGCATGAATCAAGATGCGGTTGCGTTCACATATTTAGCGTGGATGTGTATCTTCCTGTCAGCTAGACTCAGATTTAATCTCTGTTCATCCCTCTAAACGTCTACAGGTTTTAATCCACCACAAATTAATTGGAAGTTCATTGCACCGTTGTTTTGTTTTCGTAATTCAGTTCAACAAGTGAGTCTGACATGTTCTACAGATTTATTACACACATACGATACGTTTCAAATGTTTATTTCTGTCAACTTTGATGATTATGGTTTACAGCTAATTAAAACTCAACACCTAGTTTCTCATAAAATAAACAGGATTTTCCAATTTCCTCCATGTTGTGGTTACATGTGTTGCTGGCGTTTATTTTTCTACCAGACCTTTCCAATGATATGCTATTCTTGTGGAGATTGCCAATAACTGTCTGCTGCACACCTGTTAAATTAGCCTCTATCCCAGAGGCAAACTGGGACGATAATTCAGGCCGGGAATTTCACACCATCCCAGGCCATGCCACCACCAGCAGAACCTTAGAACCTGCAGGTGTGTTTTGTCCTCTTAGGTACCTGAAGGTTCCTGCTCTGACTCCTTATTGCTGCTGTTCACCACCTCCATGCCAGCAGGAGCTATTGCACCACTACTGCTACTCACTGAAGGGACACTGCTTTCTCATAAAAAAATTAAAATAAATTTAAACCCACATTATTTTTACATGTACTATTTGAATGTTTAACGCATTGATTATATTCGCATAACAACACATATTTTCTTAAACTCAATGGGATTTTACCAGGTTAAACAAAGTAAAATACAATAACATAACAATGATTTCAGTATTTTAAGAATTTGAGTTTATGCAGGGTACAATAAACCTGAATTCAAGGATTTCAATACCTTAAATCTTTTGTTTAACTGAGTCAGTTTTGACCCTTGATTCACAGTGAGGCTAACTTCCTTATTGAACTACTGTGCAGGATAGGCTGCTGGTATTTTCACTGTTACCCTCTAGTGTTTATATCTTGCCTACTCCTTTATGAAAAAATTGCTTTAGTCCTCTTTGCTGCATCAGTGGCCAGAGCTTGTTTCTTCAGCCTCTCCTCTCTGCTCCCCTTCCTTTCTTTTTTTCTTGCTCGCTTCATTTTATGTGGTCTATAAAGGCTCCGGAGTGCAACCTGTGTGTCTCTCTGCACTGTTTTTGATACATTTTTGTGAAGTGCAAATGGAGTGGAGATTCTGATTGTGTAGCCATACCATCAAATTGCTGTAATATAATACTTTTTTGTAGGTTTTATGTAATATTAGATTTTTCAGAGAAACTGAATTATGCATTGTTGTTAGCTTTGTGCCATATTGATAAAAAATAAAATCAATAAATGCTTGATATATATCAATATGGCTCAATAAAAGTATTACTTTTTGAATTAAATGACTGACACATATTAATTTGTTTATGCTCTAAATGAGATGCATTTAAAGCTTCTTTGTAGGGCCAGTATCACACAAAAAAAATCATAACTGATCAGATTCATTGCATGAAAGATGTGTGGGTTTTATTGCCGCTGTTCTCCTCTGTCATATACAGAAGAACATGCTGGACTTTGTGTTTGCGGTGGACGACCCGGTGACGTGGCACACCATGAATCTGCTCCAGAACCGCAAACACTACTCCATCCTCAAGCTGCTGGGGCCCAATAAGATCAGCGGCATACAAAATGACCACGGAGCTTCAGTTTACTACAACACGCTGGTGCCTGTTGACGGACGGGTAACGCACAAGATGTCTGCAAAACCGCCTCTGTTTTAAAAGCATTGTTTATAGTAACTGTTTCACGAAATGCTTTTCTTTATATTAGATAATTAAATACGGGGTGATTAGTACAGACTCTCTGATTGACGACCTCATGCACTGGAGGACCTTGTATGTCGCTGGACGCCTTCACAAGCCGGTCAGTAAGGAGCTCATCAATTAAAATGTTTTTATTTTTTTAACATAAAGCATTGAAGGTTGTTGACTGAAATAAAACCTACTGCATTACAAGACTCAGGTTAAACCGTGTTTGCTTCTGGTGTATGTTCTCCTGTTCAGGTGAAAATGTTGGTGCAGGGCGAGAACGCGAAGCTCCGCGCTGCTCTGGTGTCCAACCTGAAGAGTGCGGTCACAGCGTCCTTCCTCATGCTCCCAGAGAGCTTCACTGAGGAAGACCTTTTCCATCAGATCGCGGGGCTTTCTTATGCTGGTACGAAACTTCTTCCTCTGCTTCATAAGGCTTACTCCACAATTTCAAAGCCTTTTTTTTTTCTAGAGCAGTTTTATTCATTACAGAGGTCAGAAGGAGGCCTGTTCGGTCTTTGAAAAAAGTTAGTGATCTGTCGATTAAGTTGACTTATGAAAACAAACGTATCTAACATTTCTGGTTGTGTCACTGTGTTGAAATATGAAAATGTGCCAAAACATTTTGAACGACGACTGTTGTATGGAGTAGATGCATACAAAATGAACAGGGTGTATTCACTTCTTTTGAGAGTTAATATCTTGTTTGTGTCTTTGAAGGGGATTTTAGGATGGTGATTGGAGAGGACAAGTCCAAGGTGGCCAACATTGTCAGAGACAACATTCAACACTTCAGGATTCTTTACAGCAACATCCTTCGGGACTGCCCTCAGGTGGTCTACAAACCTCCGCAAGGAAAACTTGAGGTACATCATGCTAAACAAACAAGGAAAACAACTTTTTTCACAGTTTTTTTTATCATGTATTATATTGGTATTTTGGCTCCTTTTTAACAAAGGTATTAGCATAGCATGATACTGCCACCATTATGTTTCACGGTGAGGATAGTGGGTCCACAAAGCTGTGCTGTTTTAGTTTCTCCTAAGGCTGGATAATATGGCTTAAAAATAAAATCTTCGGACTTTATTATACTAAGTTAGATTAATTGATTTTTTTCCCCCTCCGTTCTTTTCATAACCACAAATAAGTTTAAATCAGAAGCAATCAGACTTTCGCTCAGTTTTTCAGAAAACACTTTAACAACTATCCAGGAGCAAGTGCTTTGGTATTCAATTTAGACTTTAACACAGCGTCATTAGTGAAAAACAGACCATATTACACCCCCAAAACCTCAGAAAAATGAAATTTGTTGTCATGGCCCCTTTAAAAACTTGCTTTTATTTTAATCATCTTGTCTGTGAGTTGACCTGAATTCAAGGTGCAGCTAAATACACACTGTGAAACATGCTTGTAAAACAAGATGGCAGGCCCTACCATTGTAAACAATATTAAATGTTTGTTGCTAGTGGTGTTATACAATGAGCTAGTTATGAGTACACATCTAAGAACTGGCGTCACTTCACTGGTGTAACTTCAAACTGGCATCACTTCACTGGTGTAACTTCAAACTAACTAAAATAAGTAAATTCATAAATACAAGTGCTTTATTTGCAGGGAGAAAAGGTTTCCCCTTTAGAGTTTTTTGATAATACATTTTTCTTACCAGATTTTAAACATTTGCAACATGGCGTGTGTTGCTCCTGGTCTGTACCAGCCAAACCAAACCAGTTCCATTTAATTGATGTAGTTGCACCCTATTTAGGAACAAGCTCTTCCTTGCCAGCTGTAATTTTCTGCATTTCTGTGGGAGGACGCCACAAGTGAACTATGGAAGTCCAAAGAGTGCAATGGCCAAAGCAAATCCAGATTTTTCATAAATTAAACCTTGATAAATTGCAAATTCTAATTAATTGATAAAATTTATTTATCGCTCAACCCCTAGTTATTTCATCACAAATATTTTAACATTGGCTTTCTTCTTGGGACTCTTCCATAAAGCCCAGATTTTTGAGGTTTACCATTAATGCTATATCTTATTAACAGATTCTTCCACCTTAACTGTGAATCTCTGCAGCTCCTCCAGAGTTATGACATGCCTCTCAGCTGCTTCTCTGATGAATGCTGTTTGTGCCTGGCTTTTTAGTTAATTGTTGGTGTTGATGTGAAATGTCATAAATGCATGATGGTCAAAGTTTGAAATCACAGCTGTTTGTTCATTCTGACTCAGACCGTTTTTGTGTTCCACATTCACTGTAAGTTTTACAGGCCTGTGCCATCAAAAATTGATCTAAGAAATGTGTTTCAAGAAGCCATAACATGATCATCTTTGATTAGTTCAATATTGAAATGTTGGTCAAAATCCAATACCAGATAGTAGATAGTCTTGCAATTTTCCTGGTTTGCTCTCTACCTGCTGCCGCCACTCCCTGAGACACAAAAGAAACCTCCAGGTCTCCACCTCCAGGCGCCACACCACCCTGGAATAACATGTCACATGTCTAAGAGAATAGGAGGAGCGTTTAAGAGTCTGGCGCTGCTGTGTAGCTATTGTTTGTCTGTGTGACATATCTTTGCTGTGGAGATTGCCTTTGGGAGTTTTACACAAAGATATTTGTAGATAAAAACCGAACAAATACCACATTTGCATGAAGTATATTCAGTGCCCCACCTGTATGCCTCAGTTATAAGGTCACACAAAACTGAGTGGTGGCCTAGCATTTTGCATCTTGGAGAGGCCCCAAGGGCGATTCGAAACGCAGTCTGTCACTCTGGGTCCCTGAGAAGAACTCTATATATATATATATATATATATATATATATATATATATATATATATATATATATATATATATATATATATATATATATATATTCTTTGTGAAAAAATCTTTGGGGAACGCTTTCTGTAAAACGTTTCAGATAAAGATTGGTTGAGGGGGATACACTTTATCTGCTGCAAATTACTAATCTAAATAAATGAAGACAATAGTTGCTGCATCAGTGAAATCTTTAGAAACCATAGGATGATTTAATTTAAGCTACTTTTAATGCTTTGTTTCTAAGCAAAAGAAAATTGGCAATGAATAACCATTGAGGTGTGGAACCAGGATGTAACAGTATGTTCACCAAAAAGCACAGACAAACAAGTTTATCCACTATAACCTTCGTGTAACTTGAACAGTCAGATGCAATGTTCAAGATACAATCGACACTACACACTCCTTGTTCTGTGAGTGTTCGTTGGTACAGGACCTCAGGCATGTTTTCTACTGCAAATCTAGTTCTAGTTCTTTTTGAAAGTCACTATGGACCATGTTTAAAATAAAGGCTCACGCTACTTCATCTTGTACCTCAGTATAATTCAATAACAATAAAATACATAATGCAACATATCTGATCCTGAGGACTGTGTACTGTTCACTGCGTTTCAGTTACTATTATTTCTTGCAGCAGACTTATGCTATAATATGTTTATTACTTTTTTTATATTTTTACTAAATGTGTATAGCCACGTTATATGCCTATACCAAAAGACCAAAAGCCTGTTGATTATGACAAAATAAGGCTATATACTCAAAGCGTCCATCCATATAGCGTTTTGATAGTCCTTTTTAAGCTTAAATAGAACCTCAGCAAAGGGTGCGATGGAATGCTATTTCCCCGATAAGTAAATTGTTTATGCATATGCAGTGATGCAACCCCGGTCACATGATGTTGTAATAGTAAATATACACAGAAAAGGCTGTATTTACTGACAAAATGAGCAAAAATGACAAATACTACGCCAGCAGGACATGATAATCTTAGAAAAACATTTTATGCAACCAGTATGAGTTACTGGCGTATAAATTAAAAAAAATGTCAATGTACCTTTAAACGTTTATTTAACCAGGAAAGTCACTATTGAGATTAACAATCTCTTTTCCAAGGAAGACATGGCAAAAAAACAAACACATAAAAAGCTGTTACAAAACATTACATGTAGAAACTCTGATATAATAAATATCATCCACAAAGAACGTTTAAACACAAATTAACAGTAAAATGTTACATCAGACAGAATTAAAAGCCCTGACAATTTAAAGAAACTATCTCTAAGAGAACCGAGTCCTCTCTGTGTGTACATGCCAACATTTTAGGAGTAAATAGAAACATCAGCTATTCTCTGCAATGAAATCTAATTATGTCTAATTAGATTTCATTGCAGAGAGTCATTTTAACAATCCGTACACTGAAGCATTTATGGATAAAACACTAATTTCCCACTTTAAAATCTGCTTTTGCTGTCAGATTAAAAGACAGACACATTTTTTTTCTGCGTCATAAACTATGGTAGAGAATTTAAAAAATGTTAAGAGTTTTAGCAAAGAACAGAACAGCTGTCTGCGTCTTTACACACCGACTTCAAGGACGCATAGTTTTGGCCCTTTGCCAGGGAATGACTTCATCTGATGACTCGATTGAACCTCTGCAGTGCCATTTAAAATTTTAGAAAGTCAAGAAAGCGTAAAAGGTTTAAAGCAAGAGCATCCAGATCTATGTAAGAGTTGTAAAATATAGAACCGCAACTGCATGTCCTGGATTGGCCAAAAGCCTGTCCCCCCCAGCTCATATCATTTCTGTTACCAGTCAACAGGAGTCTTCATCTATGACTT
The DNA here is from genome assembly GCF_011125445.2 of Fundulus heteroclitus. Taxonomy (NCBI): domain Eukaryota; kingdom Metazoa; phylum Chordata; class Actinopteri; order Cyprinodontiformes; family Fundulidae; genus Fundulus; species Fundulus heteroclitus. Next base: position 16,712,210 of record NC_046380.1, on the reverse strand, counting down.
GATCTAATTTCTGTTTTTTTTTTTTCTTAAAGGTTGACAAAAGCCCCGAAGGTCAGTTCCTCCAGCTGATGACGCTGCCCCTAACTCTTCAGCAGAGGATCACAAAGCTGGTGGATCCTCCGGGGAAAAACCGGGATGTGGAGGAGATCCTGCTGCAGGTGGCTCAGGACCCTGACTGTGGAGCCGTGGTGCAACAAGGTACGTGAAAAATGTGACGAAAAGACTAAGATCGGCTCCAGTAAGAAGATTTATTTAAAAAGAAAAAAAATATGTATTTTTTTTTCTCTGTGTTTATGTAAATAATTAAATAATAAAACCAGCTGATAATAGCTTTGTTTAGATGGACAAAAGTAATCGGAATAAAAAAAAAACGTCATGTAAACAATGCAATCGGAACATTGTGATCTGATTAAGATCAATCGGAATGAAATTGTAATCCGAATGAGAGGGGTGGTTTATGCCGAAAGATAATCCGATCAACGTGGATATAAACGCTTGCAGGCTCAAGTTATTCTGAATGAGGCAAACTGACCCGAGTGCGCATGTGCACCCGATGTAAACGTGACTTATTTCCGCGTTGTTGAGTGGTGGAAATACGTCGGGAAGGAGAACTGTCGGGGTTCCTGATAAAACCTTTCTGTTCAAAACATTAAAAGAGTTTAAAATTATTATTGATTCAGTGATGACTCAACTGTAGCCTGGGCGTGTTTAGCCTGGGCGCTTGGAGGACAAACAAACTCATATAATACCGTTTTGTTTATTTTGTTGTTTAGCAAAGACGGAAGTTCTTCTTATGTTGTTGTTATTTTAAGGAAATTGTAACTGTGCATGTCAGAGGGGTTAAATTTTGAATGAAGCCAGGTTCATATACACGCACATTGTGATCGGATTAACTGATTGTGTGCCCATATAAATGGTACAAATGGTTTTTAATCCAAACACATTTCAATCCGATCATGAAATGGTGTGCATGTCAACATAACTAGTGTGACTCTCTTCAATATTTGTGAAGCAAATGATGTTTTTGTTTTTTTTCTTGATTTAAAAAGAAGTCATGAAATCATGCTTTGACTAAGGTGCTTTGGTTTTGCTCCTCCACAGGTATCTCATCTATTGTTAAAACTTCCAGCATAACACAGAGCATCAAAGGCATTGCTACAGCTGGTAAGAACTCCTACAGTGTCTTTATGACCTTAGTTTAAAAAAATTCAAAGAAATATTGCTACACTTTGATCACACAATTATTTTTTTTACGTCTTATTGGTCTCAAAAGCTACGGCTAGAAGCTTATAAACCTTTTCCTCTAGTACCATGTCAGCACAGCACGCCACGCCACGGCTCTACTGGGTTATTAGGGTTTTCCATAAGTGATCGGTTCCATGGTACCAGCCCCTTACAAATATCAGACCCGCTGTTTTTAAAAACTCAAAGCAACGACTGAGCTTATTTTGAGCTTAAAAGAAAATGGAAGCGTTGAAATCGACACTGTGGTTCATCATTGAGGTGCAGACATTTCTGTGCACCATAAGGCTTCCCACACACTACTGAACTTATCCGGAGTGTATCGTCTTGTGGTCAGCAGCCTTTTCTGGCTCCCTTCTTGCACCTTGAGTCAGACAAAAAGCCAACAGGCAAACAAATCGCGTCACATTACTTTTCAGACTGTGGGGACGAACACTAACGTGACTCTCGCCAGATGTATGTCGCTCCGCCTAGCTTCACTTACATCCATCTGGGACTGATCCATAGGAATTGCCTTTATTGAAGGCTGGGCCTTATCAAAAATCCTTGCATATGATTGGATAAGCCACTTGTCTGTCATCTTTATCGACGTGCTATTTCAACCACTCACACCGAAGCTAACCCGTGACGCTGTGAGAGCGACGCAGGTTTTTTTTTTTTTTTTTTTTTATGTGTTTGCTGCTCTAGTGGCACACGTTTCATTGACAGTGAGCTGAAAGTAGGAGGGGGGAAGACGGGCGGCAAAGTGCCGCAGGTCGGAGTCGATCCTGGGCCGACCGCGTCGAGGACTAAAGGCATCCTAACATGGTTCACGCTAACCGCTCCGCCGCGGGCGCGTCCACCAGGGGCACGCCCCGGAAAACAAAACAAAACAAAACATCGTTTCCACCAACAAAAGCCTTCAGAGCCGTTCTCTGATGTTCTTTTAATGAAACAATATTAGGTAGCTTGGACAACACAGAACAAATAGCAGCATCAATGTTAACGCTTGCTTCCTTGATGCGAGCCGCCATTGTTGTCTGAATCAAAACAGTCTCATGGTCGCTTCTCCACTACGTTACATCTATTAAACTCCTGCCCTGCGTCCTGATTGGCTAGACAATAAAATTGGTTGGAGAAATCACTCTCTATGGGAGAGGTCCCAGATGGATGTGAGTGAAGCTAGGCGGAGCGATATCAATCTGGCTAGAGTCAGGTTAGACGAACACTGCTATAGACACCACGGCCGCGTTGAGGTGCTTCTGTGTCGTAACGAAAAGTGTTGAGATAAAACAGTTTGAGCCAAGAAGTACTAATAGAAATTGCCTTAAGTTTGGAAAGAAATATTTTCTGCTAAATGTGTCCACAAGCACAGGATTTCCTGTGGTCACCCCCTCCATACCATTCCTTAAACATGTCACACTCTCTATAATTTTCCACCATGTCTTTCAGACAGTGTGTTTTTTACGGTTAATGTGGATTTTGTGTTCTTGTGTCCTGGTCCTGTCAGGCTTATGGAAGACCGTGTCCTACAGCTCCAAAAAAATGATGAAGATGTGGAAGGGCTGGAGGAGGAAACCGTCGGTCTCGCAGATCTCCTGATGCAATCTACTAGGAATTTCTCTCAGTTACCGATGGCGAGAACCAGTTATTAAATCTGTACATAAAAGTTAACCCAGAAAAACTGTGACTGCAGCCAACACACTTTAAACTTTGTAGATCATGGCTTCCATCACCTTGTGTGCATGGCGTGGAAGTGTCTCTGTCCCATTAAACCTCTGATGGCGGCGAATAAACCGTCACGTTTCCAGAGTAAGACTGAAAATAGGTTTTATAGTTGTACATACAGTCGTGTAATACTGCTGAGACAGCCACGGGAAAGCTTTGGCAATGTAAAGGTACTGTAAGAACATAGCTGGAACAATTTACCTCAAGAATAAGTTTTAGTTTTAGTTAAGAGTTACCTCTATGCAGTTTCTTTTTTCCCCCCATGTGAGTGGAAGCTGCTTTGGGTTTGATGCCTAACAAACACACACGTGCGTCTTTGCTCCTGTAATCACTTTGCCAAAGATTTGTTCAATTTGTATGTCTCTCTTTGTTTTTATTCTTTCACCGCAGTTGTTTGATGGGGAGCTGCCTCCGCTGGTTCCACACTACTTTTTAGAAAATGTATTAAAGCCCTAATTAAAACACAGCAACAACAGCTGCTTGTTTTTTTTTTTGCTTTACAATTAGGTTCAATAAAAGAAAAGCTCTTAAGTCAAGAAGGAAGAAGTTTGGCAATACATAATTTCCAATCAGCTTCTTGCTGAGCTTTATTACAATCAAACAAAGTCTTTCTACCTTCTAATAAAAAAATATTTGTTTGTAATTAGCGTAGACGTAGCTTTCATTTTAGTCGCTCAACGTACTACATTCAACAGAGTGGTACTGTGAAACTATCAGGAATAACAAACATTAGCATTTATTAATCCATCATATTTGTTATTCTATGATTTTTTTCAGAATATCATGTTTGATTTGTCTAATAAAGTGTTTACTGAAGTGCTATGACATAATAGGAGGCCATTTTGTAGTTCTAGGGCACAGGCATAATGCATTTAAATACCGTTGTGGGAAAGAGAAAGTACACGCTGTTCTAGGGCAATAAGAGGACATAACAAAACATATCTGCTCCTTCCCAGGTTCTAAAAATATTATTATTATTATTATTATTATTATTATTATTATTATTATTATTATTATTATAGAAACCAAAATGGAAAAGCTATGGATGAGAGAATATGTACATCAATATTTTGAGCAGCAGAAACTTGAACTAGTCAGTTTAACTTTATCAGACTAGTGCAGGAATCTTGGGTCATGCTTCTTTTCAATCTTCATTTTTATTCAGGGTTGCATGCAGATCTCTTTTAAGTCCCACCATAGCGTTTTTTTTAACAGGCTTAGGTCTGGACTTTGACCGGATCGTTGGATGTGCCGCCATGATTTTCTTCTGCAGGCATTCAGCGGCAGATCTGCTGCTGCGTTTAGGGTCACTATAAATTTTATTCTGGAATACTTTATACAGAGGAGTTCATGGTGGTCCTAATGGCTGCAATGGGCCCTGGCCCTTGGACTGCAAAACACTCCTAAATCTTCACCCCTCCCCCACCATGCTTGGCAGTTGATAGGATGGATTAGGTTTTGCAGATATAGGGACCCACTGGTTCCTGACTGTAGAGTGGGCCCTACTTGCTGATGAGTATTCATTAAAGCTGAACAGAGGTTGTGCAGACACCAGCCAGTGGCAGCTTGCAGGTGAATGGAGTATAATTGGCTGAAATTAGTTCAGTCACCTCCTTTACTTTTACATTCTGAGATATTTCTGAAACATTACACCCATGTTGAACAAGCTGGAGCTTCCGTACTACTGTAAGAATGCAAGCACCTTCCAGTTTAACTTCTTATCCAGTGTTAAGTACATTTTAAAGCAGTTTCAGTAGGAGAATGAATGTAAAGAAAGCTCACGAGGTTAAAAAAAAAAAAAAAGAGGACAACTGTGCTGTCACGTAGCAGCGCTGCAGTTCGAGAAAAAAGCAAAGCAAGTTTGTTTGTGTGGCACATTTCAGTAACAAGACAATTCAAAGTGCTGTACAGTGAGTCACTGCTATCTGATACCGCCACTCGTTTGTTTTGTCCACCTAACAGCATTACATCATGAGTCACCTTACAGCACCCTAAATACGCCTTCATTTTCTGTAACTGCATATGTCTACTGGGTTTTCCTTGAATTGTTTTTTTTTTTAGGTCAACGTTTTTTGTAGAACATTGTGCACTTTTCTGTCAAAGAAGGACGGTTAAGGTTGCATTTACTTAAATAATTTGAGGAGCTTTGACAAGATTTGTCTTAAACACCATCTCTGTGTCACCCTCAGCTATTGTTATTTGTCCAGAGCTCCTCTTTCCGTATGTTTGCTGTGGCCCCTCCATGGAGCGTGGACATTTTGAGGGTTTCTTTGCGGCAGTTTTCTATAAAATAAAAAAAATAAATAAAAAATGCATTTGTGGAGTGCTTGACTAACAGTTGCCCTGCCAACAGATTCTCTTTTGCAGGTTGAGTCCGCAGACATTTTTTTCCCTTGTTTTGTTTTGACTGCTTTTCAAGTAGTTTTGTATTGGATCAGGGTCAATGTCACTGCTGGTGATACCTTGGACCCTGCAGAGGTTGCACAAGCAGTCCAACTCCACCAGGATGGCACATCAATACGTGCCACTGTCAGAACGTTTAGTAGGTCTTCCAGCACATCCTCAAGAGCATGGAGCAGATTCCAGGAGACCCAGGACCCGCTGCACCAGCAAAGGGTCTAAAACTGGTCAAAGGATTTCACCTCGATACCTCATGGCTGCTGTTCTGAGTTGCTACAATGACATTTCAGCAAATTGGACTAGCCTCCAGCATCAGTTTTTTTTTCCAGTTTCACATTCTCAGGAGCTTTGGATTAAACACATTGTAATTATCGTTTTCATTTTTCATCAAACGTGCGGCATCCTTTTGTCTCCAAGACATTACCCATTCCAGCACGATTTGTTTTTTTCCAATTGAGATCTGACGTTTTCAAAGTGTCCATGGAGGTGTGCGATTGTGACAGGAGGACACAAGGTGGAAAAAAAGGTTAAAGGAGTGGGAATACTTTAATAAGGTAGCGCGTATTGTCTTAATGTCAATGTTTCTATTTGACAAGTTTATCAGTAGAATCTATCTAGCATAGTAGTTTCAGAAATGTTCCACCTTGGCGAATGACTTTCCACAGAAATGCGGCAAAAATAGATGTTCCGGCGGTAGATTTAGGGCCTTGCGACAGTAAATGTCAGCAGGCTTCCTGGTTAAGAGGCACTTTCACTGCCGCTGAAAGGGAGATGACCGTGCAGCCCTCCCTGGGTCGTAGTAATGCGCACAGTGACAGCCGCGTGATGCAACATCATAATGTATGCTGATATCACTGCCTCAGAGCTCAGCCAATCAGAGCGCCGCACTTTGCCCACCTGCTAGGAGCTGAATTCCATCATTCCAAACATTCCTGCTCCCTCCCTCCCTCCTTCCCTCCCTCCCTCCCTCGCTGCCTTCCTCCTCCTCCTCGTTTACAACCAAGTTTGTCCCGACAGCTCTCCGCTACTATTGTCTGTCCTCGTTTTCAACGCCGCTTTGTTTTCTCCCTCTCTCGCGCGCACTGGGAACACTATTTAAACGACATATCTGTTTTATTCTCTATTTTTTTTTATTTTTTATTATTTCTCACCCGGATATAATCAGACTGGAAGACACCAAAGTGGCGCTTGAAGGAGGTAGGTGTTTGTTAAAGTTGGGTCTGACGACTGACGGACTGTTTCGGGTTGAGAGAGAGAGAGAGAGGGAGAGAGGGAGCGCGCTGCGCTATGAGAGGCGTTTAGGGACAGAAATACAGTCCGGTTTCGGAGACGGTCCGCGGGTGAGGACGCGGAGACATGCGCGATAGTGGGACGGGAATGTCCACGAAAAAGGGTTGGCGGAGAGGTTTCATTCAGGAGTTGCGGCTGCCCCGGCGGGTTCTCAAAACTTTCCCATGTCAGTAGATTTAATTAAGCCGCATTCTTTGGATATCGAGCCACTTCAAGTGTGTAGGAAAGCAGAGAGAGCGAGTCCCTTCTCACAAATCCAGCGCGTTTCCTGCTCGCCGCTTGTTTCGTTTTGCAAGATCCTGGCCAGCGGTAATCCTTCCTGGATCTTAAAGGACGCGCTGAGTCAGGCTGGTATAAATAGACCGAACCACCTGTAGGCCCATATTGAATTTCACTGCAGCACAGTTCGATCAATTCCTACTTAAATGTTTTCATAAAAGTGCGTCGCATTACCCTATAAGCGAGGAAAACTGTAAAAACAAAATGTTGCATGAGCGTCTTTTTCCCTCCTTGTATAAACGAGGGAATGGTATTTGAGGAATGACAGAAGAGGGAAGAGAAGCACGCTGGATAGTTTTCCTTTTTTTCCTTACATACCTTTCATAGCTCAGTCAGTTTGAAGGTTCAGCTTTGCAGACAACAGACAACCCCCCCTTCAAAAAAATAAAAATAACATAAATTTAGCAAATTGTCAAAGAATGGTGTCAAAGTACACTGCAAGGTCATAACAAACTGCAGGAACTTATGGTACAAGTACTAAAGCAATACATTACACGAAGACTAGACTAAATGATAACCTATATTATTACTAAATAAACGTGCTGCTACATTGAGTTAGGAAGTTGTTCCTTGTTGCAGACCTGTTTATGAAGTGTGCATCTGATTGCGTCGGTGACATTTTTATGCCTATTCTGTGCGGCAAGGATTTCAGTGGTTTTTCTTTGCCTGTAAAAATAACAAAAATTCACATACTGAAAATGTACGATCGCTTCATGTAAAGCAGGATTTTATTATATGTTGTTTTATTCTTTCAAGATGTTTTGGAATCTGTCGAGTTGCCTGTAAAGCATCAAACCCTGAAGTCTAAACCTGCACAGAATGATGACAGCTGGCTTATGATAAATGCAACGGTGGATGATATCTGCTGTTTTCTCAAGTTGCCAGGACAGGACATGGTTTAGATAAAAAAAAAAACACAATCCTTATTCTGTGATATCTCGTTCAGAAATCAAAAACATCCCGCATTCACTCTACGGAGGCCTGTTTTGCAGTCATGGGAAAAAATAGGGGATATTATTAAGTATTCAGTGCTTTATTAGGCAAAGCTCACATATGTTTAATCTTTATTTGTATATCCGGTACAGAAAGAGATTTAACACATGTTTGTTTGCTTATTGAACCAATGGTATCACTTCGAACACTGTTTTCTACAGATGGTCTTACGTTTTCCTCAAGCCTGTGGCATGGCAGATTTCATGGTGGATTCTGTGATGATGAACATTTAATTTGGTTTTTAATCTAATTTGCTACTTAAAGAAAATAAGGAAGTTCCACACTGGATACATTACAGCTGGTATCTCTTTAATTTTGCTCAATAATGGTTTTTATGTTTTAAATTTTCTTTGTGAAAGGCTGGTGGAATCAGGGTTAAAATATTAGGTAAGACTTATAAAAATCATAGATTCAATGGGCTGAATAATAGCCCGTGCACAAGATATTTGTCAAGCATGCTTTTTTTAATTGTTATATGACATAAATAGTTGCCAACCCATAGCATACAGTATTGAGCCTTTTTATTGTGCTCCAATTACAATTATATTATTTTATTAATGCAAATACAATATGATCAATTGGCTTTAGGCAAGAAGACAAAGTGTGGGACATCTTTTATAACAATAGCATTATATACTGAGAACACATTTGTACTTTAGGATGAATGGTTTTATTTACTTTATGGCTGTTTTCACTAAACTAAAACACTTTAGCCTTATTTCTTTCTTTCTTTTAAATACAGAAAACCTTGCAGAAGTTTCGAAACCAAGGGACTCAGCTTTCATCAAATGTTCAATGTTTGTATTCTGTGCATAAAATGCAACACTTCGCTGAGGAGTTTTGACATTTTTCCCTCTGCTATGTCTACCAGGCATTCAAGCATGGAGACCCCGCTGGATGTTTTGTCAAGAGCAGCGTCATTTGTCCATGCGAACGAAGAAGAGAGTGAGTACAATCAGACTCAGCTCCTATTGCATCTTCTGCCTGCAGAGGTCCTGCTCCACAGACTGTTTTACTACTTTGTTTTCTTGTTTAGTTGTTTTAAAGTGACTTTATGTAATTAGAGCCACATTACATATAGACGAAGGCCAACAGTGGGCCCAGCCATAACCCTCAGCCTTGTTCTCGGCTCCAAGACAATAGGCGGCTTTGTGCTGCACCGGCTTGCAGTTTCAAATCCACAGGCAAATAAGACCAACCGCCTTCAACTGCCATTAGCTGCGATGTTTGCTTGTGTCAACCTGCTTTCACTGGAATCAAGGCGGGTCTCATCCTTCCTTGTTCATCCATGCTCCAAGCCATCTGCATCTTCCCTTTTATTTCTGTGTTTAGAGACGTTTGACATTGCCAAAAGAACTTCTTCTGGGTTTAAAAGGAAATATTGGTTCTCAGCAAGCTGCTGTACGGTTGGCAGGTCTCAGAGCTGAGTGATAGACTCTTATTCTTTTATTAGTTTTTTTGTAATTTGGACCTTGAGTCTTTAATAAAATCTATCTTAACTTTCAGTGGATGCAACAGACAACTGGTCTGCGCTGTTTAGAGGGCATTGATCCTCATTTTTTTAACGATTTGAGCAGCAGTTTCTGTAGTTGCTGGTTATTTTACATCCTTCTGTGCATATCTAATACTAATGCATTGTTGTTAAGAGGAAACGCATGGAGTAGCTATGTCTTTTTGGAATAATATTTAATAATTCTGATAATTTTAAGTGTAGATGTACAGTTTTCTGAATTTATCTTGAATTTTGGTTTCTGAAAACATTCATTCTTGTTTTAGCAGATAAACCAATATGCTGTTTTGCCCCTTAGAGCAAAAAACCTCAAGAAGCCTATTTAAAGACTGCTATGACTAGAAGTTGTAAAAATAGCTAAATTAACAGCAATTTCTTAGTTATAATCTCAAAACCACTATCTTCAAGCATATCATTCCCTTGGTTTAAAGGCATTTTAATGTGAGACTCCTGTCCTTGAGGGCGGGTGTCCTGCAACTTTATGATTAGTCTCTGCTTAAACACACCCGGGGATTGTGTGCTGTTGGATCAGGGACACATCTACAAGCTGCAGGAAATTGGCCAGTTGAGGATTGGGGTTTGAGACCCTTGTTTTAATGAGCAACTGGGCACATTCATTGTATCTAACTGAGTTGTTATCCTGCTAATTGAAAAATATGTATGTTTTTAATAATAAAGATATGGCACAATTGTGCCGTTGAGTAAATAATCACAGTTGCCCCACAATCTGAAGACTATATACTGTAAGTTATTGCAGCACAAAACAAATCAAATACAAATTGTAAAATTTCTTACTAGTCTCAGTGAGGTGCGAGTCGGGATGAAGCGCTCTGTGCCAGATGAAACTCCTGGAACCGACGCCGGATTAAGCTGCAGAGTGGAGACCTGGAACCAAACCTGTTAATTTATCTAACCTTTACTCTGTACCAGTATGCCTCAATGGTGCCTATCTCCAGCAGTAATTGGTCAACAGGTGGGGTATACCTTAGAAACCTCGCCAGTCCATCACAGAGCACCACAAAGACACACACGATGATGAACAACCATGCACACACTCATACCTAAGAGCAATTTAGGTGTAATGTTTTTGGACTGAGGGAGAAGACCGTAGTACGCAGAAAGAACCGGCCCATGCATGGGGGGGGGCATACACTACAAACTCCATGCAGAAAGACTCCAGATCATGGTTCTAACCCAGGACCTTCTTGGTACCATTGCCACCGTGCAGCAATGCACTTATAAAGACTACTACTGCATCTAGTGGTTTGTCTTTCTGTTGTTTAGCTTAGGTCAAATCATCAATGTATTATTTTAGCAGCAGTAGGAAAAAATGAGGCTGTAAAATAATAACCGATAAGTACTTTCAAATAGATTTAGCTTTTCAGCAGCATGTTATCACAAAAAGGCACTCAAATAAAGTGCAAAGATGAGCTGAAAATCAGCTTCTTTGTACTTCTGACTAAATTGTCCTGGGAGCCCTCCACAGCCCCACTCTCCTGCTCCCCTGGAGTGTTTTTGTTTTTTCCCCTCGTTGCTAATGTCCCTTTTTCTCATGGGCTGTGCATGCTCTCTTTGTTTGAGGACAATGAGCTTGAATTGTCTCTAAAATGTTGTAAAAAAGAAAAAGTTTTGGCTAGGAAATTAAGAGGTACCAGTTACTCATGAGTTAGTCAGAGCTAACCTGAGTAAACCGGCAACCCGTCTGTGTAATGAGCTAAGGGAAGAATGGGGAGAGGCTAGGATTCGCCTTAAGCTCAACAGGGACTGAGTCAAAACTTTTAGGGATAGGGTACCATACAAATTTTTTTTCAATGAATGTTTTTTTTTTACTACTTGCGCAAATGGTTTCTGTGGAAAACTGTTCTGAGGTCATGCACCTTGCCTGTACAATTGGATATTTACTAATAGCGAACAAACAGAGCTGTCCAAATATTTTTGAATATAGAATCTTATCTGAAACAAAAATGTTGTCATTGTCTTCCAAGCCTTCTAGATGAGTAAAGCTAGTTTTCTTTTTGGATTTCTTCAAACTCTGTTTAATTAAAATCTGATGTCGGCTTTTATCTCATTGACATCTTCTCTATATACAATTATAGTACCGCGTACAGTGTAGAATATAACAGCCATAGATTCATATTATATTATAACCTGGAAGTTTTTTTACATTGTCTATATAAGCTTGTTTCTGTCAAATGTGCTCTAATATTGCACATCTTGTACTTAAGTTTGTGTCTTCATTGAAAAAGACGATTTAGTCTGCTCACATCCTGCTTGAAGGAATCTGCAGGAATACTGGGTGCTGATTAAGGCTGGGCAATATATCAAGATTTTAAAAATATCAAATTTTCTAAAGAGATATAAGATGAGACTAAATAGTTTATATTGAGATGGTCTATGTTGTGTTAGAATCATACTTTATTATGTTCCAGTGGGTAGTTTTCCAGCCATTTTTCATATTTACCTACAACTGTTTGTTAAAAACATGTGTCTGTGAGACATTTGGGATCAAGATTAGATTCAGAGATGGCTTTTTATAATTACTTTATGAAAAGGAAAATACTATTTTTGTTCCATAATGTAATCCAGACCTCTTTGGTAGGGCAAGGTACGTTTATTTATAAAGCACTTTTCAGTTGCAAGACGATTCAACGTGCTGTACATGAACAAAAAAAAAAGTATTACAGAGTAAAGAAAACATTACAAAGACAGAGAGAAAACATTACAAAGGCAAGCACATTGTGTTGGAACAGTAGCAGCAGGTCAAGACAAGTTGGTTTACAAACTTCGACATTGACATTTAAAGGCAACTCTACACAAACAGGTTTTTAACCTTGATTTAAAGGGACTCAGGGTTTCAGCACTTTTACAGTCCTCTTGGAGTTTGTTCTAGATAAGTGGAGCATAAGAACTAAATGCTGCTTCTCCGTGTTTGGTTCTGGTTCTAGGTATGCAGAGCATACTGGAACCAGAAGACCTGAGGGATCTGGAAGGTTGATACACTAATAACAAGTCTGTGATGTATTTAGGTGCTAAGCCATTCAGTGATTTATAGACTAACAGAAGTATTTTAAAGTCTATTCTCTGAGATACAGGGAGTCAGTGTAAGGACTTGAGAACTGGGGTGATGTGAGGAGGCGGGCAGCAGCGTTCTGGATCAGCTGCAGCTGTCTGATCCACTTTTTAGGCACACCTGTGAAAACACCGTTGCAGTAATTAATTTGAATAAAGATAAATACATCAATTACTTTTTCAAGATCCTGCTGAGACATTAGTCCTTTTATCCTGGAAATGTTCTTCAGGTGATAGAAGGCCGACCTTGTAATTGTCTTTAGATGCTTTTGGAGGTTCAGCTCTGAGTCCATCACTACTCCCAGATTTCGGGCCTGATCAGTGGTTTCTAGCTGAAGCTGTGTGCTAACTTTTGATCTCTCCTCTATTGGTCCAAAAATTATTACTTCTGTTTGGTTTTCATACAACTGAAGAAAATTTTGACACATCCATGCATTGATTTCTTCCAAGCATTTACTCAGCACTTTAGGTTAATAGTCACCTGGTGACATGGTGATGTAGAGCCGTGTGTTGTCTGCATAGTTATGGTAACTTATGTTGTTGTTTTTTTATGATCTGAGCTAATGGGAGCATTTAGATATTGAATAGGAGGGGACCCAGGATGAACCCTTGGGGTCCTGTAAGTAGGATTAAAGCAAGTCGAGTGCTGCACCAGCAAGACTGACCCAGTTTTCCAGGCACTCTAACTGAATGGAGCGATCAACAGTATCCCATGCTGCACTGAAGTCCAATAATACCGGCACTGTGGTTCTTCCACAATCTGCATTTATATGGATGTTATTAAACACCTTGACAAGGTCGGTCTGTGTACTTGGGTGAACATGAAAATCTGTCTGGAATTGGTGACTTCAGATGGACAGTAACCCTGGGATTTTCTTTTTTTGAATAACTGTTTTAACTTTGCATTAATAACCATAATGCAAAGCTTTCTAGGTTCAGATTGAGTGTCTTTTGGATTATTTCCCTCTATACTGTAAATTTACTGAGTTAGTGAAGCCATTGGTGTTTGCTTCTCTGTCTATTAAGTGTTTTAACTGCACTGTAGTGGTAAACCTGCTATCAGTCCACTCTGTGAATGTTTAATGATGCATTTAAAAGGAACACGAATGATGTTATCAGTTGAAATAGACCTTGTTGGTTTATAAATGCTGATTAAAGGCAGCGCCGACATATTTACTTCTCCTTTTCTGCAACAGTCTCCAGGTTGTTTTTATTTTAGATGTTAAACAGGACTCTAGCTGGACATACCAGAAACATCAGTTGGGTTTTCTCTTTTGATAATCTGTTCTATTTTAGTGATCTAATGAAACTCCTTACTATCACAGTAGTCACTTTCCATCAAAATATATGAATAATGTGTAAAATTATGTTCAGCCTCCTGACTGACCATGAGATTGGTGTTCCTTGGAGTCCATATCTTTTATTTGACGAAAGATACCGTGTCCAGAAAATGCCATATCACAACCTCATTGAGTCTGGCCTCTTGCACTGTTTTCATGAGAAGCTTTCATACGATGTTGGTAAATTACAGTATTACGCATCTGCCTTCCATTTCTGTGCTGCATGAAGATCAATGCCTTTGTTCTTTATTCCAATTTTAACCTGACAATTTGTGAGCACTCATAGACGCTGTTTAGAGCAGAAAAGTTTCAGCCCAAGAAGGACAGACAGTCATTAAGTAGAAATATAGATCTTTTTGGGTTATACAAATTGTTTCAGTGCTTAAACTGAAGATGAAGACTGCACATTTGTAATTGAGTCCTTTTTTTTAATTGGTTTACAACCCCCCCCCCCCAAAAAAAATAAAAAATAAAATCTTGGAGGCATTTGTCATATACAGGGGATAGAAAAAGTAAAATAAGGCAAAAGTGCTGGACTTTAATTATAGAGGCAGATTCTCATTCTAGCTACCTTTCAGACCGTCTGGAAGAAACACTAATCACAGGTCCTAAGTCTGGTGCTCCTGACCATAGATGTACAGTAATTGTACTCTCACTAAACAAGCAAAACAGGAAATAAACTGTGCCTTATATTTAATGGTGAATGTGGGAAATGCTTAATATGTGCTGTGGACACTCCATAACTATTTTGGTCAGTACTTGGAAGATCTTGCAACTTGTGCTCCACCCTTCCGGGAAGCAAAACCTGTATTTGAAGTTGGTTTTTAAACTCCAGCTCTACGGATGGCGTACACAAGTTTGTAGCATAGTGTTTTCTCATGCATTTTTTTGATTCATTTCATTATTTTGTGTTTGACACTTATCAATCAGAACTCCAAATAAAGCTTTTCTGATTCCTAATAGTCAGACCAAAGTCAGTCCTTTCCTCCAGATCTGGTGGTTTTGGCCCCTGAGGAAAACCTAGTATATGGACCTTTTGTTGTTTTTTTGTGTGTGTTTTTTTACGGGAACCAGAACAAAAAGAGGAACTGGTGCCAAGAGAAGGTGGTTGGCTGAGATTTGTGCGGTGCCCTATGCTCCAGTTTGCAACACTGAAATCCTTCTTGCTTGTTTATGGAATAGACGCACAGTCACTGACACACACCCTTGCAGAACGCCCCCTCCTCATTGTTACAGTTTCCATGGTTTGTTCAAACACTGACAGTCTTTTCCTTACTCTCTGCATGGGTGTGCTCCAACAGAAGGAGATCTTTTCAGAACGATCCTTGATCTGTTTTAATGTGGTATCACTAACAGGTCGACAAAATACCTGGAAGTTCATACAGTGGAGCAATCTAGGGCAAGTTAGTGATCTGTTTCTTATGTTTTCACATCAGATTTTGATGACTAACACGTTTTTGAACATTTTAAGCCACATTTAAAGACCCGTCAAGGCATGTTGGCATAAATTTATGGGTAATCACATTTATCCAAGTGAAATTGGATTTTGCACCATGGTGTTTTGTCGGAACTTATCCAGAAGTGAGTAGGATTCTTCGTGGGAGACTTTATGACTGTTTGGCCTCAGGTGGGATGGAAAGGGGTTTGATTTGCTGAGCGTCTTCAGCAGGGTGTGACTTTGCCTTCTGAACTGCTTAGGTTCAATGCAGCCTTTGTAATTGGAGCCCTGCAAGTCGATATAAAAGTCTATGCATGCAGATGCTGAGCAACATTTCGCAATCTGCGAAGATGAGCTTCTCTGTGAGGCTTTTTAGGAAATTTTGACATTAGATGAGCTTAAATTGTATTATTTGTGTAATATGTTGAAAACATGAATAACCTCGCTCAGTCATAACAAAAGGAGGATGGTATGTTAATTAGTAATGGTAGTCCTTGATATAATTTCAAAGACATGTGCATTTTAATTTGCAAAATCCTATTGAGCAGAAACATGTTTTAATAATGGGATCAGCAAATATCTAGGAAACCTAAAATAAATACAGCTTCATAAAGAATAGTTCTAAGGTCTGATTAGAATCTTGAGTTAATAGCAAAATAGTTTATTATTACTTTAATTCTGTTAAATTAGCAATTTAGTTTTAGGAAAGGAAAAAAACTTGATCTGAATTGGGACTTAGTATGCTATGCATCCAATGTGTCAAGATTACATTTAATATTTGATTGTTAAAGTTTTAAATTTTCTGTAGGTTTTCATTTTAAATTACCACAAGTCACTGTGTCAAACTCCACCGTTTCAGTTGTCCTTATATTAGACTTTTTAAAAATATTATATATAATAAAGGACATGCTAATGTGTGTCTGACTGTACAAGTAATACAAAAATGATCTACTGAAACAAAAAATATTACTTTTCTTCTAGATAACATTGATAAAGTAGAACAACCTCGTTTCCTACAGATGTAGAACATCAAACATCCCCTAGAACATAAGCAGCATCTATTACATCTTAACTCTTTCGTCAGCAGTGTCTCTTCCTCCAGGCTCTGACTGATGGGTCACAGCAGCTCTCACCACTTCCATTAATAATTTTAGTTTTAACTCCAAAATGCGCCTCAGTATCAGAATACGGGTTTCTCACTCTTAGCAAACATAGACCTCTGATGATAATTACATTATCCACCTATTTGAACTTCAAAATAAATGCATGATCTCCTTCTGACCAGCAAGGTTATACTGAAAAAGTAACTTCTGGACAACTTGTGCTGTTTCACCATTGAAATAACTTGATTGTGGTTTCATAATGACTTCACCACTTTACCACCTCTTTACTTTCTAAGACGTTTTATGTTTTTATGTAAAAACACACAAAAAAAGTTATTAAATATATTACTTGTGTAATGAATGCATGGTACCTAAATAGGTTGTTAACATTTATTGCCCTTCAAGCAGTTCTTTGTGTTATTCATATCATGCACAATGATGTTTCAATAAAAGTACATTTATGATATGTTGGGGCACCTTTAGCAATGAGGCCGGTCATAAACAAAAGCACGGCAGTCTCTATCTTGAGGATGTACATGCTGCATGTGTAGTGTTACCTATTAATAATTCACTCTGTTATCCAAGGGATGAATTAGTGGGAGAAATGTGTAGAGCAGTTGTGTCCTGCGTGTCAGCTGTAAGTTGTGCCCGGCTAGCGGCTCTATTGCCAGCCTGAGGCTTCAGTTGTGGTGCATTCTGTGCATCGTCACTAAGTCAGCTTGCTTGCTCTTCAGCATCATTGAATGTAATCCTCATAGCCACTGAAAACCAAAACATTTTCTAAATCATACCACAAGGAGCCAAAAATAAGCATACTTTTCTGGGAAGCGTTCATTCTGACCTTCCATGTTCTCCCTTTGTACGTTAACGTCCTCAACACAGAGGGCAAGAAAATGAAATGGAAATGTTTTATTTGCAGCTCTTTTTTTTCTCTGTATAAAATATGTTTCTTTTTCCTGCAATTTTTTCAAATTACAAAGCCACAAATCCTGCGAATCAAATTAACTGTTGTGTATTTGTCCAGGTCTTTGAATAGAACCTTGGCCTATAATTCATTTTAAGAGCCTGTGGGGTTACGCGGAAAAGAGTTTTGGGAGAAGTAAGGAGCATACTGGCACACAGAGCATCTTTTATGTGTGTGCATGCAACAAAAATTGATACAGACTACAAGCTTTATTATCTACAGCAATACTAGTGTTTTATTGCCTTATATTTTATCAGCTCCTGACCCAGGTTTCTCTTCAAAGACAGTCTTGGTTATCCAAAACGGTGTTTGTGATATGCTTATCAGTTTCTTTGGGGGTCAGAGTGTCCGCTGCGAGAAAATCTTGTTTATTTGTAATATTTTTTCCTTATCCGTTCTAGAAGGATCTCATAGTAATAGATGATTAGCTCATACTGACATATTGACCTTCTTAAATTGCTTTCCAGGAATTAAGGCTTTTTAAATTCAGGAGATGAATTAAGGTGAATCTTTTTTTTTATATTGCAATCGTTCTGGGTGACATGGAGAGCTTGATTAACGACACAAATACTTACCGGCTTTGAAAAGTTCTTGCACTGAATGATTTGATTCAATGTAAGCAGTGATATATATTATTTAGGTTGGCCAAAGGCATTCTACCATCACACAATGTGAGTTTTGACAGAAAAGCCAAGCAGGAAGTGACTTTTTGGTCAAACTGAAAGTGTGCTATTGTGAAGGTCTTTGGATTTGGGACAAAATACCAAAAAACTGCACAAGCACAAAATGAAACATAACTAAACTATTTTATCATTCGATTATCTTTTTTCCCCAATACAGTGTACTATTATGCCTTAATTTGAATATTTTTCATCACATTACTGTAGCGCTTATTTTTCTTGTCAGAAGGCCATTCTGGGTGGGGAACTTGTGGGACAGTGGAATGCATTAAAACAGTAGATGGTGTTATAATCCTGCTCTGATCAGGTCTACCATGTGATAAAAATGACATGTAGCTCTTACAGGCATTAAAATTGCAGCATGCACTATTTTTTTGTAATTGTGCTTTTATTATTAGTATGATATAATTATGTTATTTAAAACTTCATCCATCCATTCATCCATTTTCCATATCCCTGCTGGGGTCGTGAGGGGTACTGGTGTCTATCTCCAGCTGTCAATGGGCAAGAGGCGGGGTACACCATGGACAGGTTGCCAGTCTATCGCAGGGGTTATTTAAAACTTGATCCACGCATTTTATTAATAAAAGAGCTGACGAGGCAGCAAAGCCAAACTACAGTAGGCTTGTTTGGACTCAAGACACCGATGACCAAATTCTTTAGACTTAGACGTAGACTTATCTTTATTGTCATTCAGATTTGCATCATCAAATACATACCTGAATGAAATTTTGTTGCAATAGCTCAGGAAAGAAGCAGAAACAAAAAAAAATTTGTATAAATAATAACAGAAAATTACTGAAATGAGACTTTCCCTAAAGATGTAAAAATGTGAATAAAAAAAGACGTCACCAATGTGAAAAATACAAAGAAGTGTAAACATACTGCATATTGCCCATTGTGAAATTATTGTAAATTGTCTACATTGCACATAGAAAGGGAATGGAGCAAACCTGACCAGTAATAAGTCTTGGGTAAAGATTGGTTCACACAGCAGGATCTAAAAATAGTCAGACACCACAGGTAACAATAAATAAACGTAGACATAACAGGTTTGCTCGTACAGTATGTGGTGTCCAGTCAGACGGCAATTACAACACACCACACATTGAACAAATGTCAAACAGGATCATTCAGATGTCAGAATGGAAATCTTGCAAATCCTCTCAAGATCAAACGTCAGTTTGCAGTAAAATAAAAAGAATAATAATAATGGCAATAACAAAAAGAAAAGGCGTTGGTTAAAGGAGTGGGGACAGCATGAATGGGGGGATGAGCAGTGTTTGGTTCTTTCGTCTCTGGGTTTCCCCTCGCAACACTTTCTTATTGTCTACATGTCACATTAAACAGGTTCCCTGCTCGTTTTATCCTCGGGGAACACCGCACATGCTAGAACATCGAGGCAAGACACTCCAACATGTTGAATTTCCCTGATTTGAGGTTGGAGCAGTCCAGACATTCTACCGAGTGGACCAGATCACTCTTAGCACACACCACACTGCAGGAATATCTGTTAAGATTATCTTACGAGACACGGGGATAGTCGACACCTCTCAGAATGGAAGATTGGGGCAAAAATCAGGCTAAAGCTCTTGCCATGTGAACCAGCCTTAAGTGGTGGAGAAGGTTGGCTCGGGGCTGGTGTTTGATTTGAGCTCAGCAATCTTATGACATAGGGAAAGAAGCTGATGTTGAACCTGGTTGTTCTTTCCCGCAAGCAGAGTATTCTCTTCCAAGACCGCAGAACCGAGAACTGTTTGTGATGTGGGTGGGTCTTTGGTGATATTCTGGGTTCTGTTCAGGGAGCTCCTTTCGCAATGTCTTGAATAAGAGGAAGTGATGTTTCAAAACAAAATTCCTCTCCTCACCCCCCATTGCAGGATCTTCCAGTAAGAAACATGGCAGGTTCCTGTCCAAAGGTTCAATTGGTCAGGAGGCTCTCTAGGGTACTCTTGTAGAAGGTGGTGAGAACAGGAGAGGGGGAGATGCACCTTCCTCGTCTGGTGCAAGAAGTGCATGCGCTGCTGGGCTTTCTTTGCCAGAGCTTTGGTGTGATGGGACATGGTCCGGGTGTGGGACTGGGCTGGCCCCTGCTGAAGTCAGTGACAATCCCCTTAGTCCATTTAGAACAACATTGCTAGTTTTGCATCAGTTTACCATGCATTTTACCTCCTCTTTGCAAGGGGTGTCTTTGTGTGTTCTGTAAATTTCACAAATTGGTTTGTAGTAGATCTGGGACAGCAGCCATGTGTCATCAGGGTCAACAATAGTTGGGCTCAGGATGCAGCCTTGAGGGGACCCAGTGCTAAAAGAGCTGAAACTGGAGGAGTTCTTGTCCACCCAAACAGACTGATGTCTGTTGGTGAGGAAGTCACATATCCAGTTATAAAGGGGATGCCAAATCCAAGGGTGGGCAGTTTTCTTACCAGCTGCTGTGAGATGATTGTATTGAATGCTGAGCTGAAGTCCAGGAACAATATCTGTATGCGAGTGTCCATATCTACCAGGTACTTCAAGCTCAGGTGGATTGCAGAGCAGATGGCATCCTCTGTGGAGCTATGGGAGTGGTAGGCAGACTTTTAGAAATGTGTGGGGGAGTCTGGAGATGGTATGATCCTATTGCCAGCCTTTTGAAACACTTCTTCATCACAATGGGGATGAGGGCTATTGGGCAGTAAACGTTGAGGGAGCAGATTGTGGGTTTTCTGGTAGAGGGCTGATTGTGGCAGTTTCCAGGCATGATTAGCACCACAGCCTGGGCTTGTGAAATGTTAAAGATGTCAGTGAGAACACCAGTCAACTGGTCAGCACATGCCTTGAGCACCCTTCCTGAAATCTTGTCCTGACAGGCTGGCTTCTGCAGACGTCAGATGTTGGCAATCTGAGTGTCTGCTAATCAGGACGAAGAGTAGATTTTGTTGCAGGAGTGGTGTTGAGTGCGTCAAACCTAGCAACGTGGTTGGCGAGTTCCTTCAGGTAGTTGATGTCACAGCTGGGAGGGGTAACCTTATAATCTGTGATTACTTGATTACCCTGCCACATTCAGCAGATACTGCTGCATAACATTATACAGATTTTACCTTTTCGATCTCTTCTATTAGAAGTAGTAATAATTTGGAAACTGTTTTAAGTTAAATAAAATGATTAAAGTAATTACAAAAGCTTAGATTTTTGTTGTCAATGTTGTCACTGTACAGGGTTGCATTGTACTTACTGACTCTGGGTATACTGGAAGGAAAATGTCACCACACAATGTACATATTCTGTGCGTAGGTGAAAGAGAGCATTAGCATTATTCTAGACACCATGTTTGTGTGCTGAGATTTAGCAACTACCCACAGGTGGAACTAACCGCCCCTTAACTAAACTTGAACACCTCCCTTCAGCATCCCCAATAATCCCTGCCTTTACCATCACTATTTATTATTGTTGTCATCCCTCTGAATTACATTCCTCATTCCATGCCCCCACAAGCGCGGGCTGGCTTATCTGTTGACCGTTGCACATATTCTCCTGTGCGCAGACAGACACAGAACAATTACATCACGGTCAGCGATTTGTCAGACTCACGGTTTGACAGGTGTTCATTAAGGCTCCGGGGGCTGGAGGTCACCGCGGTTACACGGTCAAAGGTCAAGGGTCACACTGTGACAGTTACAAGCCATCAGGTTAAGTAAAATCAGCCCTTGTTTTTATATTTGGCCTAACTGCTCACAGGAAAATTTAAACGGTCTCTTTTCTGAAATAGTTATTCAGAGCTATGCAATCCGTGTTTCTTTTGTTTCTTAATTTTATGCTTGTTCATTCCTTCACTGCTCTGGATCTGTTTGACGCAGCCCTGGCACACCTAATCCTATATCTGCTGATACTTTTTACTGGCCTGCAAGACGTTTTAACTATTTGACGTAGAAGTGAGTATCAGGCCCTTCAAAACAAGATGACATGTCACAGAGTCATACAAAGCTTAGAATTTTTTTTTACAGTTATACCCTTTTAAAAACACTTGGGATAGTTTCAGAATAAGATAAACTAAAGCTGTGATATTTGTAATATAATACGATCTGTAATGTTACTGTTCTGTAATTAAACAATTGAGGGTAAGAAGAGTGCCCTAATGGTAAATCTGTTTTTAGCACAATATAATGAATCACTAGAAAACCCGTAACAAACTGTTATAAATGAATCCACAGATATATAATAATTTCAACACTGTTATGATCTAATGAAGCTTTGACTAAACCTGTAGATTGTGTGCAGAATGCTGTTTCTTTTGTGTAAAGGTGTCATTAGCTTTATCTTGCCACATAATATCTTTACTCGTTGATAATTTGAGTTCTTAAAGTTACTGAGAGGACCCAAATATAAATGCACTCATTTAGAGAAAAAAGTGTCATTAGGTGACAGCTTTTTTTTCCAGCTTCTTGACCCCCCAGGATTAAGTTTTTAAATTGGACCTTTAGCTCCTAAACTGGGTCTAAGATGCCACACAAAGAGTATTGATTAAAGTATCGATATAATTGAAAGATTATCAGACTGTACTTTAAATAATCTGTGTTTAGTATGCGATCCCCTCCAGATTAGACAAAAATAGGAGGAGATGTTGTTAGAAAAATCTAATTGCATGTTCAATGTACCTGTTTTTCTAATGTGTTTATGTGATCCTAATTAAGATTTTCTCATGTCACGGTGCAAATCTCCAGATTTAGGCGTTGGATTCTAGACAAAAGATATTTAAAAAAGATCCTCTGAGAAAAAGTCACCATTAAAACATTTTCCTCACATTTTTCTAAGAAGCTATCTGTAAAGGTCAAACCTGTGGCTCCTGGTGCCTTTCTGCTGTTTTAGTGAAATAGCATTTAATTTTCTCATTCTTCATCTCACCACACATACTTCACATTCCTTTGCCGTTGATAGCACTCAACATAGTTGAGAATGAAATGAAACAGCCTTGCAACATATATCAGAGTTAACCTTTGTGGTTCAGGAAAAATATGGATGGTATCTACAAAACCCATGTTATTTATGTTTTTCATTGTAATGAAACTTTCTGTTTTATGAATACGAGTATTCAAAGACAAGGGTTTGCAGACATATTGAAATAAAGCGTCTTCTCCCTTCAGAAAATGTGAATATTGATGCTAGCATCTTTCCTGAGCAAAAAAAAAAAAAAAACAACAAATATGATGTTGGTAATGCTTCTCATTGGATGAACTCTCCACATCCAACAATAATGTTATGTCCTACATGGATTCACATAGAATAGAGTTCTGGTGGCACAATGCTTCCAGTCCCCTTTAAGTCTGACTGTCTTTAATAAATAATAAACCACCTGGAGTCAGCTTGCTACCAGATAATTGTTAGCATGACTAGAATGTTGTTATAGGTCAGGGCATCTGATGGGAGCAACAGTCATTTTCCATTACCAGAAATAGGATCTGTTTGGCAAGATGGGTTTGAGCTGCCTGGGCATCCTTAAATTAGCTACAAAACAGACCGACCTCAAGATGCTGGTGACAAAGGTGGAGAGTAAAACTATTGCTAAGGTTGCATAGAGAAAACGTTTTATGTGTGTGTGTTTAAGGGTATAGATATTTGTCTGAGTTTAGTTGTGGTCAGATGGATACTGTGGTTATCAGTCTCAGGTAACTTCTATTACTAATGTGTACAATATTAACAAAACTATGATTAATTTGTGTTTAGCTCCATCTGACCAGCATTGTTGGCGCAGTTGAAGAAGGGTCTCCCTACAGCATGATGCTGCCACACCCATGTGTCACAATGAAAACGGTGTGTTATGGGTGAAAGCACTTGCAGGGGTTTGCATGTAGGCCTGAAAGCTCTACTTTGGTCTCTTCTGACGTGATCATCTTTTTCTGCATGTTGCTTTCTCCCCTGAATGGCTTGTGACAAACTGTAACTTGAACTTCCCGATGCTTTTTTTCAACAATAGCTTTGTTCTTTGTAATCTGTCATCTAAGCCAAATTGAGTCAACTTTTGTTCTGTCAACAGATTCAAGATTTCTTTATTAGTCTCCCCTGGGATAAACTATTTCTGGATAGAAGAAAGCTGCTTTCACATCAGGTCCCCAAACAAAAAGTTGAGATGTCCAATAAATAGCATAGAAGAAAAAAAAAGTTAACTCATAACAATCATAAACCACTTGTCACATCATCTTCTAATCATCTTCACACGCATTGTACCGAATCACAACCGTTCTTAATCAAAGCTATTCACACTAACAGATTATCAAACTCAAACCGAGTCTCTGCAGCTCCTCCAAAGATACCACGGGCCCAATGGGTGCTTCTTTGATTAAGTCTCTCTTTCCCAGACAGTCGATTGGGTGGATGGCCACGTCTGTAGGTTAGCAGTTGTGCCATACTTTTTCTCTTGTCAGATTATGGATTCAACAGATATTGAGATATTGTTTTAGAAGCTAACCCTTAAACTTCTCCACGCATTTAACCCTGACATATATTGATGTGTTCCATGGTCTTCGTGATGCTGTTTGTTCAATAATGTTACCTAACAAACTTGTGAGGCCTTCACAGAAGAGCTGGGTTTATACCACGATTACATTACACCCAGGTGGGCTTCTGTACAGGCCTTTGGTGGCGCTGGATTTTATTTAGTGTCACAAAATGAAGGGAGCTGAATAAAGTTGCATGCCATGTCAGCTTTTGCTGACACATTTGCAAAAAAGTTTGAAAAGCATGTACTTTTTCTTCAAATTCACATTTCTGCATCACTTTGCGCTGATCTGTCGCATAAAATCACAATAAAATACATAGAAGGTTGCTATTGTTATGTGAGAGAATGTGAAAAGGTTTAAGCTGTATGAACGCTTCTGTAAGGCACTAGAACTGGTTAAAGGTCAATAAATGGGAAAAAAAGATACAATCATTAGTTGATTTAATGATTGCTTATTTTAAAAGGTAAATACAGATAAAGCCACAGCAGAATTTACATTATCAATAAACATAATAAAAACAATCCTGACAGTTGAAGGTAAATGTAAGTATTTGGCATATAGTGTTTTCAGTTTTGCTTGATAAGTAAAATAATATGGTGTAATCATTTTTAGCTCTTATTTTTTCTGCTGTCTTTGATCTACCAAAGGACTAAGTCCTAACAGATGAAATGGTCATGATGAATATTAGATTTGTAAATGCATGATTACAAGAACTACCTTCTGTTTTCTTTGTATTTTGATGCATTAGTGCAACCAGAGATGTATTTCATCTGTTTTTACAGCATCAAATGTAAATCCTATTATCCCCTTTTTAACATTTCAATTTTGCATATTAAAAAGCACAGACATTTTAATATTTAATCATAGCACACGGTTTGAGATGATTTTATCTTTTGTTGGTGTGTGTTGAGTCTTACAGAGCCTTCTCTGCTTGTTACGATGACATCATTGTCAGAGTTATAAGACTCCTGCAGCAAGCAGGCTTAATAATAACCAGAGCTTTACTTGCTAACGACAAACACACATGGAGAAAACAAAGGTGGGAAGTGAGAGGCTCGGCTTCCACCAGTCACCTGCTGTCATTGTTTCGGTGTAGCAACATGATACTTCCTTCACTCTGTGTGTCTGTGTCTTCGGTATCGTTTCAACCAAACACCCCCACTAAACTGAAAAGGAGACAGGGTTTATTTAAAGGTTCAAGATTCAGTTTAAGTAAAACATTTATTTGAATAATAGTATTGATTCAGATAGATTCTGTGAAACAAAATCATTTGCTGTTCTGTAACCTGACATGCCGGTTTGTCAGGTGTTTGGAGCAAGTGGATTTTATATCAAACATTTCACAGCCCCTATGTTCGTGGCAGAGACCTGGATAACAGTTCTGAGCAAAAAGCTGAAACAGCAGCTTTTTGCCTTCGATCCATTATGTCACCATGTAAACAAGGCTGGTGTGGCGGTATCTCAACGCAGTCTGTGTCAGGTAACCAAGTGTATGACCTTTGGTCTCTGCTGGTCTGAGGGCTGCTCTTACTGCGCCGTTGATAGAATTCATGTATATTAAGGAGACAAAGAAATGGGATTTTTTTTTAAACTGTGGCTTTATTGGGACCCTATTTCTTTGATACCACACATAAAAATCAGCTCCAAGGTGGAAAATCATGAAATTTTTCATCTTTTCTTTTAGCAAGACCCAATAACAATTTTGTGAGATCCATAAATAGACTAAAATAAAGAAGGTTTCAACAAGTCTTTCCTCTTAAGCTTTGAATCAAGCCTGAAGTCCATAACTTTGAATCTCAAGTCTTCAAATAGTCATTTGACTGAATATGTAACTTAATAACCGAGTTGCCCAAAAAAACTAATATTTTTAATGTTATGTGCCAAAACAGTTCACAAGTGGAGCTGAACTTCGAAAATGTCAGAAAGTCACTGCCAGTGTGACAACATAAACATTTTTGGCTTCTAACCTTTTTAACTGTACCCAACTAATTTCTTATTAAAATAATGCTTATCAAATAAAACCGATTTTCTATAAGAATATTATCACTTGAACGCCGTACCGTATGCAGTTACATTTTTGTCTGAATTAGACAAAAATATATATGCCCACTCTAATTATTATTTTATTACGGAATATTTTGTTATTAGTTTAGAGACAATAATTTAACTTGTGTAATGTTTTGTTTTAAATATCGTTGATGCTTCACTTAATGTCACTTCATGTAAACCTGATATTCAGGGTTTTTTTTAACATATATTTTTTTATTAACTCTGAGGTTTGATTGATTAGATAGTTCTGGTATTTTTCAACCCACAATGTCATCACACTGAAAATGTAACTAGCAGACTGAACCATTCTAAAATAATCATTTAGTTAAAGTCATTGGGTAAATCCCTGGTAAGCAGAATAATTTATCTTAAAAACTGCAACCCGAACCATAAGTGAGGGCATCTCACTGTTTTTTTTTTCTCCCCTGGCTAATGGGCGGTAATGTTTACTCATTCTGATGTCATGGCAGCAGTTAGCTCTAGACATTTTTGACTCAGGCTGAGGAAACACTGAACAGATTAACACGTTAACTCTACGGTAGGCCAAGCTTGTTTCTTTAAAATCAGGCGGTGGAATTTCACCAGCAGCTTGTGCAACCGTTAATCTCCTTATGCTTCATTCATCCTGCAACACGCCAGGCCAGAACAAAGGCAAGCTTTCTTGCTTTATAAGCAAATTCCACGACAGACTCTTTGAGATGAACGCTGGACAGATGTGCATAGTGAAGGGAATTTAGACATCTGTAGGAACATGTGCATGGTGGCTGCATTTCATGTAGTCACCAGCTGTCTATTTTGTATTTCAATCCTGATTTGATTTGGGAAATTTAACTAAGACTTATTTAACTATGTGCGTTTCTAATTCCCTAAAATAAATTACAGCTTTATTAGATGAAAGGGTGCTCAGCTTGATCTCGCTTAATGCTTCTTTAATATGGTTTAGATTAAAATACATAAGAAACCTTTTCATGAATCGCAATAACACGAAGCTTGCAAGAATAATTCAATCGCTCAGAAAAGTTTGTTAATTTTGTTACTGCTTTGCTTTTTCACTTCCTGCATATATCTGACATTTTGTTTTGATTAGGTGTTGGGAATTACTAGATACCAAGACAGGCTAAAGTTTTTGCTTATGCTTTGTTTTTTGTTTTTTTGTTTTTTTTACTATAATCAATTTTCAAATAAAAAAAGATCCTAATTATAGCAACTCTTTATCATCATTTGGCTATCATGGAATGCTAATTTGTGTGTACAAAAATGATTTTCTTGCTCCTCCTTGGAAAACAACACATAGTTTACTGAAAACATGTAACACAGAGAAGCCTTTATTTTAAATCTTTTATCAACAGACTTTTCCTTTTGTTTTTGTCTTTTTTTTTATTACCACACAAGTCCAAGTTTACTAGCTGACTAGAAAGTTCATCTCCTGTCCCCGTCTTATGCAGGTGCCCCGCTAACCCGCAGGACGGCAGCTGTAGTAGAAGTAGTAGAATTAAATAGACTCGGACCGAACTCGGCTCTTGTTGTGTGTGAAACTGGAAACAATGGTCCCCCAATTAGACAAGGACCTGAGCTTTGAGCGACCATTAGAGAGGGTCAGGCCATGTGGGAGGAGGGGAGTTGCCTTTGTGTGCATGTGTGCCAGTAAGTAAGAAAGGGGGAGGTTTTTCAGACATTTGAAGGCTTTTTATTTATTCTTATTTTTTCACTGGGGCAGGTTTTTACTTTTTTTATTAACTCAACATCATCATCATACATCTACTAGGTCTGAAATGATGTCCTTCTGGTAATAAGCTGCCTCCCCCCCAGTCTGTTGTGTCATATAAAAACCAGTGACAAATGCATGTTTGTGTATAAACTCATCTAAGGCACAACCACTCCCTGCTCAGTGGTTTTCCAGTTAAATACAAAAATGTTGTCCTCCAGCTTTTCCACATAGGCTGCAATGATTCCAACAATTTACATTAAAACTTAAAAAATATATATCTTTTCACGCTCCTTGAACTTAAGTAAAAACCTTCTCTGACGCCAGGGGGCAGTAGAGGGATATTAAAGTTAGGTCTTTGCCCAACAGACTGATTACCTTTTTGGATCTTTGGAAATGAACAAGTATCTTCTCCTATGTTTAAACAGCGTGTACAATTCATTCTCTCAATCATGACATTCAATTATGAAACTCGTTATCTTTCATGATTGAAATTTCTTTCTTCGGTTTGCTGTTTTTTTTACTGTTTAAACAGGCATTTTTATGCAATAGCTCATCCTGACAACAAAACAACAATATAGAATCTCCTCCTATTGACCTATATCGACACAAATTGAAAACCGCAGAGGGGAAGAGTAAAAGCAATTTAAAACAAAACACACCCTTCGTCTTTTTGAACCTCCCTACAGTTACAGAGAAGTTTATGACTAATCCTTCATATCACAACTTTCCATGTTTATTATTTTATGTTGCCACACAAAAGGCCACGGGGGGATGCACAAAACTTTACTATAGTGTGATTACGGGAGGTGTATTTTTTTATGGCACCTTCCTCTGGTTCTCGAGGTGTTGTTTTGTAGCCGAGTTGTACTTCAGCAATCTTTGGAATGTAGGTTTGACATTCACTGGGTAAAAACATTCAGCTTTTAGAGACTTGGTATTTTCTTCTTCTTCTTTTTTTTTTTTTCATGATGTCTGAAGCTCAAATGTGCTGCTGAGTGTTTCCGGAGTTCTGTCTGACTGCTTTACCCGTGTGGGTGAGTGTTTTTTTTTTTTTTTTTTTTTTTTGAGGGGGGGGGGGGGGGGCTCCTGGGATTTGGTTGAGCATGCCCAGTGCGCTCCTCGCAGCAGCACTGGGAACCACCGCTACAACATAGGAGTCATACCAAGCATAGCCTGCGTGTCAGTGCAGTCGACTTACAGCTGGCTGTGAGGACAACTGACGCTACTTTTTCGCTTGTTTTCTTTTTGTTTGCGCGTTACTGTCGCTATACACTAACTCATGCTTAGAGGGGGATAAATAATATCTAGAAGCAGCTTAAACACACAGCGAAGCCACTTTTTTGTTGTTGTTTCTTAGCGGTTTTTAAGAGAAGTAAAGTTGGAGGCTGGGCCTTTAGCTTTTTTTTTTTTTTTTTGACCGACGCTTGAAAGGAACAACCGGGGAGACGGAGAGAAAAAGCTGGTCTTTTTTTTTTTTTGCTGTTTTTTTTATTATTATTATTTTTAGATGAAAGCTCGATAAATGCATCTAACGAAGATGGACCTGTTGAACTACCAGTACCTGGATAAAATGAACAACAACATCGGGATCCTCTGCTACGACGGTAAACATGGCTGTTTGTGGGCATTTTTTAACGGTTGTTTGGAAAACTTCATACTGGCTGCTTAATGCTGTTAAACCGACCGTTCGGTTGCTCGAAGTTTTCTAGTCCTTCCCTTGCTAATAACCTGTCACTTTTGACCAAGAAATATAGTTTGCATTTGGTTTTAGATGTTTGATATCCTGGGGGAAAACTGGAGGTTGCTTTTTTTTGTAACTGCCGACGCATTTTAGCAACGGTAGCTAGCGGTTAGATCCGTAGTTTTTTCGTTTTTTTAGATGTGAAAAGTTAATCTTTACCCGCTGTTTGTTTGTTTTTTTTGTATTTAATTGAGACTGGTTAAGGAAATCTCAGACACTACTGGGTCGAAGAACATTGTTTTAATGCGAATGATCTCACTGTTTTACTGTAGTGCCAGCTTTGATCTTTGTAAATCTGTTCTGCATTTTCTTTTTTCCCCCGTTGCAATAATTTTTTTCTGTTTTTTATCTATAAAATCAAAATTAGAGATTGTTCTTGCGTCATAGGTGAAAAGCAGAACCCTTAAAGTGTAACTCATCTTAAAATCGAATTATTTTTCTGCAGATAAACTGTTTAATCTGGGCCTAAGGGTGCTACTATAATGTCATTGTGCTTTTTCACATTTTCATGAGCCTGTTTAGTTCTGCAATATATGTTAAAACCGTCTTGGTGCTGCCCTCTGAGGGTTGAACTGTGGCTATTGCAGTTGTATTTACCTATTGGATCAAATGTACATGCTTGTTACTGGTATATGCTTTTGTTATGGTGGCCAGTTCTGGTATAAAAGCATCAGTCACACAACCCCCCCCCCCCCCCCCCCCCATAGGTGAGCAGTGTTGCTATCCACCGATTATAAGTGACTTTGGGCTTGTTTTTCTCTAAAGTCCCTTGCAAATGTCGTTTTTGAACGTCAAGTCGCTTATTTCTGTTTTGCTTTTTTTTGCCCGTGCTGTTGTGCTGCTGCCCTACAAACAGCTTCAGCGTTGGGAGCCGGCTAAAATATCTGCGCTCCACCTCAAAAGGACGATCTGTGGTGAAACCACCGGTGTCACCCTGGTCACTCCATGTTACTTTCCCTCATCCTGACCACATCCTCGCCCCCCAGGGTCTCTTGTTACTTTCTACTTTGGTGACATTTTTTCAAAACTTGTCTTGGGGGGTATGCTTTTACATATTTACGCTTTATAAGTTAAATGACTGCTCTATGTTATTTCTCATCACGTCTAGAGTTGGATCAACATTTTTGGGGCCCCGGGCACTAAAAACTCCCAGACCCCTAACCTAACTGCTCATACTGAGGAACCATAGTTTTACTTGCATGCACAACTTATTCTACTTGAAATATACCAGATCATAATAACCGTCAGAATCAATAACCAAAATAACCAGTTCATGAAATCAGGTGAAATCCACTACGAGAGGCAAAATTTACATTATTATTGTGCTGGTGTGTCGTTTCGCTGCTTCTCTGGAAGCAGGCTAATAAGAGCTAGCGCTAGCTTCAATGTTGTCCGGGAGGTTTATAACTGTGCTGATGCACGTTCAAGAGCTTTATTGACTTTTCTATGTTGCTCTCAAACATTTGTGCCATACTGTTCCGTGTCGTATCGACTGTTACCGTCTAATTTCTGTGTACCATGATAACTTTCAGCTTAACGGTCAATTGCACTGAACTGCCCTGGTGAGAACCTTAATGGGTGAATGTAACGTTGTCTTTAACTCAATGACTTCTCAATTCTCTGGTCCAAGTGGGTCTGCTTTCAGATTCCTAAACATGGAAGAAGGCTGTTTAATTTTGCAAGGCAAGGCAAATTTATTTATATAGCACAATTCAGTACAGAAACAATGCAAAGTGCTTATTGTGCTTAATTTGCAACAGTGCATTGTTGCCAGTGGCCTAAATGGGCGCTAAACCTGGAAGTTACAGGTCCAGCGCCCCTAGTGGCTAACAGTTAGTACTTCTTTAAGTACCTGTATTATAAAAATCAACTGATATTTATATCTGGAAAAATATCTGAAAAAAAATACCCATTCGTTTGGTAATTGTACTTTATTTCCTGAATATTTTATTGCACATCCTGTTTGCACTTATTTTGGCTTTTAAGCCCATTTGGGTCATTCAAATGTTATAAAATGTCTGATTGTGACTCCTGATAATCCAAAATAACTTGAGTTACCTCGTGCTGGTAGATAATGTTTGCTGGAATTACACAACACATATATTGTTTACAAAGCAAGGCTTATAACAGCTTTTATTACACATGCACATGGTTACCTATCCTAAGCTTCCAGAATACTTTTTTGTCTCCCATTGCAATGAGCGCCCTGGGCATATGCCCACAGCCTCTTTTGTAGATCTGGGCTAGATCATTTCAGTCATAAGACAGCCTCTGTGGGGCAAATTATGAAATTATTTCCTATGCTTTGTCCCTGACTTGTGCTCTGCACCATGGCAGATCTAATCTTGTGATAATAAAAAGCATGGAAGCATTAAGTTGGATCTTCAATATTATCTACAGTATGTTTTTCGAAAAACTAGGACCATTTCCAGGGTCTAAATGTGGATGTTTTACTAAAATAGTTTGCAATTGTGTATGTTGGTACTAAATATAGAAAGGAAAAAATATATTTTTAAATGAATTTCTGTTTTCCTTATTCAAATTTGCCAAAACAAAATTTGGTACTCTTGTATGTAGACATATGTTGGCTTGTGTCCAGTGGTTTCGGACATATGTCAGAAATTTTACTGTTTTCTAAAAGCTTGCGATAAAGATGTTGCAGATAAACCTGCAGCTGGCCAAGGATGGCTGTTTTGAGGAGGGTGGTTTGTATAGAGCTCCATCTCCTCTCATATTTCTCTGGAAGCATTTTCTGAAAGTTTTAGTCCAGTTATGTGTTGTTTGTTGATTTCTGGCCTACTGGACTGAAATCTGACTCCCATCTTGTGCCTTCCGATAAGAGGGGAAAAAAAAGAAGTCAAACGAACTGGGAAAGGAGCTTAGTGGTAAAGAAAATGAAAGAAAAGCTCCTTAAGTTTGGACACGTTGAGTCAGGGAAAGATTTGGAAGAGCTGTGATGCTGTGGGTGTCCTGGCTTGTTATTGTATGCATGAGCACACCTACTCAAACACACTTCCTGGCCAACACACATTCATGCTCATACTGCTGCTTTGTCTTCTGAGCCCGAGGTCTGTTCTGAAGCGATCACGTTGTTGCCATTGTGGGCATTTCTTAACATGTTTATTTAACATGTGGATCCATATACCTTGAGGAGAAATTGGGGGCCTTAGGTTTAGGCCTATTGAAATGTTGTTGTTTTTTTTTGTTGTTTTTTTTTTTGCAGAAACTCATGTAATAACGGAGCTTTTCTAATTCCCAAAATAGGAATGTAGTTTAATGTTTAATCCCTTTTTTAGAACTACTTTTACTGAATGTCTTTGAGCTTCATCTTGTTCTAATTATATAAACAATATACATTGGGGTTAGGTGTTTATACTTCTGGGTTTGGAAAAAATAAAAAAAATTCACAAAAAAACAAAACTTGTCCTGGATAAATGTCAGGTTTTGTTCAAGGTGATAACTTTAACCAATGTTTATCTTTGATGACAGGTTTGTGTTGCTTACAGCCAGTAATGCTGTAATGTTTTGCACCGCAGGTCATAAAACCTCAAAGGAGTGATTTATAAGTATGTTGTCACTGTAAGGTACAGAAGCGGTCTCTTATCTGGGTTTATAAGCCATTCGGGGATTCCTTGCCGATACCAGTTTCTGGTTGCTTTTGAGATCTGATTAGACCATTGCAATTTTGACCAACTCTGTCTTTGTTAATTTTTTTGTTTATCTCCAAGTCTACCACGTAATAGAGAGGAAAACAATCTACAGGTGCTTTAATTGAGATGGTGGTTTTGAATCCAGTAAAAAAATAAGTATTACAAGATTATCCTATCCTACTATCCTACAGTTTGTAGCAAGGCATCTTTTCACAACCATGTTTGAATTCTTTCAAACTAAAGAATAGCATCCAAATGTGTGCTGTTGGTTGGTGTGTTTAAAGGCAGAGTAAACAGTGCATAGTTCTTAGTCTCTGTGCATTTATTTAATAACTTTTTTTTTATTTGACCTGCCAGTCACAACCAAAGTCAATCAATGAAAATTCACTGAGTTTGACCTCTGAGCTTTTGACTAATGTGTCATATTTCTGCCAAATTGATAACATACTGTTTTGATTCAACCTCACAAATTGTATTTCCTTGCCAAGTTGGGTGTAGTTCTAGCTCCCTGATCGGATTTGAACTGAATGATTACCCTGAAATATTTAGGTGTTTACTGATTTGTTTGTATTTGGCACTTGTAGGTCCAACAGTGACCCTAGGAAGGTGACGCTGAACTTCTGCTGCTGAGTAGAAAACATGAAATGGCTAAAACAAGACCTTGCACTAACCTCTCTGAAACTAGTCTAAAGGCCGGTTCAAATGGCATGATTTTGAAATTATCCGCTGTTTTTCTAAGTCTGAGAGACACCACTCATAACGGTAAAAAAACTACATAAAACAGGTTTACTCGGTCAGTCTGTGGTGTCCGGCAGCAAACTCAACACAGATTTCACTCAGGATCATTCAGATGTCAGACAGAAAATCTTACAAAACCTCTCAAGATTAAACGTGAGTTCAGAGTAAATGAACATGGACGACGAGGGAGAATAACGGTGATAGTTTATGGACTAATTTTAACAGAAAAAACAAAAAGAAAAGCCAAACACGATAGGATATCGGGGGATCCAACGTGTCGAATATTCCCGATTTGAGGTCGAAGCGGTCCCGACGTTCTACCGAGCGGACCCGATCGCTCTTTACACACCACACATGGCATGGATATCTCTTAAGATCATCATAGTCGGAAGGAGAAAATTGGGGCAAAAATGGTTAATTTTCCTGCTGTGTGAACCAGCCTTAATATTGGGTTTAAGGCAAGGCAGGTTCACTTATTTAACACTTTTCAGTAACAAGACAGTTCAAAGTTCAGCTTAGCAACCCAAGAACGTCTGTGTGCTCTTTTTAAATATTGAAATTGTAAAATCTCTAACAGAGTAAGAAAATAAAGTACCCCAGAGGCCAGTTTGGGTTACCAAGAAACGTTGCCAAAAATAACTACTTTGCTGTTTTGCAAAATCACATGTTTTGCTGAAACTTCTTTAAGTATCCAGAAGGAGGCACGATGGAGAGAAAAACGGAGAGAGAGCACGAGAGAGGAGAGAGGTTCACCTCAGTTTGTAATCCAATCTCATCCTGATTCCAGGCTGTTTGAAGTTCTATCAGGAGAAAAAAGCTTTGATCATGTAGACCTAATGAACTGGGAGACCAGGCGGCGGCAAAGCTTGAGTGGAGTTTTACTTCAGAGTGCTGCCCTTGTTCCACTGCTTTCTGCTGGTTTAATGGGGAAAAACACTCATTTTATAAGAACAAAGTGTGTAGAGAAGCTGGCTGTCATGCAGGGCATTTTATTTCACATATAGAGTATATGCTACGGCTTATTTTCACAGGAATTAAAGGTTGTATTCTTTATAAGCCACAAAGGCAGGAGTATTTTTTTTTTTTGTTCTCATCTGTCCTTTGATTTGAAGGTAAATTGCCAGAAATTGCACAAATAGTTTTGCTCCTTTGTAGAATAGTTGGAATGTCATTGTGCACCTGTTCCTATTTCTTCATTTTATAGTGCCTGCTTTAATCAGCAAAAGAACCCAAAACACCAAACATTTTCAGTATTGAAGGTCTGGGACGGGAATTTTTGGCATGATTTATATCCAGATTGTAAGATGATTAATTTTGCGTTTTTCAACTTGGAGTATTTTTCCTACTACCAGCGTAAGCTGAACTTGTATGAGACAAACCTCATACAAGAAGTTCCACAATTCAACGTATAAATACGTCTCATTGAAATATTATTGGAAACGTTTACGTTAAAATGTGTACAATTATGTCGATGTTTCTGTAGTTTAAATAAATAATTGAATGTTGCTAAAATTTGGGCTTCATTGTGCACTATATGCGTTTAGATTTTCAGTATTTATGGGAGGCAATTACTGCATGTTTTATTGCAGCATATCATGAATTTTATCTGCTTGCCTAGTGGCTGTGCACAGTGGATATGCCTCTCTTTGTGCTTCATTTGGCGCCTGTACACGCTTTGCTTTGTGGGTAGTTTAGTCAGAAGCGTTGACGCCTCTGAATAGAACGGCTACAGTAAGGACAGCTGGTGCGCTTTCAGGTCTCGCTCATTTAGTAGGAATCTGGGACGCAACTTTGACACATGGGACAAGTGCTCTGCCCGTCAAAGTCAGAGGTTGGCCATCCGCACCGCTTTAGACGACGTGATTGGTCTGCAGTCGAGTAGCAATGCGAGTTAACCAATCAGATGTGTCTATTTGGAGAACGACAGTGAGAGTTGAAATTCTTGCTCAACAGATGGATGCGTGGAAAATCTAAAATAACTAGAATGCGAAGTTGCATGTGATTTTTAACACATAATTACATTTTGAAGTAATAATTTCAATATAATTATTTAAAAATCTGCTTTAATAACTCACCCAGATAATTTGATTGTAATTATTAAACTATAACTTGCATTAGCACGTTTATAAATGCTTACGTATCTTTTTATTTTTTGTGGCACTTTTGACCCTGCATAGGAAGGCGACTCTTATTTATTTAACCTTCCTTGATGTCTGTTCAACAATGAGCAGCAGCTAGGTCAACAGCATTTTTTTGTTACCTGCCGCTTTACTCTGTGTAGCGCGCCACGCTCAGCCATAAACCTTTGTGTCCTGGATGCTGATTGGACAGTGCGGTGTCACACTCTTCCTTCTTTATTGCCGTCCCTCTGCCCTGCCAAAAAAACAATGATGTCACCCTTATTGCCATGGTCACAGTAGGGCAAGCAGGAACATGCCAGGGAGAGGGGAGGAGCCGCCGCTATGTTTCTGAGGCCATGCACAATCTAAATATATATGCAGCAGTTGTGCAAAGCATTTTATTGGCAGTTTTATGACCTTGGGCTTTTTCAGTGTGTGTGTTCTGTTGCCTTGAGTGGTCCAGTGATCCTCAGATCAGTCAAGCCAGATTTCCATCGGGCTTTTATGACCTCATCTCGCCGACAGCTGTGCAGAATACGCATTAATATTTATAACAACTTATTAAAAAAAAAATCATTAAACCATTACAAAGCTACCACTCTCCATTCATTTTGGGTTGAAATGTTTCTGTAGCTTAAATTCATAAATGGTAACTCTTCAAGGCACGATATGCACTTTGTTTTGTTGGTCTTCCTGACATAGGATGCTGGAAATTGGAGTAAAATGGTGCAGGTGATAAGAGTGTAGTTCTAGGAGCTATTTTTCGTTTCAGTCACAGTGTGAGCAGCAAACAGCACTCCGGAAGGGAGATTTAGCGCAGACTTTGTTTCGATTGGAGCGAATTCAAGGAGATACGTGAGGCTGAAGGAAGCAGTGGAAAGTCCCCTTGCTGAGTCAGAGCCAGTAGTAGTTTTCCTGTAGCTTTTCTTTTTTCTTTTTTTTTTTTTTTTGCTTGAAATCCCATTCACTGACAACTCTGTAGGCCCTCTGTACCAAGACAAGACTGCGGAGAAAGAAATGGTTCACACCGCACACGTGTATATGGAGTCTGTCCACAGCCATTTCCTCTAAAACGTTGCTGACCAGATTCTCCTCTGCTCATGTTTTTTGCCTCGCTCAGCAAAATGTGAAAGTCAACAAGGTCCAAAATGTCAAGTCAAACAGCTTGGACAGAAAAACCCTTGTCGTATGCCGTTGCTGGAAAAAGCGATAGAACAGTACCTGAAAACTTAATTAATGTTAGTGACAGTAAGTCCCTAAGGTTGGATGTGTAGCTTTTGTTGTTGATATTTTAGGTATACTTAGGTTTGAAACTGCAGAAGCCACAGGTAATGTTTTGGTGAAGATCTGTCTCTTAATTCATACACGTCTTTGTCTTCCTGTCTCAGGTGAAGCTGCATTGAGAGGAGACCCCAGATTCCAGTCCTTGTCGCTGTCCTCGTCTTCCTCCTCGTCCTCGTCGTCCTCTTCCTCCTCCATCTCCAGCCACAGGACCGGCCCCCCTCCCATCAGCCCCACCAAGAGAAAGCTGAGCGGCGACCAGGGAGACAGCGACATGGACGACAACGAGCACGTGGCTAAGATGAGCCGCCTGTTTGCTGCGCAGCTGTAAGTGGATGCCTGGACAGACGTGGATGCAACTTGCGTCACGAAGCAGCTGCTCGCATTCTTTTAAGAAAAATCCGAAGTTTTAGAATCTCCCTATCCATCTTTTCCCTATTTCTTTTTCACCGACTCCTTTAATTATTGAACAGATTATCACCATACATTGCTCATATTTGCTATACATTTGCAGGTGCTTTGTCGACCCCCCTGCCCAACCCTCGCCCCACCCAGGCTCATGTAGCTGTAACTAAGTCTGTGCGTAACAGATAACTCATACAGGTTTCACATTCTTACTTGGGAGGAAGTGGTTGTGACATCTGACATGATGCAAACAGACAAGTGGGTCGCAGGAAGAGCTGTCCACACTTGTTACGAGACGGACCAACCTGCAGTCACAGGGCGCCTCCAAGGGCTGGGCAATATATCGCCATTTTTAAAAATATCGAGATAAAAAAAAAAAAGAGAGATATAAAGCGAATCTATATCGTTTTGATCGAGATGGTCCATGTTGCGTTATAATTATACTTTTATGTATTCCAGGAGTTTTTTTTTTCTTTTTCTTATAGCCATTTGTCATATTTATCTAGAGCTGTTTTGTTTCAAAATGTGCCTGTGAAAGCTTTGATTCAGAGATGCTTTTTTTTAGAATTACTTTCTGAAAAGCAAAACATATCAAATTAAATATCTTAGATTGGCATTCAGCCTAGAAATATCGATATATCTTTTTTTTTTTTGGTCCATATCGCCCAACCCTAGCGCCACCAAGTCCGCATCGGACGTTTCGGAAATTTTTTCGTTGCGTTGCTTATTCTTAGCCAATTCGAATAAGCACATAACATTTACAGAGACTGAGAGAAACTTAAGGTAGAGTTGATGATTTTTCCGGAAATGTAGGTTAGAAACTGTACCACAGCTCAGCAGATTAGCCAGAGGATGTTAGATGTTTAGGTCCTTTTACTCTGAATATTCTAGGTGAAGGTTGTTTTTGCTTGTTTCTTCGACACTGTGGTGATGCTTTATTTATGAGACAAATTATATGGACTGTGAGGTTGAATTTCTCACGTATTTATTACCGATTGCACCTTTTTGTGCATCACAAGCTGAACCTCATTCTGCAAGTCTCTGAGTGAAAGTACCGAAGCACTTATTGTTATATCTGCTTTCATTTTGCCACAGTCGCTTTCTTTTTAGGCGTTTGTTACCTTGCACTATGGTTTCTGTAACATTAAACGGCTGTGATAGTGACGCTCAGTGCTTTTCCAGCTGCTTACTGTGCCGCGATGTAAGCATGTTGGCACAGTTTAATAGTCATTTTGATTATTACCTTGAAGTGAGTTGATTGCTGGGGCTGTAGGTTAATCCAACAAATGCAAATTGCCCATTGCCTTTGTTTCAACTTAGAAGTGAATTTAGAGCTTTCATTGTTACCGAGGCATACTTTGATCCTGGAGACCTAGTTTCTTCTAAGGACATACTTTCTCTGGTAAAGCGAACTGCTGGGTGACTTGTTGAAGCCCGTCGTCAGAGTTGGCCTCTGACTTGACGGCAGTGATTACACTGGAGTGGAGAATGATGGCGTCGTCTAATTTACACTAAAAATAGTTTGTAATAATACTCTCCCTGGAAAACACTGCAGGGTGCATACCACGTGCACTTGTGCGTGCGCGCGGCTCAGATGTCCAGCAGAGGCAGCTCGGCTACATGTTGCTGAGTGTTTAAAATCTAATTAGTTTTTTTGTCTCCTTTCCCAAAACTGCTTCCTTCATTTTGCTCAATTATAACTTTTCTCTGCTGGTGTTGGATGTTTCCTGGTCATAAGACCTGCTAAATTTTGTAGTGGTTTTTAGTTGCCTCTTTTGCAGAATATTTAGCATTTTTGCTATTTAGCTCTTTATAGGACAACAGAAGTACAACAAGCCTACCCTAGCTGGTTGAAATTGCCAGCCTGCAGACATGCTGCTAGCAGCTTGCCAACTGTAGTTGTAAAACTTCCTCAGGAAGAGTGATGGGTGGTACTTCTTTAGTTTCCCAGCAATGGCCGGGGGCGTTTTTCATGCTCATGAATTCTTTTCAAACAGCTTGGTTTGCCTTTTTCTTTGAGCCAAAGCCAAGTTATGGTAGCCTCTATTAGCCAGCTGACCGGCAGTGTGCAGCAACAGGCGGAGAAGGGACCTGAGGAAACCCTGACATTTCCTCTTGCGTCCCATTGAAAGGACTTAAAATCGTAGCTATCGTAGAAAAGCAAACCTTGGTATACCTAGTTGCTTTCTGTAATTTCCCTCTGGGATTATTAAAGTATTTCTGATTCTGATGCCATTAACTGAGCTATGACTAGTAAGAGGAACTTGTGAGAGGACAAAGAGAAATCTCTAAACTGTTCAGAGAAAAACTGATTTGCATTTTAAAGTATAGCTTTAATAGATTTTTCCCAGCAGCCTTTTCAGCACACTTGTTCAAATTCTTACATTAAAGTCAATTCTGCAACGGAATACAACCAAATCCTGTACAATACAACCAAAAAACTGATATGTTGCCAGGATCTTAGTCTGTTCTGAGACGGCATCTGCTTTAGCAGGTATTCGCATGTGTTGCATTTTGTAGCCCCTACATGTATGTGCATGTTCCCGTTTGTGATCATCTGTATGTGTGCATTTGTGCATCTGTGTCGGGTGAGGTCAGACTGCAGGGAATATGTTCTCATGTTCTCTGAGGAGGAGGAGGAGGAGGAGGAGGAGGAGTCTTGAACAAAAGAAGCCTTATCCTGTCCGCTGGAGCCTGCAGACTGGAAGCCTGCTGCAGCCTGTTTGCCTGTGTGCAACTCTGGAGTTTCAGACCCACCAGTTGAAAAGTCTTCAGCTGTCTCATGTTTCCTTCAACATTAGCAGCAGTAACACAGCCTGGTATTGTTGGCTTTCGATTGGGGGAAACGGAGATGGGATAGAGGTAGTATTTAAGTTTGAATCCCAGAAGAAATAAATCCTTTTTTTTTTTTTAAATGGGATTATCTATCAAAACATAATTTCTTTGCTATTTCAACAACAAATAAAAGACAAAGTGGCTGAAGTAATCGTCAGGTCCTGATGTTGGTGGTCTCTTTCGTGGAGAAAATGCAGTTTACCTTTTTCTCTATCAAGCGTGATAGTCGAACTAAATATCTTCACCATCTGCAATGCGTTTATGTCATATACCCCTCAGAGGTTGTTCCACACAGACGTGGAGACTTCAAGTACAAATGCAGGAGAGTCAAGTACTCTAGCGTGCTGCTTTCTAATGGGAACTCCATCACAAAGTTTTTCTCATGGATGTTTCTCAAGGGGCCAAGTTGGGAGAAAATAAGAGCAAAGATTTGGTGTGTTTGTATGCGTCTCCAGGCCTGGGGAAGTCATTGTTACGCTGTTGTTTTACATGAGACTATTTATGTAGTGAGCATGTGAGGGAAAGAAGGAAGGATCCAGGTTTTTTTTCCCCTTCTTCCTTGTTAGCATGTGTGGCTTTTTTTGTGTTCATGTCGTTATCTTGGCCTTCTTGTGGTTGTTCCCAAATTCAGTCAGCTCCAGCTCTGACAACCAGGCAGCTTCTCTGCTGTCACTTAACTGGGAAAACCTGCCAGATTATTCAGTGTTCAAGCAGTATGAGGTAGTTGGGATTTACTACAAGCATCCAAAAACTTCACTTCACTGGTTAAAACGGCCTAAAGAGCAGAATAAACTAGGTTAAGATGTTTATCTACATTCATAGCAATTGGTTTATACAGCTTCTTTTTTTTATCCATTTCTTCCTGTTGGGTCTTACTTCTTTCACGTTGTCTGTCTGCTTCGCTTACTCTTTTCTTATCTTTTGAATTTATTCAGTAGGATGTGAACATGCTCCCAACCAAATATTTGCTGGAGTGATTTTTCTGTAGACTTTGGAGCAGAACTGTGGAGAAAAAAAAATAGCCCTTAAAATAGTCCTCCAAAAAAATGTCATTAAACATCAAACTGGAAGTCCTAAAACTTTAAAAAACCACTCCACATTTTTAGTTTTTACTTCAAATAAGTTCTTTCCGAATTTTCCCACTGTTATTGTAGGAGTTATTAGTTTGGGGTTGTTGAAAGCCGGCCAAAAACTGTCATTTTTTACCCTTTTTAAGAAATTTGAAATGCACAATTTAATCTTGAGGTTGACTTTAAGAAGGGGTGTCATTTAACTGGCCTCTTTAAAGGCTCTGCTAAATCACAGATCTGAGCAGTTTAATATTATTCAAGATATCATACCATATCATTTATGCCCTGAGGGCTTTGACTTTCTGGGTTTTAAATGAAGGGATTGTAGAGCGAGTCCCCACCGCAGTGGCTACCACTAATGCCATGCTCCACAAACCCCAAGACTTTGTTTGGCGGACTCAAACAGGTATCTGCTCTGTTTTATTGCGCTGCAGAGTTCATTCTGATGCTAAGTCACAGATTTATGAGATGGTAACTGCAACAGTCATTTTGAGGGTAAAATGAAGCTCTGCTGTCACCAAGTTAATCTCAGTTAGAACTGGTGTAATCTAGTGCTCTTCTCCCCATTCATGTAAAAACTACTGTCTGAGCTTCACTGCTGTTTAGTAAAATGAAATAAAATGTATCCTCTACTTGTAGATGTAACAATCAATCAGCAATCGATTGCAATCAGCCAGTTTTTTTTTTCTTGATCTTCCCATATCCATTGGTTGAATAGTGAACAACTGTATTTAATTTTTCTCTCCCCTATTTATTAAATGCATCAAAACCTTGTACTTCCACCATTTTCTGTGTATAAACTGATTACTTTTATTTTAAGTTAAAGCTATAGTTGGTATTCCTGTTCAGAAACACTTTTTGTTATACAGGGTAAAATCGTCCTTCCATCCTGAAAGTGGTAAAAACATTATGTATTCACAAAAAGGTTAAAAAAAATGTTCTCTGTGAGCTGCAGGCCTGTAAAAACTAACCAATCCATGCCCCTCGGTCTGAAGGGCATGAATTTGACAGTTTTGTTCCTGCTTTCATTCCCATCTGACCCTCAGGTTCTGGAGGTATCACCTTATCTATTGGTTGTCCCACATGTCAGTCATTACGACGCCAGCGTTCGTGTTTGTTCCTTCATAGTTTCCGCTTGCTGGCACCACATGCACACTTCTAGTGTTTATGTATCCGGTTAGCTTAGCCACTAGGTTAGCGGTTAGCCGTTCATTGTAGCTTCGCTGCTCTCACCGTAGACTTTGAACATGGCTGAGAGTCGCATGAAGTAAGCCGTGTTCAAGTTTATGAGAAGAGGAAAGACTCGGTAGAAAAAAATAAGACCACATGGGATTTGGGAGATTTTTTTTTTCATGTGATCCCCTGGGGAAACTTAGGTAAACTTCCGAAAAAATTGTCAAGCCTAGCTTTAATAAAACACAATCAGATTTAAGGACATTTTCTTTGATGCGTAAGCTGGATTTTGGATTAAAACTAAATTCACCCAAAAGAACCCCCAGCACACCTTTTTTATATTTTCTATCATAAATCTGAGAAAATAAATGTTTTGAGAATAGAATCGGGTCAGACCTTAAAAAGACAAAACCTGAGAACTATTGATCAGTAAAAACTGGATCAGTCTCTCTATAAGAATAAAACATCCTTGTTAATTTTCCAGAGACTTGCTTCTTTCTTCTTCTTCCCAGCTGGAGCTCTTACTATCTATTCTAGTCCATCCCTCTTCACCTCAAGCCCTTGTTATCACCCTCAAGTTCTTGCTTCATGCACAACCCTCACTTTCCGCCCTTAATGCGCTCTCCTCCTGTCTGCCATGTGCGACCTTTCCCTGATAATTGAGAGGTGAGTAATGGAGACAAGGACACAGGTTGGGTTTTAAAAGCCTGAACCCTGACATGAAATGTGAGTTAGTGGGTAGTCACAAGCAACAGAGAGACAGGGGGGGGGTTGATTCAACTGCCACGCCACTCATTAGCCAGATTTGTTAATCCCTTTTCAGCGGTTCCTGTGACGACACCCCCCCCCCCCCCCCCCCCCCCCGCTTGTATGAGGACGTGAGCTTGACACATTTCCTCTACATTATTTACTTTAAAAAACCTTAACCGCTCTAGCAGAGTAGAAATAGATATTGACTAAGAAAAAACACACAAACTTGTTGGTGAGGTGTTAGCCTTGATTTTTGTAAGTTCTGCCAAATCGATTCCTTAGTTCACCCTCAGGAAGTTTGCTGCCGATTGTGTGAGTGGGGGAAAAAAAGACAGGAAAAAAGACTGTGGGGTCTCTCTGCCCATGTAAGCTCGCTGCACAAATGAAGGAAACTACCATCCTCGCTCCCGCTTTCATGAACTAAAGGTCTAGACCATTCACATGCAGCTCCCCACTTCCTCCTCGCTCCTGTTTTGTGTTCACTGTTATTTGTGGAGAACCGTGCTGTGGACTCCAGATGCTTGGCCCAGCAGTAGGGTTGCCTGGTCACATGGTTCTACAACTGTTTATCTGAGCTTGTTTTGCATCCAAATACACCTTAAAGGGTTCTTCCTGCTTTTTCAGCGCCAAGTCTGATGTTTGCTCTCACGCTTCACATGTTTAGG
The DNA here is from genome assembly GCF_011125445.2 of Fundulus heteroclitus. NCBI lineage: Eukaryota > Metazoa > Chordata > Actinopteri > Cyprinodontiformes > Fundulidae > Fundulus > Fundulus heteroclitus. Next base: position 16,667,537 of record NC_046380.1, on the reverse strand, counting down.
AGAAGCCTCTTGCTGATCTGGGAAAGAATGAAGTTGTGTTCTACCCATCATAGTCATAGTGTAGTATATATAATATAAAATTAAACTGTTTACACAGTTGACTCAAAATAGTGTCTAAATAGAATGGAGCGCAGAGTGAACTTAAAAGCGAACACTTTTTGGTTAAAATGGCAGCGTTTTCTGTTGGGGGGACTTTTGATAAATCATTTCAACATTTTTATGAAGTATCATGTATAATTCAATTGAATTTATTGCCAGAAAAAAGCTACAATACAAATTTTGGCACGCACTTTGTAAAGGCAACTTTTTAATTACATTTTAGTTTTCAGCCTTGAGAATCCAAATCTGCTTTAATGGACATGTTTGTGCACAAAACAAGGTCTTTGTCTTCAGTTCTACTTTGCTTTGCTTTCTAGACATTTTAATTATAGATATGTAAGAAGCGAAATAGAAACATTTATTTATAAATCTGTAAATAAACAGAAAGACATGGTTGGACTGGTGGAAATATGCATGGTGCAATGCCATGGAGCAGTGACAGTGGTGTCATCTGCAAAACTTGAGGAGTTTCACAGAGATTTGGGTACAGAGAGAAGTGGGGAGAGAACACACCCCTGGGGGACGCCAGCACTGATGGTTCTAGAGTGGGAGAAGATGCTCCCCCAGTCTCAGCTTCTGCTACCGGGCAGTCAGGAAGCTGGTGATCCACTGATAGGTGGAGGCTGGCTCAGTGGGCTTCTGGTGGAGGATATCTGGGTTGATGGTGTTCAAGGCTCCGCGGAAATGATCCTGGCGTGGTGAAGGTGGCGCAGGATAAAATGTAGTCACAGTTTGAATGCATCATCTGACCAGCTGTTTGCCCGGTTAGGGACCTTCAAATACCTTGTTTGACAATATATTCTATTATAATGAACCCAAACCAGAACGGTTGAGCCACAGTTTCATAAGATTTGACACCAAATCAACGTTGCACATCCCAGACAGAACACTATACCTACAGGGAAACATGGTGGTGGCAGCATCATGCTATGGGGTGATTTTTCATCAGATGTAAAGTTGGTGAATTTACCCAAATTTGACATATTTGGAGAACTTTGAAAGGTTGATAAGCAAATATAACCAGGCGGATGCTGATAAGACTCCAACCAAAGTAGACTGAATGCTGCAGTTATATCAAAAGGTGCTTTAACAATGTGTTCATATTCAACCAGGTTATTGAAGATCTTATTTTCCAACCTTTTATAAAATATATTTTTTAACTTAAGTGAAATTGTACAGGATAAATGCCGTGTGTGTAAAACATTTCAAATGGTTTATCGTGTGCGTCCCAGACACCCTGCCATTTGAACGGGGGTGTGTATACTTTTGACGGCTCCTGCATGCCAGCAGAAGGGAGGAAGAGGGCGTTTAGGTTTCCGTACTTAAATAAGGCCATCTACACAGCCTCCGTAACCCCGGGGAGAGAAATGAAGAGACGGGAGCCAGCGCAGGACGTTTTGTTCCCTCAAATTGGGCCTCAATTTGTCAGAAGGGAGTGGAGCAGCGCAGGCACACACTCTCATACTCAGACCCAAGGAGCACGGACCACATGTGACGCACTCCCTGGAATAATCACTACCTGTTAAACTGCAAAGCAAGTCTGCGCAATGTCGGGGATAAACTGCGCGTAACAAACAGATCAGGTTTATTGTCACCAGAGCCGAGGGGAAACCAGCCCAAATGTGTATTAAAGTGTTAAAGTGTTACTTTAAACTTTAGCATTTCTGCCGTCCCCGGTGATGAGCTCACATTTTGGAGAGAGGCCAATCGTGCTTCTCTGACCTAATTACTCAACTCGTCGTTTAAGAAAGGTTAAGCGAAAGAGTTAAATCTAAGGGGGTACGTTTGTAATGTATTAGCAGATTTAATGAAATGTTGACGGTAAACTTTGCCTCCAGGGTTTTGAAGAGTTGACAGCATTAAGTGTGCTGGCTGCTCCCTCGCCGGAGAGATAAAGCTTGTTCTCTGCGCTGACGAAACCACTTTAAGGCTTTGAACTCGGTGCCCATTCGTCCCTATGTTCAGAGATAAGTTTGGAGTCCTTCCACGTTGGATAAATTTAGGTCCAGAGCTCGTCTTGCCCTGCCTGCATGGAGAAGAGAGAGCTTGGGTTTCTACCAAACAGGCTTCACGCTCCCAGCAATCTGAGATCAGTATTCATAGCTTATAATTATTCATTGTTTGACAGATGGGTGCATTTACTATTATGTTTTTCTTATTCATCTGTTAATTTGACTCATTCTGAGTCATCCCTCTTCACCCTTTTATTCCTTCTGAATATTTACTCACGGGGTTGTCTTGGTGTGTGAATCAGCTGACACGTTTAAAAAAAAAAAAAAAAAAACAATAATAATTTAAATAATTAACTCAAACTTTTCCATTAAAGCTCATTCACTAAACGAGTGTAAATGTAAGAATTCACGAATTAAGCCGATGTTTGGTACAGCTGCTAAGATAGAGGTGCTTTATTTTCACAGGAAGCCGACAGACTACCGCAGCTCCCCTGTTGCTAAGGACCACAGGCGGAGTCCCAGCGAGCGCATGGTGGTGCCTGCTCCTCTGGGGGTTCCAGCCAACCACCTGTACGGCCACCATCACCACCACCACCACCACCACCACCTGGCCACCTTAGCAGGCATGGATCAGCCTCTGGCACTCACCAAAAACAGCATGGTGGAGACGGCGCGCGGCAGCACAGCAGCCATGGTGTCGGTGCCGCACGCGGTCAGCCCCATGGAGCGGCAGCAGGTAAAATGGACACCTGCTTTTCTTTTGGCTCCGACACGGAGCACTTTGCTCTCAGACTGTCTTCTAAATGACGTGACTAATGGGTATTCATTAGCCCCGCTGCCTCTCAGCGGGACGAGTTTTTATTTCATTTTTTTCTTCAAACGCACAATATTCTTGTTGATTGTGGTCAGCCCTCAGCGCAAACAACTACCTGCTCTGCTTTCAGAACCGTCCGTCGGTGATTACGTGCGCTGCAGCCAACAATCGCAACTGCAACCTGTCACAGTGTCCAGTCTCGCACAACGGCTGCTCCAACTTCAGCAACAACTACAGGAGAACCAACAGTGAGTACAGGCACGGAGACGAAACTTAGAAATAAAATCATTTCCATCCAGCAGATTGTATGGGAAATAGTTTTCTCTTTGCATAGAACTGGAAGCAATTTGACTGTCAGCATTTAAACAGAATTTTGCTGTTATAAGCAAGACAATAAAAGTCCCTTTAATGGTGTCGGGTTTAAAGACCACCAGGAATCTGGAACCTACATTTCTAATGACTTTTCTTTAGAAAGGTCTATGCAAGGTTTAATTTGAAAGGCCAGAATTACTTTTTTTCTTGCTTGGTCTGTTTCTGTACATAAAGAACCTAGATTTGCACTATTCGCGAAACATTAGGACTGTTGTTGAATGTTTAAGCTTTGATATGAAAAGCTAGAAATACCTTTTGTTACTTCATTTACATATGCAAGTCTACATGTTCAAGAACCTGTTAAGAGAAATATTAAGACTTTAATAAAAACAAGCATAGGTAAACTTGATTGTGTAATCTTCTTTTCATTATTGGTTTAGTCCTAAAAGTAATGGAGAAACTACTTTTGCTATCATTGTTTTTTACTTAGAAAGACCAACATAATTCCATTTTCATAGTCACTTCACACCTCAGTGACTTTCTGAGAATGTTGCATTTTCTTTGCCATAATGAATTTAAAATGACTGTTTTTATGATCCCGCTGGGATTTCAATGATCACACTGAGGTTACCGGGAAATTTATAACGATCATTTTACACACAGTACAGTACAGTAGATATTTCCAATGACCTAAAAGTACTTAAACCAATTTAAGGCAATAAATTGCCCATAGAAGGCCATAAAAGGGACTATGCGGGATGTATTTCTTTTCATTATCAAACTGGTAACTGAGAACTACTCTCCTTCCAGCCAACACAGCCTGCGACCCCGTTATCGAGGAACATTTCCGCCGCAGCCTCGGGAAGAACTACAAGGAGCCCGAGCCCACCGCCACCAACTCGGTGTCCATCACAGGCTCTGTGGACGACCACTTCGCCAAGGCGCTGGGCGAGACCTGGCTGCAGATCAAAAACAAGGGGAGTCCCTCGTCGTCTGGCAGCAGCCCAAACTCCTCTCCCGACAGTCACATGGTCACTCACAACCACTCCCCTTCTGTGATCTCTTGAAGGCAGAGAGGAACCCTCCCACCCCCCCTCGCCCCCCACACTGCTCATCCAATCATCTCAGCTCCAAGAACCATGCCCCTGCCATTTTGGTCTGTCACCAGCATCCCAGAGGGAATGCCTGCCTGCTGGTCTGCTAAAATCAGCCAAAAGCCTCCAGCCAGCTCAGTCACTGAGCATCAGTCAAGCAATAAAGACACGCTCGCCTCCCTTCCACAGTCTGCTCCCGCCAGACCAACGTCAGCCGTGACTGAGGAGGATTCAAACGTTGAACTTGAGACCGGAGCGTCGGCCTGCTCCTTCCAGTCCTCCATCACCCCCCCCCCGCATCGTTGGCTTGGAGCTGAACAAGTGTCTGTAGTTTTCTGTACATAAAAAGAGGAAAGACTGTTTTAATTATTCACTTTCTTCTCGTTTTCTGTTTTGTTCTTGTTCTGTTGTTTTTTTTTGTCTTGTTTGGTTAACAGTAGTTCTGTGTACTGATTCTCTGTTATGACATGCCTGGCCTTTGAATGGAAAATGAGAAACCTTAGAAAGTAATCACAACCCACCTTGCCGTGCTACCAAAGAAACCTCAGCCCGTGTTTTTCAGTGACCGCCTTTAAAAAGCACACATAGTAGACCCCGTCCTCCCGTCCTGCTCGTTGGGCTGCTGGCTGTGACCTCAGATCTGAGCTGCGCCGCTGCTTGGAAAGGTAACGGTAGCATGTCAGGTTGGTAGCCCGGCGCTGGGGCTTAAAATGCATTTTGATGCAATCACATCTTATCTCACGTGTTGGAAACCTGATGGATTTCCGAATAGCTCCTGCTTAAAGTCTACTAGAGATTAGTCGACTTTGACGCGTGTGCAAAGTCTCGCATGCGTTGTCGTTTGTACAAATGTAAACACACCCCAGCGAGGTTGGGCGGTGGAAGCGTGGCTGCGAGCTAAATTTAACCTTTTAGATCACGATTCTTCCATTTGCTGAGAAGTTCATTAAAAGCAGTTCAAGGACGGCTGGTGTTGCCGTCTTAAAGCTCGGATTCTGATCTGTGATCAGTCTCCAGCAGCACCTACCTGCAGAATGTCGGTCTGCACTGAGAACTCTGCTGGCAGGATGGGGTTCAACGCACGAAATGTGGGAAAGCTCGGCCATTTATCAACAAAGAAGTGTCATGGATACTGATTTTATTATTATTTTTTTACTAGAGCTTCCGTCTAAACAAAGCACTTCTCGGGTAAATTTATGTCCCACCTTATTTTATAACTTCTCGATGTGGGTTAAGATCATCACGCCCGGCCATTCCAGTTCAGCTTTAAAGGCCCGTTTCAACTATGAATTCCAGTTTTTTTTTTTTTTCTCAAAACTCAAATTATATCCAGGCTTTTGTTTTGTGCGTTTCCACTGCAGAGACCAGAACAAGTCCAGATGCTGAGTGGGGAACTTCTCCCTCAACCGTGTCGTCTTGCACAGCTATTGGGTGCTGGAGCAAGGCTCCCGTCGTGAAAATAAAACCAAAATAAAATTAGAACCAATTACTCTATCACAGCTATTATGCTTTACAACCTGGACAGAGTCACTAGAAAGTACACGGAAAGATGCGACTAGAACACATTTTTAAAGGGATATCCATCGGCAGATTGCAGCGTTCTGCCCCTCAAAGCAAAGGAGGGAGGGAAACGGGAGAGACGAGCCTCCGCCGTAAAGATGGGCTCTTTTCCCAGCGTTTACGCTGGGAAACTGAATTCTAATAACTTCAGTCAGGCTTAACACCCTAAAACGTTCCCTCAAAAAAAACGAGCCTTGTTCCTGCAGCGGAAACGAAACATTAATTTGAAAGTCCGTCTTCATCAAACGGGGACGACAGGAATTCATCCTTTCAGGGTGGGACTTGTTAAAATGGCGACCTGAACGAGGGGCCGAGGGCTGGGCTCCACTGAACCGTCCGCTTTGATGTGTTTCAAAGGCGCTAACTGCTGACACTGATGAGGGGGATGCGTGACGCTGAACGTCACTTTGTGGTTTCCGAAAAGAAGGGGGGGGGGTTTATTTCTTGACCCGCAGGGGGGAAAAGGATTATCATGATATCTTCAAACACGCCTTTTGTTTATGTGACTCTTTGAACACCGGTGTTAGAATTATATTCAGCTAACACCCTGCTACCTATGTCCCCCACCCCACCCCTCCTACAGACTGTGGTTTAATAGATTTCTAAGGTTTTAAAGGTAAATTAATGCTTTTACAGGTGCATGTATTTTCTATTGTTTAATAGCTGGTATCTATTAGGGTTTTTAGCATTTCAAGCTTAACTATTAACCTTTTTATTTTTGTTCATTCAGATGTTAGTTTTTACTTCTTTTTTGTTTTGCTGTCGGTAACTGACATAGACACTATCCACTCACTGCTGGGTCAGTTGTACTCCATATTGTTGTTGTTATACTTTTGTACGTTTGGGTTTTTTGTTTGTTGTTTTTCCATTATTATCGGTATGGTAACTATAGTGGGACAGCCTCTGGACAGGCTCTGTTAACGGCTCATTCAGAACCATCTCAGCACGGCGACGCTTCAAGTCATCGGGGTGGGCTGGCTTTGAGTTCTGCTGTTCATTTGGGTTTTCTTAAGACGTTGATCCATCGCTGGTACAGGATGCCGCACACTTCAGCGTGACTGAGCTGAGACACCCGAGTCGATAGAGAGCGCTGTGGGGATTTTCACCTCAAGCATCTAAGCCCAACCTCCGTAGCAGCGTTTCCCCCACAAAGCCTACCGCGGTGTGTGGTAGTCTCCAAGGCTTGGATGCTTGTGGCGATGCAGTCTGAAAACGTATCCTATTGACACTAAAGAATCAACAAAAATCACAAAAATTGGAATTGGGCCACTTACAACAGTCATTTCTTAGCTAGCAGTTTATCAGAATTAACGTTGACCGTTCAACCTCCCTCAGTTGACTTTTCCTGCTCTGACTTGGTGTCCAGACACCTTTTTTTTTTTTTTTTTTAGTGTAATTAAGTGGTTTCTTTTCCTGCAGCCTAAATACATGAATCAGATTCTGTAATACAACCGGCACCACGGCGGCATACATTCCTCCAGTTGGGAACTTTTACGTAGGCCTGTAGCAGACGCAGCATCTTTCTCAGCCAGCCAGGGCTGCTCGTCCCAGACTTCCCTCCACGGCGCTTCGCTTCCGACTAAAGGAGCAAACTTTTACTTGGGTGCCATAACATTTTCGAAGACATTTAGAGCTTCAGTTTGAGAGACCTAGCCTCGTAGCAGTGTGGAGAATCATTTCATGTCGCTGAGCTTCAGTTAATGGAACGACAAGCTTTTTTTTTCGGTAGCGAGTACGGGGATCCTACGACGTTCCAGCAATGGAAGGTGTTCTCTCTTCTCTCAATCGTCCACACATTCCATCATCGGCTATCGAAAGCGGAAGGATGAGGAAAGTTTCCGAAGGGTCAGTTTAGCTTAGATTTACTTAAAAAAAAAAAAAAAGAACATGATCACTTTTACATGCTTTCTGTGACCAGTGAGGTGTGGCTGGCTGGGGCGGCAGACCCTGAGCTGCAGGAGCTGTGCTTTTGTAAGCGCGAGCTGTGAGTCACAAGACATTTACCTTGTGCCTTAAAGTCTACAGTGCTGTGAGACACTCTGTCATATTCTTAATGTCAAAGACAACCAGGGTATTTACAAAAAAAAACTGTTTCCACATTTATGTTTAAGGAAAAACGACAAGCCAAACAAACCTGGCTTTCTGTCAAACGTTAACCTCTTTAGACCGAATGCCAGGTCCTCCGCAGCTCCCTCTGTTTTTGGCCCTTTATTGACTAGGGTTGTTTTTAATCCCTTTATGAATTGACTATTTAAAACCTTTATTTAGTTTAGTCCTATCTTTGCCTGATATTGAAATGTATTTGATCCTTCACAGTTAAGTGTGACTTTTTAAAAAAAATGCAAAAATAGAAGTCAGCAATGGGAACAAAAGCCTTTCCACAGCACTGTATTTAGGGTCTCACAGCAATGCCTGACGACCTCCCCGTCTACAAGCGTGGTGGTGAGCACCTTGCTAGAAAACACGAGGGAAAGAGGCTGGAAGTCCAGAGGATTTTGATTTATTTTCTTTCTCATTATCATTTCACGACCACCCTGTAGGTAGGAAGCGCGAGCCACGCGTCGGGCATGCACTCCCTACACACTGTAGGAAAATCACTTAAATCTTTTTTTTTTTTTATAAATATATATATTAGCTAACTCTAAGACCATCATTACGCTGTGCGTAACGAATGTACAGAGAAAAAAAAATCGTAGGTATTTTTTTGAGGAACAATTAATTTGTTAATGATATGTAGCTATTTAATTGTTATTTCTGTCCTTATATTGTAATCATTGCATTTTCTTTTTTTTTGTTTGTGAAAAAAGTTGATCTTTTTTTTTTTGTCAGTAGAGTTTTGTCTGTCAGAGTAAAAGGTTCAAGTGCAGGAACACAGTAAACGTATGAAACCACGTTACGCCACACACAGGTGTGTCGCTGACAATCGCTACTTCCACTCATCCCCGTTCTTCTACATCTGTTGAGACTTTTGAACAAAAATTTAACTTTTTTTAATATACATATATATTGCATTGATAAAACCCATTAACCTTGAGAAAGCGTAACAACGGTCCAGCTAGCAGGTACATTATGTTAGCAACAGAGATGGTGGGCCTTGCTCTACAGCTGGAAGCCTAATAACGTGTGAATCATTTATTCTCTTTCAGGGCATTTCTTTTAATGATCTTGGTGGCAGATTAGCTGTGAATCCACTACCAGTTTCCATCTGTAATAAATCCCGATCAAGTTACGCATTCAGCTGACAAATCAAAGAGGAGTTGCTCCTCACTCTGATTGCTCCACATCCTGTCTTTAAAGTGGAAGTAGCATGTTCTTAGTGGTAGTAATACTCTGAACTGTAAGAAATATTGTATAAAAAAAAACAAATTTTGTGGCTCTGTGTCTCCTACTCAAAAGGTTTTGGCAGGCCACCTTTTTTGTACGTAAAAGTAGCCTTGATGAACAATAAAGTGCTTTTAAACCACCGACTGCGTGTCTGTCCTGCAGCTCTTTTCATGTGGTTGTGTGAGGAGAGGCATTCCTGCAGCTAAACAGTAAGTGTGGGAGGATGTAGAGTGCATGCAGTTCCATTACGCACAAACCGCACAGGGATCTAAAGCCCTTTGATGCCGAACTGTAAGGAAACATTTTATTATAGTTTTTTCAGTTAAATGCTAACAGAAGTGAATTAGCTAAGCTGAACAAAAACTGGGATTAATCAGTCATGGAAAACAGACTGAGAAAACTTGGATTACGCAGTTACATTTTTGTTCAAACATTTTATTCTTAGTTGCTGCTTCACTTTTAAACAGAGACCTAGTCTTTTTTTTTTTTTTTTTTCCCCCACACTGAGCTTTTATTTGTTGGACAAATAACCAACCAGTTGAAATGTTACATGCCTTAACAAGCATTCAAGTTTCTAGACACAAGACAGTGCAAAGTAGAAAAAACAAAACAAAACAACCCAGTAACTTCTAAAGATCTCCGGTACGCTGGTTGGTCTCCTTGGTTTGGTCCCCGCCGGTCTGCAGTCCAGCTGCACAGAAACATCTGCGCAGGTTTCCTGACAGGAATGATCTGAAAGCTGGTTTTAGTATCAGCTGCTCTGTATATGTTTGAGTCTCTAGGAAGCAGAGCATGAGATGGCTTCAGATGTGTTTTTGTGTTTTCATTCTTTTTTTTCCCCCCCCTCCAAGCTGAATGAGCAAACAGATGCTGTTGAAACCTTGCTGACTCGACTAAACCAGTTTATTTTGATGGGTTTATTGTAACTAACAGTTTAAAAAAAAAAAGACTTTTTAACAATCAGACAAAAAAACTTGACACAAACATACATGATTTTAGACAACAAAAAAAACTCAAGCTCTGTCTGCTTGTGAATGATTCGTTTTTTTTTTTTTTTACTTGGTGCTCGGCCCTGATGGTGCACCTTGTGTCTAATGTATAGAGTTGATGTTTGGTATTGAGAAAAGTGAAATTCTTCTGCTGCTCGACCCATCAGATGCTCTCATCGTCGCTCATGTCCCAAATCTGAGGAGGACAAAGACACAAAAGAAGCCTTTCAGAGATAAAATAATCAACGAGGCGAAACAAAGCACGTGCAGAGTGATAAAGCGGCATTCAGAGGACGTCAGAGCAGCTTCCACAAGACTCTCTTCTGTGTTGTGGTCTGGAAGCTCCTGCAGAAGTGGGGGTCTGGGCTTTAAAGGTGGCCGGTGACGTTTCTCTAACACGTTAATGCTACGTTTACGTTCAGGCCTCGCAGGTTGGTATCGTTGATGTCTCCTCAAACATCCTGAGTCAATTTCTGGCTTCAAAACCTTGGTTTACCAGCTTGCAAACAACCAAACGCTAAAGCGTTTTTTTGCCAGCTCTTTCCACCGACTGTATGTGAAGCTGTCCAGTGAATGAATAGCGCGGTACAAACCCAGTGCATTCAAATTTAAACTATGGCAAAGCAGTGAGGGATGCTGGTAATGCACTATACAGAGGATCTGAACTGTGAGTGAAATGTCTAATTGTTATAAATTTTATATTTAGCTAAAATAAACAAAGGCATCCAGTTCATAGAAAATATAGCCTGACATGTACCAGATTTCTAAAAGCTTTTCTCAATAGGAAGCGGCACACAAACACACAGAGGAACCGGCTTTGCAAGAGTGTGTCGGTAAACAAAAGTGACCTTCTCGTGGCAGCAGATTCCCTACATTCCCCCTGCTGTAAAACGTAATTCACATAGCTCCACTAACAGCGACTGGAATGCTACACAGACACAACTCCGACACGCGTACGCTGCATTCCTCAGCGTCACTGCTCCAAGAGCCGAGACGTAACGTCTCAGGAAGCCCTGCTGAAGTCACGTCAAACTACAGGCTTTAATTCCAGTTTGAGTTTTCTCCTCTTTATATTGTTTAGAGCTCTAAGAAAAATGTAAGGAAACTACAGCAACAACCCTGCAGGTTCTTTTTACTTTACTATTTTTGGCATGTGCCCTGTTCTATAAACTGACATTTCGATCATATTTCAAATAAAAATAGTTCGGCGCAGTAACCTGCAGAAAATGAAGAATTTGTCAAAAACTCCCAACAAGTTGCAGTGTTTTTTGAAACCAAAAGAACATAAAGCACAAACGTTTATATTAATTTTTTAACTAATGCAATACTAATGAAATAAGCCCAAATTTCAACCATAGCTTCCATGCGTCTTGGCATGCTCTCTATTAGCCTTTCACATTGCCATTTGGTTCAGGTAATCTAATCGGTTCCTCATTATATAGAAACATGTGCCTGTGTTGAAAATCTACAGACACCAGACCTGATTAGTTGGCATACATGTAGAGAAGCAGATTTTATTGGGGTTGCTTAATTTCTTTTTCTAGAGCTGTTTTTAAATGTTTAAGTCTGTCAGTCCACCCGCCCATTAATTTTTAGAGCCACTATTTAACCTTACATTTATGGACTGTGGGAGGAAGTCGGAGTACCAGGACAGAACCCACGCCTGTGCAGGGAGAACATGCAAACTGCATGCAGAATGACCTCCAGGGAGATTCAAATTCAGGACTTTCTAGCTGCAAGGCACCAGAACTACCTGTGCAATCCAGGTTCTAAAAACAAAATGTGCTTGTAAAATCATATAAACCTAAACAGAAACTGATGTTATTAAGTCAAAATCTTAAATGAGACTGTTTAAACAAAATAGCTGCCTTTCATCAAGTGAACTGTTGGAACGGCTTACCAGTATCTTAAATGGTATTTAACTCAAAGTCTAATCAAAGAAATGATTACACTTTGTAAAGCTGATAGTACAATTAGGTCCTAGAGGGTGCAACCTTATAAAATTAATTTTAAAAACAGATAAAAATAAAGAGCTTGGTGGAAATTGTAAGGAAATTACAGATCTAAAACATGTTCAAAAGATTGAATTTGTAATGCTGCATCACTTTGGTGAAAATAAAAGTCAGGTGTATAAATATAAAATAGTGTATGCTGGTAATTTCTGAACTCTCAGTGATATTGAGGAGAAAATGCTGCAAACTGAGAGACAATGTCTCCTTTTACATCCACAGAGACATTCAAATATTAAGGTATCACTCAAATTTAAGGGAACTTTCTACTATTTGATATCCGTAATAATGGAATTAGGCAACAAAAAGCAAAGATGATGCAGTACTAATTAATCGCAAATGCACCTTTATCCCATCACACTGGATCACCCGTCCTCAGCTTAAGAGTTCTAAGCAACTTTAGGGGCCCTCTAAGCCATGAATGAAGAACTTTATGTTTATCCTTAATATCTAGAATATAGCCTTGTCAGCCCTGCTCAAAATAGTTCCTAAAGAGCACGAATAAGAGATCTGAGCTATTTCTACCTTAGATTGGATGGATTCAGCTGAATAATTCTCAGCAGCAGGTAGTGCAAACACTAAGGCTGCGTTCACACTGCAGGGAAATGCGACCCAAATCTGATCTTTTTCTCCATATGCGACCCATGTCTGTCTTCACAGTGGTGTGAACGGCCCAATTTTTGGTCTTTTTGCCCCCATAAAATCAGATTGGTGCCACTTCCATGTGTGGTACTAATTCGGATACCTATCGGATTTTGTCGCATTTTATCCGTCTTTCACGTCACTCTCCTGCTCTTAGCGCTCCATAGAAGACTGTTGTTAATAGCTGTGCTGGTTTCTTCTTACCTGACTTCGTCTTGCTATGATGTGGTCTTAATATTGTCAGCTCCCATTGCTCAATAGCTTTCTAATAATAACAAGGAGAGATGCCTGCTGGTATCAGCGTGTTTTTTCTCTCTTCTTTGAGTTTTTTGTTTATTGAACACTTATAGAAACAATTAAATTCACCTAAACGTCCATAAACAGCGCGCTGCTGAATGACATCTTCTATTATCTGCGCATGCGGGTCTGAACCGTTCAGAAAGAAGTCTGATGTGGTCTCATTTAATAGTTTAATAGTATGAACGGTCACCTCCGATTCCAGAAAAAAGTTGAAATTGAGCATCAAGACCAGCAGTGTGAACGGAGCCTAAGACTCACTGCCAGAAAGTCAAAGTGCTTGCTTCAAGTTCATGCACAGTAAGGTATAAAAACCTCAGAAATCTTACTTTCAATTGTCCACAAGGTATTAAGGCAGTCCATAGGGTGGGTGGGAGAGTGAGACTCAACGTTGTGAATAGCAAAAAGTGTTCCTCAGTCTAGAGGGGCAGCTTTTAGATGGGATGAATGCATGACGCAGAAACGGTGACAGCAGACTGCGTCACTGTGCTGAGAGCTGATGTGCTGAAAAAAAAAACGCTGCTAATGCCGCGTTTCAACCGTAATACAAGAGAAGCATCTTTTGTGGGGAATCAACGTGGACATTAATGAGTAAGTAAGTAAATATTTCACCAAAACATGTTAACAGAGAGTTCTCACTAACACAGAAAAAACACCCAGAGAATTTACATTGAAATGTTAAAGTCTGACACATGAAAACTAAACTCCTATTTTAGATTTGAAAGGCTTGTGGCGGTTTCAGTGATACAATATCAGACTGATAACAGAGGCTTTGAGCAGCATCCCTTCAACAAGGCTCCTACGTAGGGTTGACGGTGCTAAGTCTGGTAACCTTTTTTCTAAGGGATTCTTGGAAAATACAGAACCCAGCTTGCATTTACAACAATGATTGAAACTGTTATGGGTATAAAACAGATGAGATGTAGCAGAGGTTCAGAGGTGCAGGAAGGTGTTTGGTCCACTAAGGTACACAAGAGATTTCTCTCTGCTTTATTCAGTTAAGGAATGGCTTATTTCACTCAAATCTAATCTTCAACTCTTACCTAACATGAGTTTTAATTCTGGTAACCCAACTTTAATGTCAGACAGAAGAAAATGTGTAATAATGAACTGCATTTCTAGCAGTTTTCCAGCTGGGGATACAGAGTCATCCGGTTTTCATTTTAAATGAATGTTTTTAAGAAGATTCTGGCCCTCGCCAACGGTTCTTCCAAAAATGACCATAACCTGTTTTCTAACATTGTTTAAGTCTCCTCTAAACAGTTAAGCTACAAACTAAACGCAGGAAACGCAAGTGCATGCTAAACACACACAGCAATAACGGGAAAGCTTGGTGTAGGTCGACAGACATCCCTTTGTTTTCCCCACAATCTAAGCTTGTAACATAGAAATGCACCAAAGGCACGATAAACCCACGAGAAAAAAAGTGTTTACTGGATTCATACTAACCGCTGAAAGCAATTCTACTAGAACTGGATTCTCTTGTTTCAATAGGCTTCCACCTCCCCCCCACTTAGATTTCAGTTCATGACTTCTCCTGCAGCGTGTTTATGCTCTGGCCGTACTCAGCCAGAAGAGAGGAGTTGCCACACATTGGGCTGAAAGGCATCAGTGCCAAGGAGCCAAGGGTTGCCTAACCTGTTCCCTTGCACATCGGCTTGTCTTGTTTACAGGTTGCATCCGCAGTGTTTTGTCAGAGTGAATCTGCAGGGCCAGTGTGGAGAATCAGTGACTAATTCATATCAAAGCTGGACGCTCTGCATTTCTGCTCCACTGCAGCTGGGGAACATCCATCAGGAGGACAGAAGCAAAGGACTCTTTGAAAACCAGCGACATTGGAGCCCCACTCTGGAAGGCAGCCATGCCAAACTCCGTGTGTGCATGTGTGTGTGTGTGTGTGTGTGTGTGTGTGTGTGTGTGTGTGTCACCTTTTGTACAAAGGGGGTCGGAGCGAGAGGGAGTTTGAATTAGGGGAGCTGGGCAGGGGAAGGATTATGTAACATGAATAGCTTGAGCGAACTGAAGCCAACAACTTTACTCCACTCTTTAAAGCACGGCTGAATAGTTGGGATGTTTCTCAACCATTTTCCTCTGTTGGCGCAACGATTAAGCAGATTTCTGCAAAGCCCAAATAAGCTCTAGCCAATTAGTAAGCTTGGTGATTTTACAAAGCTTAGGTTTACAAATAATGCGAGCTTGGATGCAAAGCAGTGACAAAAAAAAAGACACAAATATAAGTGATAAAATAGCTATAAGTTGATTTTTTTTTTTTTTTTACTACCCTTCAACCCCAGAGACAGCTTGCTTAGACATTACAATAGAGAGGGCTCGGGTGTTACAAAAAACACAATCCTTCTTAAACATGATGCACATTTTCACATCCAGTAACAAAATAGCTTCTGCTACATAGAATCATAAATGTAATCTTTGTTCAAAATAAGACAAACATGCAATTAAAACCCATTAAAATAGATGGATGGACAGATGTTGTTTTGCAGTTAAAATGTGTCCATTCTGACTCTGACTACCCGTAACATCTACCAGCCTGTCACCTTCAGACCAAAACAGCAGCAGCAATGGCTGAATGTTTCATAACGTCCAGCAGTGAGCTGCATGTAATCTTTGTGGGAAAGTGTTTGTAATAAGCCGGGCTCTGGCTGATATGACAAGCGTAATCCGGACTCGTTGTTGAAACAGCGCTCAGATCTGATCAGATAGAGGAGGTTTTAGCTGGAAGCGGAGCTTGCTAAAAACACAGCCAAGCCTCTGCTGCTGCTGATTACTGCTCTCCCATAAACACAACAACAAGCCCCGGCATGAGGCGTTTCAGCAGCGTTTGCCACTCTGCAGGCCTGGAGAAAAGCAGCGCTTCGGAACAAGTACAGCCAGAAATCCTTTCATTTTATTTCCTTTGAATCATTTATTCAAGAGGGGACCTTTTTAAAGACCATTGTGAGTTCCCTTCCACTGCGACTTTCAGGCAGATGACTCAGTATTGTGGCTCGTTTGGCGAGCTGTTTTAAAACCTCGAGCCTTAATGCAGGAGTACATCCTACGTGCGGGTGGCCCCAGCGGGACGCCAACCTCTGAAGCCATTCAGCTAGGCAGCGCTACTCAACCACTGATAGACCAGGCTATTAAAAACACATCTGCTTTACATATTAGAACTGACACCAAAGCACAAAGCGCAAAGTCAAGCTTTCATCATGGAGACTGGCTCCATCTAATATGCAATTAGAGGACCACACAGAGTGATGTGGTTGAGGGCCGCTGGGCGCAACAAGGACCGAGTGCTGCGGGTTAAAAAAAAAAGAAGAAGAAGAAGAAAAACAACATGTAAGTTGGGAAACCCACTCGCTCTCGATTTCGTGTTTGTTGTCTCTGATTGGGTTTGTGACTTATTACAGAGCTAAATTAAGCAGTTAGCATCTGTCATTACGTGCAGAGGAGCTCCTTTAGAAAAGAGCTGCAACAGACACGTTCGTTAAAAGATGGCGTTACGCCCATCAGACGAGGAGGATATCCCTACTTGGACCCTTCCAGAGCAAGTCGGGATTGGCTGCGTCCGACTAACTTCTTGGTCGTGTCGGGGGTCCCATCCAGACCGAGTGGCCAGGAAACCGAGCACATTTGAAACCTACTCCCAAGAGTTGATGAGACTGAAGCCGCCCCCCAACGACGGCTCCATCTGAACACCCCGATCTGCATCACTGGCTACAAACTGCCATGTTTGTGCATGCAAGACCTCAATAGAAATCCAGGCCACACTTTTCAGATTTTTATTCGTAAAGAATAAAACCATATTTCCTTCTCCTTCCACTCCACAATAACACACTAACTCACATAAAATCTCAACAACATCCATTAAAGTTTGTAGGCTTAGCATGACAAGGTTTTTAAGTTCAAGAGCTAGAAATATGTTGGAAAGCTCTGTAATATGTAGCAACTTTAACTAGTTTAATTAGCTCATATTTGAATGAATGGATTTTTTTTTTTTGGTGTCATCAAGTACAAGGAAACTTTGTTCTGCTTCTCTTAAAAAATACAAACAAACATGTAAAAATTTGAAGAAAAAAAAGACTCCCTAAAATGTTATGGCAGCAGAGGTGCTAAACTGAGTACAGTACAATGAAATCTAATGAATTAATTTTTTTTAGATTTCGTGCTCAATGTTTACTGATACTATGATTCAATTCATGTGGATCAAAGAACTTGAAAACTACAACTTTTCCCTACATCACAAAGTAAAGCTTCGATTCAGTATTTAGCACAAATCATCTGTCAGAAAATTACAGGAGTAATGTTGATTTGTTCATTTATCACAGCATGGGGGATTATCCAACACATCAACAACCAAAACAATTAAAAAAGAGAAACTGCTCAGAGAGTCTCAAGCTGTTTAAACCTTTGCTTTTATGACTCTGGCAGATTGAGCGGTTAATAGAGTCATCAACAGAGAGCAGATCAAATACTAGAGAGGGGTGTCAGCTCAGGAAATTTTTGTTTCCTCTAACAAATGATTCACATCTGGGAGTGTGGATTGCAGGGTTGAACGGGTGCTTCCTCTTTCATCCTTCTTATTACACCCCCCCGAACCTCCTGAGGGCAGTTTTTACCTCCATAAGGAGGACAGAAGACCCCCAAAGAGGATCTAACAAACGCAAAGAGAAGCAAAAGTCAATAAAAGTAGTTCCTATATGGTTCACCATGACTTAGAGGAAAAATTTTCCAACTATCCAAATTGGAAAAAAAAAACCCGGAAAGACTTATGACGGATTCTTTTTTAGCTCCTCTCCTTTGCTGTCCACTCTTTGGGGAAACCACACTCCACTCGTCATGGAATGGCCGAGAAAACACGCTTAAAATTACTGTAACATCTACGACAATAGCAAGTGTGTGTGCATGTTTATGTGTCTTTGTGGTGACCTTGTCCTGCTGAGCGAGCGTTCAAGCCCCACTCCCACAATGACAGCCCACATATGAACCATATATACTGGCACAAACAAATGATCTGTGGCTTCTGGCTGCAGGATGCAAATAAATAATGCATCTTTGGGTGTAACCTCTGTGAGGCTTCGGTTTCCGCCTCAGAGGAGTGTTCTGCCCTGAAACGGCAGCGCTTTGAAGTCGACTCAGAGATGGGATGAGGTTTAAAAATAACCAGAGGTGCTGCTGAAGGACGACCTTAGTGTGGTTTATCGGGATCTGCAGATTTTAAAGGGGTGAAAAAGAGTTGAAACATGTTTTGATAATGATTTTTGTTTGTCAATATGAGCAACCAAGCGATCCATATTGAATCTGGACAGTTTACAGACCAATGTGAAAATGCCTCGTCTTCTGGGAAATTTAATGAACAATTAAACCAATTTACGCCACGGTATGGGTGAATACTCGATTCTGATTGGCTGCAGAGTGTCTGTTAAAAAGTATTATAGTATACCTAAAAAAAAAGTACCTGTGGCATGCTTCAGTGGTGCAGTGGTTAGCGCACATGACCAATGTACGGAGGCCTTAGACCTCAACGCGGCAGACCCAGGATCGTCCTTTGCCACATGTCTCTCCCCCTCTCTCGTACCCCCTTTCCTGTCAGCCCACTTTACGAAAAAAACAAAACAAAAAAAAAAACAAGCCACTAGTGCCACAAAAACCTAGAAAAAAGTGCCTGCTTGTTCTAAATTATTGCGCTGGCAAAAATGTTAGCTGGTACCAGCAAGACAGTTGACGCTGGTTACCTTTGGAACGCGTCACAATGAGACATTAAATAGTCCTCTCAGCTGCTTCTTGTGAAAAACTTAGGATTTTAACATTACACTGTGAATAATTGAGGTAATATTTATTTAATTTATAAGTGACCATGGTATAAGCTGTCCATTATCAGAAATTAATGGACTTCGCAGAAGCAACCTTCTGCCGCGAATCGGAGGACAGTTTACGCCTCCACGTCATTCATTCATTTCTGACAATGGACACCTTGTTGGGCATGATCCCTTACATGTTAGATGGAAAAATTACAAAAAACAAAAATGCTCCTGCAACATGGTTGTATAATTGTGCCCGTCTCTGAACTAAAACTTTGTTGAATTCAAGGAGCTGAAATTCAAACCTCCTGACAATTCTAAAGAATCTAATCAACATAAATAAAGTTCACCTCTCCTGTAAGACTTTCCCCGTTTCCTCCTTTAGCTAGTCATGAGTAGTAGGGAGGTTACAATGGATTACAAGGATATATTTAAATAAAGGTATCAGTCAGAAGAAGGGTACAACAAAATTAAACAGCACTTTATGTACAAGACAGCCATCCAGGAAACGATTATAAGGGGCAACAATGACCCGTTCTTCCCAAAATCGATAGACAGGACTGAAACCGGACAGGGCGGCTTAGAGGAGCCTGACCATATCACCGACAGAACTGCATGGATGTCTGGTTATTACTGGCTGAGTTGCACTTGTAACAACAACCTCCTGTGTTGCCAGTGTGTTTGGACCAGAGAGAGACAGAGACCTTTTCTTCCAGAGACAACATCCACACCTGGCAAAATCTCCTGAAAGCTTTCAGGGGAATGCGTCAAAGTCTGATGACACCAAACTTGAACCTTTGGGCCACAGGTCCAAAAGGCATGTTTGGTAAATGAAGAAAAGTGGTGGCAGTTCAGTTCACCTCTAGTTTTTACCTAAAAACCATCCGCAGTCTGCCCAAAAGCTGAACATTTCATTTTGAGCACAATGTAAGTTCTGAGATAATATCTGTGGGTCACATGAAGAGGGCTGTGGATACGAGATGTTCTCATAATCAGACAGATTGGAAGACAGAAAGTGTTTGATCAGAACGGATCAGTTTTCAGTTTTATTGTTCAAACCTCGTGGAGTATAAAATTTTCATGCTGTCTTTGTTTTCATCAGAGTCACAAGAGAACACAGAAACAGAGCAAATAATTTGGAGAAAATCCCCAACCTTACTCTCTAAGAAATGTCTTTGCCTCACAGTTTTAAAGGCTATACGGACCATCAAAAAGGTAGAACATGATCCCTTTTTCTCACCAAAACAACATACAATTTAAACAGGGATGTGAATAAGTAAGTCACTATACATCTGGATATTAACATTGAAGATTAAAAGTAGGTCAAACATCTGTAACGTCAGTGGAGGCCAACGCTAATTGACTCAAACATCAACAAATGTTATAGATATGTTATATAACTGTGCATGGACATTTCAGTCTAAGATACCTTTTAAGCTCAATGAACCTGAATGATGTCCTTTAAAGTCAGACACGTGAAATGGAAAGAACAGGCTGAGAGAAAAATTTGAGACTGGGATCTATAATGTGGGAGAACAACAACAGCAGCAGCTTTACTATTGGATTACATTTGTATTTGCCCCTTTTTGCACAACTTGTAGAGAAACACAATTAGTGGCATGATTTCCCAAAATGAATCTGCAGAGTTAATCTGTGTATAAAGAGATAATGTGTCATGTTCCAGGAAAAAAAGATCAACTGGATTAAGAGTGCAAAACCCTATTTAGCCTGAGCATCATCTTTCAGTACGATACCAAAACGATCCCACAAACACGTGTGCAACAAATGAAGTGTGTTCAAAAGCCAAGAGTTGCTGCAGCTCGTTGAATTCCTCGCTACATTCCTGAATTCCTTGAGCTACTCTGCACAACAAGGCAGGAATCCGCTTCACCAGCTGAGAGCCGCCGTACAATGAGGTGAAAAGGTCAAAGAAAAACATATATATATATATATACATAATAATAATAAGCTACAAAATATGCGCCAAAGCTCTTCCCCTCTTTCTCACAAAAAAGAAAAATAGGACAAGAATTTTGAAGTTTCTTAAATGTCTTTGGGATGAGCAACATTCTTTCAAACTGTATTGCTGTGTTTTACGGTGGTGGAGAATAAAGTTTACTGACATTAATCTAAATGTCTATGAGTTGCTAAATCAGTTCTTTGCAGATCACTGATGAATGCAGAGAGCAATATACTTATGCACGAGCTATTGTGTTGCCACAAATATGTTATGAAATTAATGTAAATAAGCAATAAACGTTTAATAAAGTAAAAAAAAAAAACATTATGGAGTTAGTTTGGACCTTCTGTAATTAAAGATGATGATTTTAGGTTTTTCAGTCATGGTCTACATAAAGTGGAACCGGTGTTAACTCCTCGTTATTGTTGCTCCTCTTTTACCTCTTCTCTAAGGAGCTTCTGAGCAACTTGTTTTGGTGCGGTCTCTTTAAATGCAAATGAGGCACTACCTTTAAACCTGGTCTTCTGAACACACAGCATATCCATCTTCCTCTTCTGCATCATGTCAGGCAACTCTCGATCTTTTCCTGTCATAGTCCCAGCATTCAAAGTTCCTACTCTTAGTCCTGGACTCTTGTCCTTTCTCATCTCTCTGTGCCTACAGGCATGTTCTCCTCTTCTTCTTCTTTGGTGACCAGTGGTACCCTGTCAGTCACCAGCACCAATGGAGGCTGCTGTTTACTAAGGGCCTCAACCAATCCAGTTGGGCTCATTTCTATTTTGCTTTTCGAAGCCCCTCTACTGTCCTCGTTGCCCCTTGAAGCGAGCCAAAGTGAGTGGAAAAACAGGAAGCGTAAGGACTCTAAACCCACTAATGGCTTCTGTTTCATAAAATAATGTCTCAAGGCAGAGCACACAAGTCCACACAATAAGCACACTGCAAAAACGGAGCTAGAAATAAGTAAAATGTTCTTAAAATTTGAGTATTTGTCCTTGATTTGAGCAGGTAAATAAGATGATTTGCCAATGGAACAAGAATTTTGCACTTAAAATAGGAACAATTAATCTCAATCATCTTATTTCAAGTGCAGGATGTCTAATTATCTTATTTTAAGGGGTCAAAATACTCATTCCATTGGCAGATAATCTTATTTACCTGCTCAAATCAAGGATAAATACACTAACTTTAAGAACATTTTACTTATTTTCAGATCAGTTTTTGCAGTGCAGAGGTTGTGTTAATATTGCTTCACAGTAAAAAAAAAAAGCTCGTTTTAATAAAGCAACTCCAGATGCGTCGCTCCATGAGATGCGTTGCTGTAGGTGAGCCTGTTTTTACATGTTGTGGTTTAGTAAACTGAGAACAGATCTCTGGATTATTGAGGCCTACAGTGTTGATGACAGACACACACACACACACACACACACTGCAGCTAACAGCACCAACATGTACAGAGATGCATCAGTCCTGAGACGTCAAATCAATAGTTATTTTTAGAAGTACAGTTTGCTAAAACTGGCAGGTTTTGTCCATATTTTAAAGCACTATATTGATTCAAATGGGGGTCCTCCCCTCAAAGCTGTGAAAGAGTATTTGCCTCCTTAAAGCTATAGCTGGTAATCCTGTTTAGAAACACTTATTATTCTGGGTCCAATCAGCCTTCCATCCTGAAATTAGTCAATACACTTTGTATTCAGAAATGGGAAGATAGATCTCTGTGGGAGCTACAGGCCTGTAAAACCTCTAACCAATCAGTGCTGTTTGCACCGAAGAGCAACAGTGATTTGTCATAGTTTTGGTCGTGCTCTCACTCTCCTCTGTCCCTCAAGTTCCAGGGTATCTCCTTATCTATTGGTTGTCCCACGACAATCCTTCTGACGCGCTCACGTAACGCCGGTGTGCGTCCATATCACTCGTTAGTTTCCGCTTGCTGGCTGCGCATGCGCCCTTCTAGTGTTTATGTATCCAATTAGCTTAGCGGCTAGGTTAGCGGTTCGCTAGCGTGTTAGCCGTTCATTGTAGCTCCGCTGCTCTCTCCGTAGGCTTTAAACATGGCTGATAGTTGCAAGAAGCAAACAACGTTCATGTTGGAAGAGGAACACCTTAGTAGAAAAAAAAACATAAGACCAGAGTGGATTTGGGAGATTTTTTTCATGCGGTCCCCCTGAAGAGCAGAAAACGCAAGGGTGAAACGGTCTTGCGCATGCGCAGGTATTAAAAAAAGGATTTGGGGAAACTTCTGGAAAAATCATCAACCTTAGCTTTTAAAGTAGCAATAAGCGAAATTTCTTAATTTTAGATAGAAACACCAAAAAATTGTTTTGTGAAGAACCAAAGGTATTTTTTAGATGGAATTAAAATATGACATCAGACGCCATCTCTCAATATTGTTCCCCAGTCTCTTGTTTACAAAGTCGGGCCAGCCGCGTGTGCATGTACATCCATGTGAATAACTGCCACTCAGGTCTTAGCTCCTCCCTGCAAATAATATGCCACCACCAAAGCCGTGTTGAATGGGCACAAGATGGCGGCCAGCTCGGCCAGCAGATCAAATCATTCTCTTGCTAACAGCATTATAGTTATAAGTTACTAACTTCTTTACTAGACACGTTCCTCTGAAAGTTGATGCTGTTTTATTGTGTATTTGTCCTTTCATGTGCATACGAGGCTACGGGTGAGAAGGGGAGGAGAAATGGGTGCCAGGTTGCAGCTAGAAGGAGGTAGAGAGAGGTGTGGCTTGATACACATCTTATTTTGGTCAACAGACAGAGCTGAAACCCCAACTGGTGGTGAAAAATAATTATTGCTCCTTTAAAAGGTGTATAGTGCAAATTTTGAAGTTAAATCTTATGTATTTTCTTTCCCATACATGCCCTCACCTGGCTACTTTGTTGAGTCTCCGACGTAATTGATGCATTAGCGAGAGAACACGGGCTAACTACAATATTTATAGCTTTCCTACCTCAGAGGAAATTACGCATCTAAACAAAAGACTTGTTCAGATGTAATGGCAGATGCTTTTCCTCTTATCCCATGCACAACACTGGTGTTATTTCAGCTTGTCGTCAGAAGGGGCAGACGTCTGCAAAAATCCTGTAACTTGCGCTATGCTCCTTTAAAGAAGTCATCTTTTGTTTATTTTCTTGTCCCATTGACATATTTGAGATAGAGCTAATTTTAATGCTAGACTAAGATAACCAAAGTACACAAAACAGGAGGATTTTATTTATAAAGAGAAAAAAAAGCTATCCAAACCTATTAGACCCCATGCAAAAATGTAATTTCCTGATTGTGCCATCGTTGGCAGCAACAAAAGACATCAAGCTTTTGTGAAAACTGGCTATGAGTATTTTACTCCTGTCGGGATGAGAATGTTGGTCCACTCTACTTCACAGGGAGTTTTTTTTTGTATGAAATAAATCATCACAAAGTCATGTATGCCGACTTTGACTAGGCCATCCAACGATATCTACTGTTCAAATACGACCATGGTGGTCAAGATAGTTGGTATTCTTAAGAAATCATTATGTCTGGTATTATTTTTCTGCTGATCTCAAACATTTAAAATGTGAAAAAAAGCAAGAACAGAGGAAATTCGTAAGAAGCCAAGTACTTTTATCAACACTGTATATTGTCTTCGCTTGAAAAGTACAAAACAAAAATCCTAATGTGTTCTAACAATTTAACATTACACCTCAATACCTTGATTATTTACAGCTGTACATAATTTAGAAGCTACATGTAATCACTAAGTATATATATATATATATATATATATATATATATATATATATATATATATATATATATATATATATATATATATATATATATATATATATAAAAAACACTAACTGCCTCCCTCTGCCTCTTAATAAGAAATAATAATTTTGTCCTGTTCTATTTCCTGCAGGGATCCTCTGTGTTCCCGCTGACGTCCTCATTGTTCCAAGTCTGAGGCTCTTACAGGGGGAACAAAGCAAACATGGTGTGTCATTTCGTGTGGCCGGGTGTGCGTCCTATTCACCGAAGCTTGGGACAGGAAGAGGGAAAAAGAGACGGGTGGAGACAGGAAAAGGAGTAGAAGCTACAACTTAACTTCCACATCTCTTTTACACTGGGTCAAATTAAACAAAACTCTGAGCCACATTTCCCCCCTGGCACACAGACGTAGAGCCTGTAACACTGGACTTCATAGCGTGTACATGTTTAAAAGATGAGCAGACTATAGGATTTTTCTTTATGAACCTAACCTGTACTAAAGTAGTATTTCAGGGAATACAATTTGATAAATATTTTATTTACAGCCTCAGCAAAAAGATGACATGTAAACCCACCATATCATGGTAGAAGAAAGTTAGGCAACAATTTTATTGAAATCGTGTTTATCTGAAAAAGTGGCAAACAATGTGGTTTTGACTATTGAACCTGTAGTCTGAGCATTCAAAGAGAATCAAAAATATGTTACAGAATTGTTTTAAAATTTCATTGTTGCCACCATTTACAATTGCTTAATTTCTAAGTCAATTGTAAATAATGCCGGTCCGAGCCTGACCCTGTGCAATGCCTCTCAATAAAGCAGCAGCTCGGCATGATGGAAGATTAACCGTTATTAATCAAATACACCGTAGCTACAGTAACTTTAGGAGCCTCATATCAGAACATTTACTCACATCAATCAACTCTGAGGTCACATCTGAGCCTTGGCCAGTTTAGCGTCCGCTTCAGTGAACACCAGTAGTCATAAGGCCCGTTTACACTACACTTTTTTAACCGAGCCGAGCCGAGACCAGTCTGAGCTTGGATCAGTTAACCAAGCAGAGACGACCGTTTACACACCACACTATCCCAGTTCCTTGGTTGCTCCTCGCCTCCTAGTGACGATCTGCGGTACTGCTGCTCTCTGGGATTGAAGGCGGGACCGAGCAAATCAAAATGGCTGCGCCCGTAACATTCAGGATGTTATGGTTAGACAGAGTCGGCTTTTGGGAAGTGGATAAGACAAACGAACGTCTAATAAGGATTTACAGATGCAGGAAACAACAACAGACACTGAGGTTCATCACACTGCTAAGCAGAATCATCTCTGGAAACCGTGTGGCACGGTAAGGAAGCTAGTATTTTTATGAATGTCTGAAATTTGTCTGAATGGAGTGTGAATCGGGACGTGCAGCCAGACACGCCGGAAAAAAGTCAGCTGACTGTAAGGGGATGACGCGGTCTGCTCATGCGCTCTTCGTTATCAGATAACCGGGATAAAAAAAACAGTCCGAGAACTACTAGGGAACTGGTCTGCAGTTAGCGCGGTCTGGTTATGTTTAGTGCGGTCCAGTTCAGTCTGCTGACCATTTACACACAAGAGTTATCTTGGTTACCGAGCTCGGACTGGTCTCGGCTCGGTTAAAAAAGTGTAGTGTAAACGGGCCTATACTGTATTCTCAGTGACAGTCCGGTCTTTTCCCTCTTGGAATAATTTTTTTTACATACTTCCGTTAACATTGCAATTAAACACAAAAGGCTTTATTTACAAACAAATTGAGCAAAAAAAAGAAGAGCACAAAACAACAAAATAACTCATACACCAGCAGGACATGATAATCTTTCATAAAACTTTGTAGGCAACCAGAATGAGCTACTGACGTATAATAATAATAATAATAATAATAATAATAATAATAATAATAATAATAATAATAATAATAATAATAATAATAATAATAATTTAAAAAAGTCAAATAACATGGCTATGCACCTTTAAGGTACAGACAACAAAAACTATGATGATGCAATCCTGGACAGAGGCAGAAGTTTAGCTTGATACAAAGATAGAGAAGCAAGATAATGGAGGTGAAAAACCTGAGTGCCATGTTGGGCTAACTAGGTCACCATAACTACAGTTGGCATTATAATTATTTCCAGAACACCACATGAACTTTAATTGGGACTGTGTGCTTTCTTCAGACATGACTTCAGATACAGGTAAAGCAGGTTCCTGTACATGAGGCTATTTACCTGTACAGGTACAGGTGAAGGATTTGTGATGCTGTGGGCCTTTTTCTCTTCCCAAAGGAACTTGTCTAAAGTGCATGATTCAGAGGAGCAAAGAAACAATTTTGAATTCAATGTTTAGGCACGATGATACTTTCAGTATGTCGCAAAGACACCAATTGTTTCTCTTTCTTCGGCTTAACCAATGAAAAAGTAGATTGCATGACAGTAATTCGACACTTTTAGGCTCGTTTGAGCATGTAACTGCTGATATGATAGGATTTTCATGCAAAACCAGCTCTTACGAATGGTAACAAAGGAAAAAATATCCAGCAAGCAGCAGCTGTGTAGACAAAAATGCTTCGTTAATGTCAGAGATCAGAGAAGTATGGACAGACTGGACTGAGATGATAAGAAAAGCAACAGTATCTTAAAGAGCCATCATAAAATGAATCATGCTAGGCACAATGACTTGAACCTCGAAGCAAGTGGCTACAGCAACCATAGTTAGCGCCACTACTGTTAGCTGCAAACAGAAAACGGAGGCTACAAGTAGCACAGACGCGCCAAAACTGGACAATAACAGATTGAAGAAACGTTGCTCAGTTTGATGAGTCTCCTTTTAAGCTGTAATAGTCAGATGGTAGAGTCTGAATTTGGTGTAAACAACAGAAAAGCAAGGGATCCATCCTGGTTTTGTATCAACGGTTCAGGCAGCTGGTGGTGGTGTAATGGTGTGGGGAATACTTTATAAGAATATTTAAGCATCTGAACATTATTCTAACCCACAGCATACCTGAGTATTGTTTCTGACCATCTCCATCTCTTTATGACCACTGTGTGGATGGCTAATTCCAGCAGGATAATGCCCCTAGTCACAAAGCTCAAATTAAATCAAGCATGGCAATGAGTTTACTGTACTAAAACTACTAAAACCCTGAGGAATGTTGCAAACACCTTGTTGAATCAGTGCAACCAAGAATCAAATCAGCTCTGAATGTAAAGGGGGAGGGGGGGGGGACAATCTGACACTAGCAAGATGTACCTAATAAAATGTCCAGGGAGTGTATATTATTAATAAAAGGTTATTTCTTTACAAAAAAAAAAAAAAAAACAGCCAGAGCAGTTACGTACTGGTACAAAAAAACGAAGCACCTCTTTTACACCTCACTAATGAATTTAAACCAACATTATCTATACTTTACACAGACAAGAGGGTATTACCAGGATTTCTGATAAACAGGTCGAACTTCTCCACAGGAATAAAGGTTTGCAACAGCTTTTGGCAACAAACTCCTGCTCAGAGCAGGAAACAAAAACAAAGAAAGGTTGAAATCAAGTTATCAGATATGAAACCCATGACAGAGTAGAGTCAGATAAATCCAGTTTTTTATTTTTTTTATTTTACGCTTTGCTTTCCTATCATGGCCTGCTTACCCTCACGACCCAGCATGGAAGCCGACAGAGAGCAGCTCCGGGCCACCGATAAGCTCACCTTTCTCTGCACTGCTTCAAACAAGAGCCACTGCTCAAGGCGGTTTTCCACACTTCACTTACTTTCTTTTACCTGCCCGACGGCTCCATGCAAGTCCTGTCACATTTATGCCGCAGCACTCCGCAAACCCCAATCACAGGCTTTGAAGTGAAAAGTCAGTGGAGTTTCCCTTCATTTTCGCCGCTGCCTAAACCTGTATGGTTGGTTACTTGAAATTCACACTTCTTTTGTTAACTTCTGAAGTTGACAACATTAGTTCCAATCCTCACATATAAGAAGACTATGTCCCCTTTTTAAAAAGTGCATGCCTAGCTTGCAGCTAATGATTTGTATATGATTCAACAGAACGTTTTGAAGCTTGCTTTGATGAATTGAGAGACTAGAACAGCAGGTAAACGTTTGTGATAAATGACAGAAGAGAGAAGAAGCCTGAAAGGGGCATAGGTCTGAGGGAAAAGTCAAAGATAGCCGTGCTGGGAGTGGATGTGGCCTGACACTGGTTAAGAAAGGACAAGACTGGGTTCAGAGGAGCTCTGGTGGGAACAGCATCAGTGCTCAGGTCCCAGCTGAGGTCATGTCCCCTGGCTGTGTTTTCATAAACTCCTGAGTCTTAGGGTAATCAAACAAAGCGCAGGCATTCTCAGCATTTGGCCAAGAGGGCAAACTCTTGAATTAAACCACATAATAGAAAAATGACAACCTGGAGGGGATGTAGAGACTTATTACCTCCCCATCTCTATCTAACAAGCCAATTTCTCAGATTTTATTTTTGTTACTTTGAGTTGGTCAGACTCCATCACCTCTCCTTTCCACCTCCTCCTGTTAGCGACACAGAGGCCAGCTACAACAACAAATGGAGCCTTTCCCGCCTGGGTGTGGTGGCCTATGGAGACGCAGCTGGGTCCTCTTGTTTCTCCTGAGACAGCTGATCCTCCTATTCAGGACAATTTTTTCCTCCATCTTCTACTCTTTTTCTTAAATATTTTACCAGTTTCATTTCAAACCTCCAAGTATTTTGTAGCCTTCTGGGAAAATATGTGTCCACTTTTTCTCTGAACTGTTGGGCCCTTTACTTAGAACATTAATTTTCTTTGTGTGTGTGTGTGTGTCATACATTTGACAGGTCCTGAAACTCTAGATTTGTTTTTTTTCCACTTCCATTTCACGTAATCCACAGTTCCCACCTACCACTTCCCTTCCCCCTCACCACTCTAAATCTTTCCCTGGTTTCCTCTGACACGTTTCCTGTGCAGTAACCCTTATCAACACTCTTGTGAGTCATTCAAGAGTTTTTATTTAGCCATAGTAGCCTCAGGCTGAAGAGCTAACTCTTAAAGAGACATTTTTTACAAACACAAAGGCATACGTGCAAAGGTGATGGGTATCATTGATTAACTTTCTTTACATTTTAAATAGGCTCCAGGTCAATTAATTCCCCTTTTACATACAGTACCTAAATGTTGTCATTTCTATCCTTCGTACTCCCATTTTAGCGGCCATCATATCCAGACTCTTAACCTCTAAATGTTAGTTTACCTTTCTTTGTAGCTAAGCACCGAAATTAATTAAGAAATTCCCATATTGTCACACATTGGGGAAATTCAGGATAAGAGGGCTAAATATAAACAAAAATGTTCAAACCTTGTGTATAATGTCACTTAATTAAATTTTTCTGAACTTTATCTAACACCATACTTCTATTTCTTGTAGTTCTGATCCCCATTCGAACCAAATGATTACAACCACAGAACATATCAAAATAGCTCTAACAGACCTACTGCTGGCCGATATTTATTAGTCATATAACAATTCCTTACAGTTAATAACACAAAATTACTCTAAATCGTGAGTTGTCAAAAAAAAATTGAATCTGATGGTTATATAGAACAAAATGTCCTACGGCAGACCATTTCCTCCCTCAAAAAGCCGTGTGCAAAACAACCAAAAGCACAACGATATGAAATGGTGCAACAACCAAGCAAGGTTGGAGAAAACTTGTTTTTTATGAAGCTAGTCCTAACATGATCAGGTTGTTAAGAACCAATTTACATATTACAGTCTACAAACATCATTGGCTAACAAAACAAGTGCACCGTTTGGCAGGAAAAACTGGCATCCAGCCAAAGTTGGGTAGACCAAAAATTTACCTCAAGAAAGTGTAATAAAGATTTTGTTTAAAGGGATACTGAAGCACTGAGTAACTGATCAAAGCATGTGATTTAGTTAAGGAAAATTATGTAATCAGATTCAAATGGTAAATGGCTTGTTTTTGTATTTGCTTTATCAAGTATGACAACCTTAAAGTGTTTTACATAACAGTCCTCCCCTGAGCCTCCTTCCACAAAAATCGAGGAAGAATACAGCTTTGGCTTGTTGACCAACTGTATGCATGCACAGTGACGTAACCCCAGTCACATGATGTTGTAATGGTAAATATACACAGAAAAGACTATATTTACTAACAAACAGAGCAAAAACAACGGTTAAAAAACAAAAATAACAAATACTATGCCAGTAGAACATGACAATCTATCAGAAACACGATGTCTGCATCCAGAATGAGTTACTGGCATATAAATGTAAAATAATGTGAATATGTACCTTTAATGTAATTGTTTTTTATTTTGTTTCCTCATGTGGGCAATTAGTGTGTGCTTCTGTTTGCGGCCACTACAAGTTCAAGCTAGCGAACTGTTAGGAGCAACAACTAACCAAATGGCAATAACCAACTGACTTCAGAGGAAGCGCGTGTCTCTGTGCTGCCAGTTCAGACCTGCCCTTCCTTTAATTACAACTATGAGCCTATAAGCCAACAGACATGTGGTCAGAGCAACTATTAAACACCAGTGGGGCCCTCAGGGGCACAAACACAATAAAACAAACACATACACGAGCACTAAATATTCAAAGACAGCCTTGCAAGTTTTAACATGAGCAACAGTTTTTTTTAAAGGAATAAGAGATCAAATCCAAACAGTTTCTTTGTGTCCTTTTAAAAGAGGGGAGCTCTAAAAGACAGAATACACCATCGAAAACAGAAGGCTTAAAAGAAGCTGCAAATCACTAATGTACACACGGCGATTACAGAATAGAAAGCAAATTGCCTCGTACGCCAACAGGGGAAGCAATCTTTTCATCTGATTATAAACAGTCACAGACTGTTTACAGATTTATCAGAGAAGCCTGTGCTAGTAATTAATGCTCAGAGGGGAAAAATCATCCAGTCACAAGCCTTTGCACCACATGTAGACCACACTGGTAACCACAAGTTGACCGGGCTTCAAACAGATGTTCCTGAGCAATGATCCAAGCTTTGTGAAGAAAGCTAGGCCTGTGACGGCACACACAAAAATTCTAGTTTGTTACATACCTCAGATTAAGGTCAAATTTTATTCTATCTTTTTTTTTTATAAAATAATATTATCTAAGTGAATTATACATACACAAACAATAATTTTAAAAGTGGAATAATGTTCTGTCTGAAAAGCAATACTGCAACCTTATTAAAAAGAATCCATTAAAGTGGTTAAATTGCAGATTTAGAACATAAACTGTACCTGATCACCATTTTAGCATTTGGTAAACCAGAGGTAGATAATAATTGACAACTGGGTAAAAAAAATTTGGGAAATTGGAAAAGGGGGGAACCTACCTGTAGTTGCTAACTTTATTGAGTGTTGCTGCATTTGTTATTGCTTTTACACAGTCTAAATTCTTTGCAAGCAGCTGATCAAATGCTAAAGGCAGCTGGGTTCACAATTTAGTTTTCTTTGCAAAATTATGTTTGAGTAATGCCATGGCAGACGCCTGAGGCTCTCAGCTCATTATATTCGCTTTTGTATTTCTGTTTATGTTATCACCACTCCAAGCATTAATTCAGTACAGGAGGGGTGAGCTGCTAGAACTGGGGAAAAACTCTGGAGTTTATGGATCTTACTGACCGCCAAAGCTGGACATTTTGGTGACAGACGGGCCTACAGCAGAGCTAGGAGTGAACTAAAAAAGGCATCCAGAAGGCAAAGTACAGGTACAAGCAGCGCGTCAAGTACCACTTTAGCAGCAACAACCTATATGGAAAGGCATCAGGACCATTACAGACTACAAGCATAGCAACCAGCAGCTCAGCAACGACCCAGCTCTACCCAACACCTTAAACAGCTTCTTTGCATGCTTTGAAGGGCTAAGCAGAGTAATGTCTGAACATCTTCCTCAGCCAGAGGCACAGCATCAGCCCCTCGTCCTGCAGCTACACCAAATAACCTCCACCTTAAGGAAGATCAACACCAACAAGGCTACAGGTCCAGACATCATGCCAGAACAGATGTTAAAATAATGTTGATGAACTTGCAGGATAACTGGAATTGCTCCTCTCTGCATACAGGGGAGTGTGGTGGAGCATAATGGACAGCATAAAGTTCCTGGGGATTCACAATTCTTCTGACCTCTCCTGGACTGTGAACATTTTTTTTTTTGTTTTTCCACACAGAGCATGCAAGTTCATATCAGAGTTCAGACATTTCGACACTTATCTATGAGTTTTTGTCAATTCTGGTCGCTCACACTTCAGCAATGTAATGAGATTACAACAGCAGTCTCATCGTGATTCAGCTGACCAAGTACTCCACTCACCCCAAGCAATAGCTTCTAATGACCCAGGACAGTGGCGGATGGGTCATTGATTTGCATCTGACTTGGAATGCACCTCTGTGTCCTTAAAAACAGCAGTGCATCAACTACAGGTTGCTTAAGTGCGAGCCACCAGAATTGACAAAAGCCGCATTTACACTACCCTTGTTAAACCGATCCATGCCAAGCTCGGGACCAACTTGACGGAGTCGGCTTCTGGGAAGTGGATAAGACAAACGATAGTCTAATCAGGGCTTACAGACGCAGGAAACAACGACAGACGTTGAGGTTCGTCACACTGCTAAGCAGAATCATCACTGGAAATTGTGTGGCACGGTAAGGAACTAGTATTTTTTTGAATGTCTAAAACCCCAAAATTAAGACTGTAAGGAGATGACTGCTCATGCGCTCTTTGTTATCTGAAAACCGTGCCGAGTCTAGATTTAGCGTGGTCCGGTTGTGTCTGGCACAGTTCAGTTCAGTTTGCGATCCATTTACACTCGAAAGTTATGTCAGTTACCGAGCTCGGACCAGTCTTAGCACGGTTAAAAAAGGGTAGTGTAAATGACTACCAGTTGCCTCCGATTTAAGCCTGTTTGCTGTTGCGATGACCCGGCTAACTGAGAATTTGCACAGGCATAAATCCAGTTATATTTACTTCAGAAACTACAAACTCCATCTAAACACGGACATTGGTGGAATCCATAGAAACATCAATATGCTTGAAAAATATAATATTAATATAGTGGTTATTTAAACAGTTTGCAATAGCTGAAAGATTACCTTCCTCCCAGAGTACTGGGGGCTGGGGCCAAGCTAGGGCCCAAAAGGCAGTGTACTTATTAGACACTGTTTATAAGTATCTTATTAAAGGTGTTTCTTGTATGGACACTTGAAGGACAAAAAAACAGTCCAGAATTGTCAGCACAACAATAACCACAACAATAAGCCATTGGCACAGAGCAAAACATGTGAGATATGCACAAAAGGCCAACAAAACAAAAGGCTCAACTAACTGTGGGTGATCTAGATGACCGTTATTTGTGGAATTTGTTAACCTTTCCTCCGGAAGGTGATACAGAGCAGCAAGAGCAACCAAGAACATTTCTAAGAACTATTTCATACCATACATAGTGTTGTTTCTCAAATGTTCAGCATTAGTCAGAATTAAGGTGTGCCTGTAGTTTGTGACCTTGTTATACTTTGTGTCATTTGCTGTGAGTGTTTTTGTTTTTAACCACCATGTGACGCATTGAAGATTAGGCTTAAAACAATTATTTTTTGATTAAGCTTATTATTAGTGTTTTCCTGAACTATCTCTATTGTTATAGTCATGTAGGCTTAGGCTTATGGAGGACCAAAACAAACCCTTTTTTACACTGCGACTTTCTCCTACTACTCTCCAATTGACACTGTGTGTCAGAACAACATCTAGTCCGTGATTGGTTGATGCAATGCGAATTGACATAAACATTCAGATTTTTTAACTCCTTAGAAAGTCATTGCAGGACCTGCTTCACTCTCGTTCCATGCGGGCCACCACATTGCTCCTGAATGCACCTTTTGCATAGGGGTAATATGTAAATCCCCTTTTGTCTCTGTTCTATCTCTTAATAAAAATTACATCCAGCCTAGCATTTCTGTTTAGTAGCATCTCCATCCTGGAAGTCATCATTGGCTGAGCTATTCCTACCAGTAACTTAATGTTATTCTCCTGGATAAAGCCATTGAAGGAACTACTGCTGCCACCTATTAATCCCACAGATTGTACTACTGGCTAAAAGGTTATTCATTTAGCCATATTTCTCTCTTAAATAAAGCCAATAACATAGATACTGCTATTATTAACTCATCTTTTTTTTATTTTACCACATTTTCCTGGATCAGTGGTTTTTATGTCTCTCCTCTGTCCTCTAAAGCCCCCAGTCGGTAGCAGCAGATGCCGCTCACACTGAGCCAAGTTCCACTGGAGTTTACTTTTTGTTAAAACCTTGTTTTTATTTTACACCGTCATCACATGCTTACTGACTAAAAGAGATTGCTGCAAAGTGTATCAATCTGGGTTGCTTTTTACCAGTAGGCATCAACAATGATTTAATAGGAACATATGTAACTCAATGAGTCTGTCAATATAATGTTATTGAATTCATAACATTCATAACTGACCCAATTTCTATAAATTGGGTCGGTTTTCAGGTAAAGCGCCTTGAGATGACACATGTTGTAAACTAAACCAATATTAATAAACTGAAATTAATTAATAACAGATGAGGGTGCTCAGCCATTACAGCCCTACAAATATCATCAGTTCATAGCTGTATGTATAACACCATATGGAAAGCACTGCACAAAATGTTATATTTTTCTGTTACGATTAGAAATCTTCTATGTATTTCGAAATTCTTCTTTAAATGTAATTTACACCCACAACACATTGAGATTGAAATGACTATTTATAGCAATATTTCTGGCCATTAATGTAACAGGCATAAAATCCACTATTGGTTAATCTATAATCTTAATCAAAGGCATTATGATATCAATAATCAGCATGTGCTGGACAGAGCAGGGGCTACTGAGCGATAAGAAGGGGCCTTTTGCATGATGTTTAGATATATATATAAAAGTGTGTGTGTGTGTGTGTGTGTGTGTGTATGTGTGTTTTTTTCCTTTCAAGTGAGTGCCCATAGGTCGCTTACTTCTGACCAGCAAGACAAGCCATAATCAGGCTATACTGGATTCAGGCATGTACATGCAGGCCCAAACACACACACAGGCAGGGCCAGCCAGCTCTTATCTCAGTCTTTGATGCAGCTGAATGGTTTTGCAGAGCCTGCCAAACAGGGAACAAACCGTCCTGCACTCAGGATTCAGGAAAACAGTTTTTTAAAGCTAATAAAATAGCCAGACAGATTTATAGGAATAGAATTACAGATTTATGAAGAGAAGCAGAGTTTTAACTTTAAAAGCGGTTTTATCTAACCAGCCAGGACTGCGACTATGGCATACCTTTTACCGGCTGCTGAGTCAATTTCTTCAAAATATTCTCACAAAATATGAATATTGCGTAAAAGTGCAATTTCTTTGTCAGTCATCTCAGAAAGTGAAACTCATATCATATAGAATCATTACCCATAGAGTGATTTTGATGATTATGGCTTACAGCTAGTGAAAACCCACAGTTCTATGTCTCAGACAATTAGAATACTGTGAAAAAGTTCATCATTGGAAATTCAGTGTCACACCCCAATCAACTCAAAAGACCTGCAAAGGTTTCCTTCCGGAGCCTTTAAACGGTCTCTCATTCTGGGTCAGTAGGCTACACAATTATTCAGTCATTGATACCCTTCACAAGAAGGGTAAGCCACAATAGGGCATTGCAGAAGATGCTTCACAGATATCTCTATCCAAGCATATTAACAGAAAATTGAGTGGAAGGAAGATGTGTGATAGGAAAAGGTGCACCAGAAAAATGGAGAACTGCAGCCTTGAGAGGATTGTGAAGTGAAACCCATTCAGAGTTTGGGGGAGCTTTACAAGGAGTGGAGTGAGGTTGGAGTCAATGCCTTAAGAGCTAAGTAAAAATCTCTTGAAATGACAGCATTTCTCCTTGATTTGAGCAGGTAAATAATCTTACCTGCCAATGGAATAAGATTTTTGCACTTAAAAGAGGAACATCTTATCTCTTTCACCTTATTTTAGGGGTAAAAAAATACACAATTCATTGGCAGATAAGAATATTTACATGCTCAAATAAAGGACAAATACCCTCCCACACAACGTTATGCTCCATTGCGTAATTAAATAATGAATTGTGACGTAAGGAAACAACAGCCTGTCTTAGAAGGCATTAGAAGCAAAATGCCTTTAAACATAAGCTACCACCAGGATGTAACTACTGGATGTTATTTTGGCTGCAGTAGAAACAATTTTAGATTTTCTGTTTTAACTAAAGCCTTTAGATAATGTTATTAATTTTCCTTTAAATTTCTGTGTATATCCTGTGAGACCATGAGATTTATATCTAAGGTTATCATACCATTACTAACGTATCCTGGCCCAAAGTACTACTACTGTTAACTCTTGCTGAGTATTATACTGTAGATGCTTCAATTGCTCTGTGGTACACTGCCTCCCACACTTTGTAAGTGGGTGTGGGTTGGGTGGTTTAGGAAGTGAAAGTCTATTCTAGAGGAGCCATGCTGTCACAAGTCTAGAAATAGTTGTTAAAAGAGAATGCACGGGAAGATGAGTTGAGCTAAACAGGGAGGACTCGACTACTACTCACAGTCTGTCGCAACCTAATCATCTGTCTGTCAGTCCGTGCATGCAGCCAGCTGCCAGGCTGGAGGGAGGCATCAATTTGGACTGACTGGCGCCGGTGACAGGGAGCCATGTATAGGAACAGGAGGGCTTTAAGTTTTCCCATGTAGTGAGGGAAAACGGGTCCTGTTTATGACTTGTGAAAATAACTCCTCCATGATTGATGATTGGCAATTCTGGATGAACTCCTTTGGGCTCAAGATGTAGGACAGCTGTCCTGGGTGCCAAACGTCTTCTCTTTTCCTCACCTACAGTAGACCTCTTATCAATCTCCAGCCCCGTGTGCAAAGGTATTATTAGCACTATTATAGAGATAAAGCACTTTGCAGTTTGATCTTATCTTCAGCAATTTTTCCATAGTACCTTCATCTTTGTCGTCTCCGTATCATAAGAAAGCCATTAAAACACATTAACAAGGCATGAAGTCAACATATTATATTTTTATCGTGTTTACAGAATGGCAAAGATGAATCACAGACTAGATGGCTGATGTTATTTTTATATTTTAACGTTGTCTGTATCACAGTTATATATATAGATTTGACTGGAGGTTTTGCAGGAGATAGCATCCTGTAATTAAGGAAACAGTGAGCAGCTATGTTAGCCCTAAGAGTCATATTACCTCAGCGACAGAGAGATAAAACGAGAAACAACCCAAGCCAACACAATCTTCTCTGGTATAGAATGTGTCCTATTTTACATGGCAACTAATGGTGCACTCTGCTCTTTTTAAACTTTTAATAAATAAACCTGGATAAGAATATCTGCTCTTGCAGACGCAGTAAGTGTACAAATATACACCTACTGTACATTTAAGTGCATCTAGGCAAGAGGTTGACCACATGCAAGGAGCTCTTTAGAGCTCTTTTCATAAAAAATGTTAAAGGAGTGAAGCAGTACTTTAAAATGTACAGGTAATAAATAAATGCTAGTCGTAGCAGTTCAATTACACTAGTGGTCTTCGAAGATTTTGCCACATGGGCCAAAATAGTCTAGTAGTACTTGTGTCAAATATCATTAACTCATCTTCAAATAAAACAATATATGCCAAGCGTTTGTCCTGATAGTGTTTGCGTAGTCCTTTTTGAGCATGAAAAAACATTTTTGACAAACGCGATCAGTTTCAGGAGTGTAAACATTGCTAACCCGAGGTCTAGGCTTTCTAAAAAGTAGAAACATGGGAGAGCCTGATTCTTACAATTGTGCAAACTCTGATGTAACATTGTACAAGTTTTAAACTAAAACAATGACACTTTTGTCTTTTTTCATAGCCTTCTGTTTCTTTTATTTAATTGTATTCACCCATTTTTTTTTTTTTTACTAAGATACAGTAGAAATATACATATAGAAATCATCATGTATGGTTTATGCAACCAGCCTAAAGGGGGATTTTTAAGCGCAAACAATACTCAGAAGTTATTTCTGACGAGAAGATCAAAAATGTGAGATATTGTTAGCCACGCATTTGCTTGGCTAACAATAGACATTGCAGCCAACTGCAGATACTGGTGGACGATATTGTTTTGAAAAGAACGTTATGGGGAGTTTTACAACACAGATTGTATTGTGTAGTGTTGACGTCAATGTTACAACATACCTCCTGTCGATCTGCACAACCGGCTTTGTTTTTGGTACACTCACAGTTTGTTATTTATGAACAGCCAGAGGCAGCTCGGAGAAATGTTTTGTGACAGAGGTTACAGTTCACAGGGAGATTACGCTTCTCAAACGGTGTTCAACGCTATCATTCAAGGGAAGAGAGCAAAAAACATCTCAGGCATTACATACGATTGAAGAGTGCAGGCAGTAATCAATTACTGAAGAAAACGGCTATTTATAGCTGGACATTTGTGAAATTTTCTAAAACCTTGTGGGATAAAGGATGTTTAGCAAATATACAACACTTCACATCATGAATGGTAGGGTAAATGGCTTATACTTGTAAAGACTTTTATCAAGTTCACCAACCCCAAAGCGCTTTACACTAGTCAATTATTCACACCCCGACAGTGGTGAGCTACACTGTGGCCACAGCTGCCCTGGGGCAGACTGACAGAAGCTGCCATACATCGGCGCCACCGGGCCCTCTGACAGGCCCTCTGACTGGGCTGGTGGTGGTCATTATATATGACCACCACCAGCAGGCAATGCAGGTGAAGTGTCTTGAACTCCACCCAAGGACAAAACTAAGATGGTCGGAGCGGGGGAGCGAACCGGAAACCCACCAGTTACAGGACAAACACCCTAATTCTTGCACTCTTGTCACCCCAAAGTAAAGTATAGTATGCTATAGGGTTACGTTTCTTCAGATTAAACAGGTTTTGTGGTTGAATAATTCTAAAGCGCCTTTCCCGGACAAAGTCATCACAAAGTGCAGCACAGAAAAGCATTAAAACAACTATTAAAAATAAGTACCAATAAAATAAAACGAAAAACAGGTTAGGAACAGATCCAAATTCAAGTCAGTTTTGACCCAAAACCCCAAATTTGATTAGAAACATGAAGATGGAGAGGGATTTCATTTTTTGGCTTAAGGCTACTTCCACACAGGAAGCGAAGGGTGCTGTGCACCACATTAAAATTAATTATTGGGTATGTATTACTTGATAGCAGCATGGGGCTGTGCTGCATCAAGCAAAGCAAAGAACATATTGTACTGCTGACCATGGCTCTGTGAAGCTGTCAAACAGAAAAAGGATTACCAATCAACACTGTAATAAAAGACAATTTCTCTATACCTATATAAAATCCATGATAATTTATGACCTCCAGAACCTATTCATACAGATTTAGAGCAGAAACAGAGAACAACACATGCAAGGTAATGTTAAGTACTAAGGTTGAAAGTCAAGATATTGAATGACACAAAGCTTCTCAATTTAACTTGAGAAGAACTGGGGAGAAATAGGCTATCTATAGTATTAGTGCATGTGTGGGTATGTAGGTTTGGGAGAGGAACTATGTAAAGTAAGGAAGGACCCAAGATGGGATATGCCTCTACATAACTCACATGCATGCAGGCATATTTTTTTATAATTAGCTGTGCAATATATGCCAAGCAGGCATAGCTGAGATACTTATGAAACATAAATAAACACGTGCTATACAAAGACACTGACAGATAAGCACATGTATGTGCACTTACGTTTCAACAGTTAATATATATATATATATATATATATATATATATATATATATATATATATATATATATATATATATATATATATATATATATATATATATATATATATATATATATACACAGTTATGCTAGGAATGCTAAAAGGTAGAAAGAACATAATTTTATTTCATTATATTCTTCCTCTGTAATGAACATGAAAAAAAATAATAGGTTAGAAATTCAAACATTAGTACTTTTTCCAATTGTGGGAGACTATTTTATTAAGGCATGTATTTTTTGATAAACCTTCACAAAGAAGAATATTCTTTCGGCTTTTCCCTTTCACGGGAGTCATCTGTCTCCATCTAACCCTATCTTCTATATCTTTATCTCTCCCATCTCTCCTCTTTACCTCCATCCATAAATCTCCTCTCTGGGCTTCCTTTAGGCCTCCTGCCTGGTAATTCCCGCCTCAGCATCCTTCTACTGATGTACTCATTATCCCTCCACTGTCGAAACCATCTCAGTAAGCCTCTCTGGCTTTATCTCCAAGCTGTCCCTCTGATGAACTCATTCCTGATCCTATCCAACCTAGTCAATCACAAAGAGAACCTCAACATCTTCATCTCTGCTCCCTCCAGCTCTGCCTCCGGTCTCTTCCTCGGTGCCACCGTCTCTAAACCATCCACCAACTCTGGTTTCATCACCAGCTTGTACACCTTTCCTTTCATTCTTGCTGACACAACACACCTGACACTTTTTCTTTACCAAGAAGAATAAACAACATAACCGGACCAACGTTAGACCAATGTTTGCTTTTCTGCTCCTTAATCTGAACAAACAGCCGTGTCAGCAGTCAATACGTCTTTGAAATCAATAACTGGGAGAGTTCAAGAGGACCCTTACAGCTCACGAACAGGAACAATATCCAATATCTAAAAAACAGGAGCTGGTGATCTAAAAATTTAAACTAACTTCCACTGGTGAAGGTAATTTAGAAAAATCAGTAACCTAATGAAGAGGGTTTATTTCATGACAACATAACTGGCATGTTATCATTTTTTTTATCAATTCTGGTAGAAATGTGGTTGTTAGATTATGTCTTATTGATCATGTCTTAGTTAAGAGAAACCTAGACAAAAAGGCAGCAATATGCTCCACTGAGAAACAAACCGGGCAGACCAATGTTACCACTACATAGTGTAATTACGAACATAAAACAACAAAAAATTCTCAAGGTGCAATGTTAAGACAATAAATGCCTTCAAAGCATTTTTACAAACAATTTAAACCAGCACCATTTAAGTTTTGGCAAGTATTATTTTAGTTTGAGACATATGAAATTATTTCTTTTAGGTCAATATACAGCACTTGGTGCATATCGATGCTCTGTGTGGGCTGCCCTTCTTAAAAACTCAGGTATGTAACTTCAGAGGGTCAGAGCCATCGCTGAATGGGTCATGTGAGAATCTACAATTAAAGCCAAGTTTCTGATGTGACTTTAACATGAATACAGATTAAATTGTGACTGGTTTGTATTGTACTTATTTGGTTTTAGCTTATTCACTGGACTGAAATGGATGTAATCAATTAGATATGAAATGGACTCGTTTGCCTGTTGTGAACTCACCTTTTAATGAACTAACTCTAGATTTTTTTTCCCAGCCTTTGATATGAAAAGTTAAGTCCCAAAAATACTTTAACAGTTTAAAGAAGTTGCGGGAATGCTGATATCTCCCTACATTGAACTGTGAGTGAGTTTATTTCAAAATGTGCAAAGCATCCTGTTGAACCTGAATAAAAAAATAGTTCTGGCTGTCTAAAAAAAGAAAACACTTTGTTCTGACGGTGTTTGCTTTAGGACTCATTTTGATTGTGGAAATTAGGGGCAGTTATCGGGAACATGTGAGAACAGAAAGAAATAAACAGGAGAGACGCACACAAAAAAATAATTTTTAGTGTGTGTCTGTTTATTGCTTTTAGGAACCTCAAAAGCAATAAACAGACATCATAATAAACTGTTCCGAGGGCAGTTGATTGCATTCAATTGGAAATGAAAAATAAATGTCTCCCCCCATCTTTGTCTCATCTCCATTTCTCTTTCCCACAGGAGGTTGTGCAGTGTAGTAATGAAAAAGCAGCCTTAATATAATTTTCCTCCAAAAGTCCATCTGGTAATAATTGTAGCATGTAGCAACTGTAGCTGTGTTTGGATAAAGCTCTGAGACTCATGGGGCCCGCTGATGCTCGCCCAGTAAAAGAGTGTGAGTGGGCGAGAGAGAGAGAGCGGGAATGAAAAAAAAAAAAAAAAATCATGTGACTGGTGAGAGGCTTCACTGTGACCACGCTCAGTTGTATGACTGCCAAGCGGCTGGGTGATGGGCCAGCATAACTAAATCATCTTTATTGTCAGCGCAGTTTTACGTGGAGGAGCAGAGAGCGGGTCAGGGACAAGTGGGGGTGGTTAGGTGACCTCTGATCCTACATGGGATTAATGTGACTTAAGTTATGATTAGTGGCCTCTGAAAAGCCTTTCAGACTGTTTTTGAAAAACACCCAAGAGGACACACATGCTGACATGAACCCAAAAGGCCCTTTTTCAGAAAGATTCAGAGGTACGGATTGGTTCAAGCCTATTCAATCAACTAATACAAAAAAAGTGTAACCCCTTAAACATTTCACTTTTAGGGCACTGAACCAAAGATTCACATATCAGAGTTCGATTTTCAAAGGACGACCTAATATTTCAGAGCCATCCCATACTACTGTCAGGGGATTAAAGTGGTTCCACAATGATTTCATCATCACAAACAATAACATAAATGTTGGCTGATCAATTCAGGTTACGTCTTTGTTTTTTTGCTTAACTCAACTGTTACGGCTGCAGTCAGTCCTGGCCGTATTTTCCTTGTCGGTTTGGTCCATCTGGTGTCAGGAGTGGGATGATGGACCAGAAAACAGGGGACGAGTAACACAACCAACATTGTCAGGTTCAAACAGAGTGTCACGGCAAAACACCTAACGAGTGACACAACCTGCAATTATCTGGTGAAACGAGTGTTACAATAAAACAAAAACACATCACAATGAACAAAACACAACCGGCAGTGTGGCAAGCTGCTCTAGAACACAGCTTATGTTACGTCCCCAAAGGTCTAGGGGTACAGGGGAGGTAACATCAACCCACAACCCAACCCTCCAATACACTGGTGAAACTTCATTTGAGTAGAAGTCCCAGTAATCATCGTACAATCATGATTCTTCTTAAAAAAAATCAATCTCATAATCAATTTCCTAATTAAGCAACTTTATCTGCATTTTGGGGTTAGAGTTGGAGGGATATTTAACCCCGATACCAGAAAGTTAGATGGTAGCCTCTCCTACTTCATCCAAAGGTTCAGGGTTATCTCAGGGTAATTACTGCCTCCAACCAGGGACATTTTCTGGGGTAGAGTTCTAACCCGGTAATCTGGATTTA
This sequence comes from Fundulus heteroclitus, assembly GCF_011125445.2. Lineage (NCBI taxonomy): Eukaryota > Metazoa > Chordata > Actinopteri > Cyprinodontiformes > Fundulidae > Fundulus > Fundulus heteroclitus. The sequence continues at coordinate 16,623,653 of NC_046380.1, read as the reverse complement.
ACTTGGAAGTTGTAGTGGAATTGGAAGGAGATAAAAAAAAAAAAAAAAAAAAAAACTACCCAGGTTCCCAAAAAATGTTTGCTATTAAGATCTTGCCAGTGTTTTTTCTGATTAAACTATTTGGTGACATTCTATTTTAGGACAATGTCAAAAGATCTCCATCTGAGAATGTAAAACGTAAAAACGGAACATAAAAATTAATGATTTTGTGTTTTCAGCTTTTATTTAACTTGTGTTTTGAAAACATGATCACCAACAGAGAGCTTTGTTGTGGATAGGCCTGTTTTATCAGCTTTTATCTTTTTTTTTTTTTATATATATAATCTACCGTGTGATGCAGCCAATCTTTTGAGGATTAAAGCTAACCCAAAATAATTAAAATTTCTTTGACACAGTATCCTTCATTCAAAGGCAAGTAAAAAAAAGCTGCACACAAACATGTGTCCTTTGCCTCCAAGCTTTGAATTCCAGTTGCTCTTTTCGAAGCACGTGTGCAGAGCTGTGCTAACCCAGTCCAACAGAGAGCTATAATTGAACCTTAAGTCATACATACAAAAATACCACACTGTAAACTATAAACTTAGACCAAAGGAAAAGTCTACAATATTCAGACTATTATCTCTGAAGTTTCATAGCCCCAAGAAGGGAATCTGAGGGGAAAGAACATCATATCATAAATCCCCAAAAGAGAGCAAAGTGTGAGAAGTGACACACAGTTGTTACTCTTTGTAGTAAATGGAGGGAACAACATGTACTCTGGTTGCTACACACAAGCAGTGAGATTGCAGGCTATGTCTACACAAAAATACTTAGTTTAATACCAAGTCAAATTTATCGGCATGCGTTTCCCCTTTTGTTATCAGACCTAAGAGATGTCTCTTTCCAATTTTCACTTAAACATTAAATTAGCACTGATTCTAAGTAAAATTTTCATTTCAAAATTCCATCATTTTCCAGACTGGGCTCAATTTGGCTGTATAGGAAAATGTTAATATGCTGCTCTTTTTTGTATTTAGACAAATGTAGATCATCTCTAATTCAAACTCTGTATCACTTAGAGTGCTTTGCATGGAATTTAAACCAAACAAAATTACTTTTGTGTCCATATGACAACTCAACCATGAAGGATATGGTTTAAATCAGACCTTATAAAGTATTTTTTTTTTAAATCAATGGTCTCATCTATTCACCCTTTTTACTGTATATGGTGAGACTGCAGGCGAAATGCAAGTGCAATGGAGGTTATTTGAGATACTGTTTTCCTGAGAAACAAAGAGATGTTGACAGGATGCTTGACCCCTTTCAGAATCAACATGGAAATTGTTACATGGCCAAACAACAAAGAGAGTCAGCTGGCGGAGCGATCATGTCACTGCAGACTAAATTGCATGGAAGAAGAAAGTCTAACTTTCTAGTGGTGCAATAGGATGAACGAATATCCTTTCCTTGCCCCATGAGCAGTAAATGTCTTCTCACCATCCAACGTTACCTATCTCTGTAAATGTTACATCTCAGCATTAGTGCGCTTAAAGACAGGATACAGAAACAAAATGGCCTCTGAGTTGTCTTGCCTACAATAACTCCAGACTTTAAGCCTCTTATCAAGAGCAAAAAAACATGCTCAATTCATGCATTTATTGTTGCAAATTCAAGTTTATTTTGTTGGTACTCAAAACTTGAATGCTTGTGAATTGCACATTCCCTTGGTGTTTCAATTTATGGGGGGAAAAACTGCTATTAAAAACAGATTTCTTTCTATTTTGCAATGTTGGTTATAGTTTCTGTGAAAGGATTTTCAGCTAAAACTAAATAATGTGAGTCCCATCCACCCATCCTCTTTAGCTTATCTAAGATCGGGTCACAGGGCAACAGGTCCAGAGGACAAACCCAGATATGAATCTCCCCAGCGACATCCTCCATCTCATTCTGGGGGACTACAAAATGTTCCAAGTCCAATTAAGATATATAGTCCATCCAGCGAGTTCTGGGTTCTCCCTGGGGTCTCCTCCCAGTGGGACGTGCTCAGAAACCCCCCCAAAGGGAAGCGCCCAGGGGGCATCCTGATATGATGACCAAGTCATCTCAACTGGCTTCTTTCAGCGTGAAGAAGTGGCTCTACTTTGAGGTTCAAATAACAGAGCTAATCACCCTGTCTCTAAGGCTGACCAGAGGAAGCTCATTTCAGTCGCTTGTATCCAGCATCAGTCATGATCCATACCTTATGATCATAGGTGAGGGTCAAAACAAAGACAAATAAATCAAGAGCTTTGCTTTTTGAGTTAGCTCTTTCTTCACCACAACAGACCAGTGCAGCGCCCGCATTACTGCAGATGCAGCCCCAATCTGTCTGTCCATTACCATTACTACTGAACAAGACACCAAGATACTTAAATTCCTCTACTTGAGGCAGAGACGGACCACCAACCTTGAGGGTGGAATCCACCGTTTTCTGGTCGAGGACCATGGCCTCAGACTTAGAGGAGTTGACTCTCATCCTGGCCGATTCACACTCAGCAGCCAAGTGTGATCCTTCGACAATTAATGTGAGTTTTAAACAATATTCCTCAGTATTTGCAGTTTTTTATTTCATGTGTTTGGCATTAAAAACAGCAACTTAGTCTGGTAAAACTGGTTGTGACTGATGATTACCGTATTTTTCGGACAATAAGGCGCACGTAAAAATCCTTAAAATTTTCTCAAAAATATATGGTGCGCCTTATAATCCGGAGCACATTATATATCATTAAAGTTGGGCTTACTGACCGATTTTATGTGGTACAATGCGCTATGAAATCTGTTAAAATGTGTAAGTACGACTTTGGTTAGCAATGAAGCTGCTCCACTTCATGAATATTCGGAGCATTACGGTACTCTGTGTCACTATCTGATCAAACCCCTGAGCTGTCTACAAGACTGCCTGACTGTAACGTCTAAACTAGAAATGCATTCATGTAAGGCAGCCCGCATCCAGAGTACGTGCTACCAACAATAAACGTAGTAAGTTAATTCAACATAAAAGTTCCATTTATTTCGGCCTTATCTTATAAACAGGGCAGTGTTGTCCAACTACTCTGTCCTCCCGGCAGAAGACGGATAGCTCTCCCTCTCAGGAGAGAGCTGTGTACGCACAGGGGCGGAGTGATATTACACATTTGGGAAGAATATTTAAAGCGTCTTATAATCCTGTGCGCCTCCTGGTCCGAAAAATACGGTACTCCGAGTGCTATGTCAGCATTATGATTGGTGGTTCGATCATTTACTGAATGAAAAGATATACCTTACTAAATATTATATTTTTTATATATATATATATATATATATATATATATATATATATATATATATATATATATATATATATAAATAAAAATGTGTGTGTGTACTTTTAAACACTGCATAGGGAATCCTATTATCTAACACTTTATTTTTTACAGTTTTTACAGTGAGATTAGGTCACAGATATTAGACTTTTTGTAACCAAAAATATGGGTCTCATGTGGGTTAAGACGCATAAGCTGCATGCAAATGTTTGAAATATATGCAACAAATTTGCCAGATTCATAGTAGATTTTCCACCCGGCCACGCTCATACCACAGTTTGAAATCCTAGCAGGGCCGCTTACACAAAGGAGCCATTCAAAGGGGTTTGTGCATGACTTATGAGCATGCACTCATGCACGCTCATGGACACACACAGAGGCATACGCACAGCTTTCAGTTAGTCTAAAATTTCACCAAACTTGAACTGCCCCAAAACCCCACAGTGACCGCGTAAAAAGGGGTTCTCATGTTACAAACTCACCCAAAATAGACCTTAAGTACATAGTGGAGACATCTGATGACGTAAATTATAGTTTAGACCGGTCACAGAGTGTTAGAGTGTGCAAAAACACACATAGACACTCTTTCACTGTACTAAATGCAGTTTGATGCATTTAGGAGGGGGAAAAAAAAGCACAACATGCCAAATAATGTTGAGCAAATAAGGTTATTTAGGTTCACTACAATTCTTTTTGTGTGGTATAAATGTCTGACTCAAAAAAGAAAATACAAAGTGATTAAAGTATAGAACAAATTGATTCACAGGTCAATTACTATTTTACAGCAGGACATTTGAAAATCTGGGTCAAGAAAAAAAACAAAAAAAAAAACAACCCACAAAGCTGTCTCTGGTGGGTTTTACAAATGAAGAATGAAAACAACTGCCCCTTCCTGGATTTTGGGGAGAGAGAGAGAGAATCTCTAGATGATGTTCTCCAATAGCAGAAGTTTGTAGAAAAAGTAATCGGTGTAGAGGAAGCAGGCGCTAAGACTTCTGGCGCTAGTGGGCTGAGCAATCAAAACAATCCCTCTATGTTCTGATTGAAGAGAAAGGGATTGACGCCAGACTCTTCAACACGCTTCGTCTGAGCGGGAAAGAAGGGGGTGGGAAGAGAAGGAAGGAACAAGAGATATACAAAATGATAGGGAACGAAGTGGAGACGGACTGTAAATAAGAAGTCCCCTATACTTAACTTCCTTTATACCATTCTCTTTCTCCTCTTCTGATCACTTTCTTTTTAGTTGTTTTCTAATTTCAGTCCATTTTTCTTGGCTTTTTCCAGCCTCATCCACCATTTATGTTTAATAAATCACGGTTATGGAGAAAGTACATGGGAATTTCCCACACCGTGGCGAGATCAGACCCAGCCCCCACCACCCACGCTAGCTCATTTCTGCCTCTCCCTCGACTCCCTCGGTCTGCTGTCAGAGAGCAGTCTTGAGGAAAACCACCCATATTCCATCCACAGACTATTCTGGATGTTTGCTGGAAATATATCCCTCTTGTTGTTCCACAGACATCAAACCTGGGCTATATGGTCCAAAAGTCCAAGAGTAGAAGGTTACTTCTTCACTTTTGAACTAAGAAAGGCATTCTTCAGTAAAATATTCAGTCTGAAAAATAATAAAGGAACAATCTAATTCCCTGAGGTAGGACAAGCAGTTTTGAAGCAGTTCAAAAGGATTTTATGGTCAAAAACATTTGTTCCCAGGGGTCCATCTATCCAAGCAGTTTCTATGCACTTATTTAGGTCAAAGCTCCAACAAGACAAGCACAAAAAGCCCCCAAAGTATTTTTATTCTTAATGATGATGCAATTTTCAACCCACTTCTTATTCCAAGGAAGCATAGAGGTAAAATGTAAACATGTCTGGTTTATCGATGTCCAAACAAAGCTTTAATTGACTAAAGATGAGATTTTGAAACCGTTCTGCACTTTTGTAAACAGGGAGGACTGTTTTTCCATCCAACTCGAGATTGTGTGCTGCTATCTCCTTTGTTTACAAGGCTATGGCAGATGTGTGCAAGACAGCGCAAGTGTTAGCACCACGCTAACCTGAATTTCATCATCTTTGTAGTGTAGAGGGACAAGCAGAGGTCAATAGAAGTCCACTAAAGTTATTTATGGTTTTGGACAAGACCCAAAGAGACATCTAATGGGAAGGTTAGTAGTTTTTTTGTTTGTTTGTTTTTAGCAGAAATTCAACATGTTCATACATCCTGAGAGGTAAGACAACAACGTTGTGTTCTCTTTTTTTATTCTGCACTTTGAAGGGAGGACAACTGTAACCGGGTCACCTGTCAGGGTAGTGAAATGCTTTTCATATGCACTGCTGTATTTACAAAACTGAAGGGAGATTACACAAGAGGATAAGTGCCTCTTGATTACTAAGAAAGGCTTTTTTAAACCTTCAAACTCCTCTGGGGGCCTTAATAGAGAATACATTACCAAAACTATTTGCTCGTCTGCCTTCCCACACATAAAACCTTTAGTGACGTCCTATTCTTACTCAATAGTGTTTAATATGATGCCACCTGAAGGTTCTGTATCTACAGTATAACAGCTTCTACTCTTCTGGGAAGGCTTTATACAAAGTCTAGTTGTTTGAATTTCTGACCATTCTTCCAGAAACGCATCTGTGAGGTCAGACACTGATGCCGGACAAGAAGCCGTGGCTCCCAGTTTCTGCTCTAATTCCCCCTAAAGGTGCTCTATTGTGTTAAGTACTTTGTGCTGGTTGAACCATTTCAGGATATCCTTTCACTGGAACCAAGAGATCTATACAACTCCTGAAAAAAAGCCTCACCCCATAAAACCTTCTGCACCGAACTTTATACATCATCCAATGCAGTCAGGCAAGGGCCATTTATCTGACCACTGTCAAACCCAGATTTGTCCTTTGGATTGCAAGTAAGAGAGGCAGGATTTGTCACTCCAGAGAACATGTAGCCGCTGCTCTAGATTCCAGAGGCGGCATGCTTTACAAATCTGCATTTGACGCTTTTTTTTATTCCACTTGCTGATGTAACTCTTGGAATCAGCTCTTCAGCCACGGAAACCTGTTCCATGAAACTCACTGTTCAGGAGCTAATCTGAAGACCACGATAACAATTGGAGGTCTGTAGATATTTAATCTACAGAAATGTCCCTTTTTTCACTGATATTTGTTGACCCAGTCCTGCTTGCCTAGGTGCTGGATTTTATACACGTCAAGATTCTCACTAGTGCATGTCACCATAACAGGCCGTTAAGCTGTCAGTGGAAAAACATTTACCAGGCTGTTACGCTGCGTAAATGGTCTTCTTGAACATATTTATCCGCCAACTGACACATATACACAACAAACCCGCGCTATGAAAACGTTATATTTTGACAATTACAGGCATGCGCACTTGTTTAGATGTGTTTATCTAGGTTGACTTATGACCCGACCGCAGCTGACTTTTGAGAGAATCTTATTGGCTGACATCTGGGCTCTCTTTCCACAGGGTTACCACCCACTTTTTAAACTCTCATCCTGGCAGCTTCACACACATCATCTGCAAAAAGCAAAGATGCGATCCTGAGGTTCCCAAACCAGACACCCTCCTCTCCATGACCAAGCTGCATCACACAACTCTGTCAGTGTTGTAGAATAAACAACAAAGCAGTTACTTTAAGAAATGCAGCACGAATAGTTAAATTAGGTAATATTTAGTAATGTAGATAAATTGTTTTTGACAGTGAATAAAAGGTAGGTTTTGGTATTTTATGTGAACAACATTCTGTTTTTAAT